>NW_026728483.1:2123200-2426533 GCF_030684315.1 Stegostoma tigrinum | reverse complement strand
AGACCCGCTCACAGGGACTGGCCCCCGCAGCCCAGACCCGCTCACAGGGACTGGCCCCCGCAGCCCTGACCCGCTCACAGGGACTGGCCCCCGCAGCCCTGACCCGCTCACAGGGACTGGCCCCCGCAGCCCTGACCCGCTCACAGGGACTGGCCCCCGCAGCCCTGACCCGCTCACAGGGACTGGCCCCCGCAGCCCTGACCCGCTCACAGGGACTGGCCCCCGCAGCCCTGACCCGCTCACAGGGACTGGCCCCCGCAGCCCTGACCCGCTCACAGGGACTGGCCCCCGCAGCCCTGACCCGCTCACGGGGACTGGCCCCCGCAGCCCTGACCCGCTCTCAGGGACTGGCCCCCGCAGCCCTGACCCGCTCACAGGGACTGGCCCCCGCAGCCCTGACCCGCTAACAGGGACTGGCCCCCGCAGCCCTGACACGCTCACAGGGACTGGGTCCGCAGCCCTGACCCGCTCACAGGGACTGGCCCCCACAGCCCTGATCCGCTCACAGGGACTGGCCCCCGCAGCCCTGACCCGCTCACAGCTATTTGCCACCGCAGCCCTGACCCGCTCACAGGGACTGGCCCCCGCAGCCCTGACCCGCTCACAGGGACTGGCCCCCGCAGCCCTGACCCTCTAACAGGGACTGGCCCCCGCAGCCCTGACCCGCTCACAGGGACTGGGTCCGCAGCCCTGACCCGCTCACAGGGACTGGCCCCCGCAGCCCTGATCCGCTCACAGGGACTGGCCCCCGCAGCCCTGACCCGCTCACAGCTATTTGCCACCGCAGCCCTGACCCGCTCACAGGGACTGGACCCCGCAGCCCTGACCCGCTCACAGGGACTGGCCCCCGCAGCCCTGACCCGCTAACAGGGACTGGCCCCCGCAGCCCTGACCCGCTCACAGGGACTGGGTCCGCAGCCCTGACCCGCTCACAGGGACTGGACCCCGCAGCCCTGACCCGCTCACAGGGACTGGGTCCGCAGCCCTGACCCGCTCACAGGGACTGGCCCCCGCAGCCCTGACCCGCTCACAGGGACTGGGTCCGCGGCCCTGACCCGCTCACAGGGACTGGCCCCCGCGGCCGTGACCGGCTCACAGGGCCTGGCCCCCGCGGCCCTGACCCGCTCACAGGGACTGGGTCCGCGGCCCTGACCCGCTCACAGGGACTGGCCCCCGCGGCCCTGACCCGCTCACAGGGCCTGGCCCCCGCGGCCCTGACCCGCTCACAGGGCCTGGCCCCCGCGGCCCTGACCCGCTCACAGGGCCTGGCCCCCGCGGCCAAGACCCGCTCACTGGGCCTGGCCCCCGCGGCCCTGACCCGCTCACTGGGCCTGGCCCCCGCGGCCCTGACCCGCTCACTGGGCCTGGCCCCCGCGGCCCTGACCCGCTCACAGGGCCTGGCCCCCGCGGCCCTTACCCGCTCACAGGGCCTGGCCCCCGCGGCCCTGACCCGCTCACAGGGCCTGGCCCCCGCGGCCCTGACCCGCTCACAGGGCCTGGCCCCCACGGCCCTGACCCGCTCACAGGGCCTGGCCCCCGCGGCCCTGACCCGCTCACAGGGACTGGCCCCCGCGGCACTGACCAGCTCACAGGGCCTGGCCCCCGCGGCCCTGACCCGCTCACAGGGCCTGGCCCCCGCGGCCCTGACCCGCTCACAGGGCCTGGCCCCCGCGGCCCTGGCCCGCTCACTGGGCCTGGCCCCCGCGGCCCTGACCCGCTCACAGGGCCTGGCCCCCGCGGCCCTGACCCGCTCACAGGGCCTGGCCCCCGCGGCCCTGACCCGCTCACAGGGCCTGGCCCCCGCGGCGCTGACCCGCTCACAGGGCCTGGTCCCCGCGGCCCTGACCCGCTCACAGGGCCTGGCTCCCGCGGCCCTGACCCGCTCACAGGGCCTGGCCCCCGCGGCCCTGACCCGCTCACAGGGCCTGGCCCACTCGGCCCTGACCCGCTCACAGTGACTGGCCCCCGCAGCCCTGACCCGCTCACAGGGACTGGCCCCCGCAGCCCTGACCCGCTCACAGGGCCTGGCCCCCTCGGCCCTGACCCGCTCACAGGGACTGGCCCCCGCAGCCCTGACCCGCTCACAGGGACTGGCCCCCGCAGCCCTGACCCGCTCACAGGGACTGGCCCCCGCAGCCCAGACCCGCTCACAGGGACTGGCCCCCGCAGCCCTGACCCGCTCACAGGGACTGGCCCCCGCAGCCCTGACCCGCTCACAGGGACTGGCCCCCGCAGCCCTGACCCGCTCACAGGGACTGGGTCCGCAGCCCTGACCCGCTCACAGGGACTGGCCCCCGCAGCCCTGATCCGCTCACAGGGACTGGCCCCCGCAGCCCTGACCCGCTCACAGCTATTTGCCACCGCAGCCCTGACCCGCTCACAGGGACTGGCCCCCGCGGCCCTGACGCGCTCACAGGGACTGGCCCCCGCGGCCCTGACCCGCTCACAGGGACTGGCCCCCGCGGCCCTGACCCGCTCACAGGGACTGGGTCCGCGGCCGTGACCCGCTCACAGGGACTGGCCCCCGCGGCCGTGACCGGCTCACAGGGCCTGGCCCCCGCGGCCCTGACCCGCTCACAGGGACTGGGTCCGCGGCCCTGACCCGCTCACAGGGACTGGCCCCCGCGGCCCTGACCCGCTCACAGGGCCTGGCCCCCGCGGCCCTGACCCGCTCACAGGGCCTGGCCCCCGCGGCCCTGACCCGCTCACAGGGCCTGGCCCCCGCGGCCAAGACCCGCTCACTGGGCCTGGCCCCCGCGGCCCTGACCCGCTCACTGGGCCTGGCCCCCGCGGCCCTGACCCGCTCACTGGGCCTGGCCCCCGCGGCCCTGACCCGCTCACAGGGCCTGGCCCCCGCGGCCCTTACCCGCTCACAGGGCCTGGCCCCCGCGGCCCTGACCCGCTCACAGGGCCTGGCCCCCGCGGCCCTGACCCGCTCACAGGGCCTGGCCCCCACGGCCCTGACCCGCTCACAGGGCCTGGCCCCCGCGGCCCTGACCCGCTCACAGGGACTGGCCCCCGCGGCACTGACCAGCTCACAGGGCCTGGCCCCCGCGGCCCTGACCCGCTCACAGGGCCTGGCCCCCGCGGCCCTGACCCGCTCACAGGGCCTGGCCCCCGCGGCCCTGGCCCGCTCACTGGGCCTGGCCCCCGCGGCCCTGACCCGCTCACAGGGCCTGGCCCCCGCGGCCCTGACCCGCTCACAGGGCCTGGCCCCCGCGGCCCTGACCCGCTCACAGGGCCTGGCCCCCGCGGCGCTGACCCGCTCACAGGGCCTGGTCCCCGCGGCCCTGACCCGCTCACAGGGCCTGGCTCCCGCGGCCCTGACCCGCTCACAGGGCCTGGCCCCCGCGGCCCTGACCCGCTCACAGGGCCTGGCCCACTCGGCCCTGACCCGCTCACAGTGACTGGCCCCCGCAGCCCTGACCCGCTCACAGGGACTGGCCCCCGCAGCCCTGACCCGCTCACAGGGCCTGGCCCCCTCGGCCCTGACCCGCTCACAGGGACTGGCCCCCGCAGCCCTGACCCGCTCACAGGGACTGGCCCCCGCAGCCCTGACCCGCTCACAGGGACTGGCCCCCGCAGCCCAGACCCGCTCACAGGGACTGGCCCCCGCAGCCCTGACCCGCTCACAGGGACTGGCCCCCGCAGCCCTGACCCGCTCACAGGGACTGGCCCCCGCAGCCCTGACCCGCTCACAGGGACTGGGTGCGCAGCCCTGACCCGCTCACAGGGACTGGCCCCCGCAGCCCTGATCCGCTCACAGGGACTGGCCCCCGCAGCCCTGACCCGCTCACAGCTATTTGCCACCGCAGCCCTGACCCGCTCACAGGGACTGGCCCCCGCAGCCCTAACCGGCTCACAGGGCCTGGCCCCCGCGGCCCTGACCCGCTCACAGGGACTGGGTCCGCGGCCCTGACCCGCTCACAGGGACTGGGTCCGCGGCCCTGACCCGCTCACAGGGACTGGGTCCGCGGCCCTGACCAGCTCACAGGGACTGGCCCCCGCGGCCCCGACCCGCTCACAGGGCCTGGCCCCCGCGGCCGTGACCCGCTCACAGGGCCTGGCCCCCGCGGCCCTGACCCGCTCACTGGGCCTGGCCCCCGCGGCCCTGACCCGCTCACAGGGCCTGGCCCCCGCGGCCCTGACCCGCTCACAGGGCCTGGCCCCCGCGGCCCTGACCCGCTCACAGGGCCTGGCCCCCGCGGCCCTGACCCGCTCACAGGGCCTGGCCCCCGCGGCCCTGACCCGCTCACTGGGCCTGGCCCCCGCGGCCCTGACCCGCTCACAGGGCCTGGCCCCCGCGGCCCTGACCCGCTCACAGGGCCTGGCCCCCGCGGCCCTGACCCGCTCACAGGGCCTGGCCCCCGCGGCCCTGACCCGCTCACAGGGCCTGGCCCCCGCGGCCCTGACCCGCTCACAGGGCCTGGCCCCCGCGGCCCTGACCCGCTCACAGGGCCTGGCCCCCGCGGCCCTGACCCGCTCACAGGGCTTGGCCCCCTCGGCCCTGACCCGCTCACAGGGACTGGCCCCCGCGGCCCAGACCCGCTCACAGGGACTGGCCCCCGCGGCCCAGACCCGCTCACAGGGACTGGCCCCCGCGGCCCTGACCCGCTCACAGGGACTGGCCCCCGCGGCCCAGACCCGCTCACAGGGACTGGCCCCCGCAGCCCTGACCCGCTCACAGGGACTGGCCCCCGCAGCCCTGACCCGCTCACAGCTATTTGCCACCGCAGCCCTGACCCGCTCACAGGGACTGGCCCCCGCAGCCCAGACCCGCTCACAGGGACTGGCCCCCGCAGCCCAGACCCGCTCACAGGGACTGGCCCCCGCAGCCCTGACCCGCTCACAGGGACTGGCCCCCGCAGCCCTGACCCGCTCACAGGGACTGGCCCCCGCAGCCCTGACCCGCTCACAGGGACTGGCCCCCGCAGCCCTGACCCGCTCACAGGGACTGGCCCCCGCAGCCCTGACCCGCTCACAGGGACTGGCCCCCGCAGCCCTGACCCGCTCACAGGGACTGGCCCCCGCAGCCCTGACCCGCTCACAGGGACTGGCCCCCGCAGCCCTGACCCGCTCACGGGGACTGGCCCCCGCAGCCCTGACCCGCTCTCAGGGACTGGCCCCCGCAGCCCTGACCCGCTCACAGGGACTGGCCCCCGCAGCCCTGACCCGCTAACAGGGACTGGCCCCCGCAGCCCTGACACGCTCACAGGGACTGGGTCCGCAGCCCTGACCCGCTCACAGGGACTGGCCCCCACAGCCCTGATCCGCTCACAGGGACTGGCCCCCGCAGCCCTGACCCGCTCACAGCTATTTGCCACCGCAGCCCTGACCCGCTCACAGGGACTGGCCCCCGCAGCCCTGACCCGCTCACAGGGACTGGCCCCCGCAGCCCTGACCCTCTAACAGGGACTGGCCCCCGCAGCCCTGACCCGCTCACAGGGACTGGGTCCGCAGCCCTGACCCGCTCACAGGGACTGGCCCCCGCAGCCCTGATCCGCTCACAGGGACTGGCCCCCGCAGCCCTGACCCGCTCACAGCTATTTGCCACCGCAGCCCTGACCCGCTCACAGGGACTGGACCCCGCAGCCCTGACCCGCTCACAGGGACTGGCCCCCGCAGCCCTGACCCGCTAACAGGGACTGGCCCCCGCAGCCCTGACCCGCTCACAGGGACTGGGTCCGCAGCCCTGACCCGCTCACAGGGACTGGACCCCGCAGCCCTGACCCGCTCACAGGGACTGGGTCCGCAGCCCTGACCCGCTCACAGGGACTGGCCCCCGCAGCCCTGACCCGCTCACAGGGACTGGGTCCGCGGCCCTGACCCGCTCACAGGGACTGGCCCCCGCGGCCGTGACCGGCTCACAGGGCCTGGCCCCCGCGGCCCTGACCCGCTCACAGGGACTGGGTCCGCGGCCCTGACCCGCTCACAGGGACTGGCCCCCGCGGCCCTGACCCGCTCACAGGGCCTGGCCCCCGCGGCCCTGACCCGCTCACAGGGCCTGGCCCCCGCGGCCCTGACCCGCTCACAGGGCCTGGCCCCCGCGGCCAAGACCCGCTCACTGGGCCTGGCCCCCGCGGCCCTGACCCGCTCACTGGGCCTGGCCCCCGCGGCCCTGACCCGCTCACTGGGCCTGGCCCCCGCGGCCCTGACCCGCTCACAGGGCCTGGCCCCCGCGGCCCTTACCCGCTCACAGGGCCTGGCCCCCGCGGCCCTGACCCGCTCACAGGGCCTGGCCCCCGCGGCCCTGACCCGCTCACAGGGCCTGGCCCCCACGGCCCTGACCCGCTCACAGGGCCTGGCCCCCGCGGCCCTGACCCGCTCACAGGGACTGGCCCCCGCGGCACTGACCAGCTCACAGGGCCTGGCCCCCGCGGCCCTGACCCGCTCACAGGGCCTGGCCCCCGCGGCCCTGACCCGCTCACAGGGCCTGGCCCCCGCGGCCCTGGCCCGCTCACTGGGCCTGGCCCCCGCGGCCCTGACCCGCTCACAGGGCCTGGCCCCCGCGGCCCTGACCCGCTCACAGGGCCTGGCCCCCGCGGCCCTGACCCGCTCACAGGGCCTGGCCCCCGCGGCGCTGACCCGCTCACAGGGCCTGGTCCCCGCGGCCCTGACCCGCTCACAGGGCCTGGCTCCCGCGGCCCTGACCCGCTCACAGGGCCTGGCCCCCGCGGCCCTGACCCGCTCACAGGGCCTGGCCCACTCGGCCCTGACCCGCTCACAGTGACTGGCCCCCGCAGCCCTGACCCGCTCACAGGGACTGGCCCCCGCAGCCCTGACCCGCTCACAGGGCCTGGCCCCCTCGGCCCTGACCCGCTCACAGGGACTGGCCCCCGCAGCCCTGACCCGCTCACAGGGACTGGCCCCCGCAGCCCTGACCCGCTCACAGGGACTGGCCCCCGCAGCCCAGACCCGCTCACAGGGACTGGCCCCCGCAGCCCTGACCCGCTCACAGGGACTGGCCCCCGCAGCCCTGACCCGCTCACAGGGACTGGCCCCCGCAGCCCTGACCCGCTCACAGGGACTGGGTCCGCAGCCCTGACCCGCTCACAGGGACTGGCCCCCGCAGCCCTGATCCGCTCACAGGGACTGGCCCCCGCAGCCCTGACCCGCTCACAGCTATTTGCCACCGCAGCCCTGACCCGCTCACAGGGACTGGCCCCCGCAGCCCTGACCGGCTCACAGGGCCTGGCCCCCGCGGCCCTGACCCGCTCACAGGGACTGGGTCCGCGGCCCTGACCCGCTCACAGGGACTGGGTCCGCGGCCCTGACCCGCTCACAGGGACTGGGTCCGCGGCCCTGACCAGCTCACAGGGACTGGCCCCCGCGGCCCCGACCCGCTCACAGGGCCTGGCCCCCGCGGCCGTGACCCGCTCACAGGGCCTGGCCCCCGCGGCCCTGACCCGCTCACTGGGCCTGGCCCCCGCGGCCCTGACCCGCTCACAGGGCCTGGCCCCCGCGGCCCTGACCCGCTCACAGGGCCTGGCCCCCGCGGCCCTGACCCGCTCACAGGGCCTGGCCCCCGCGGCCCTGACCCGCTCACAGGGCCTGGCCCCCGCGGCCCTGACCCGCTCACTGGGCCTGGCCCCCGCGGCCCTGACCCGCTCACAGGGCCTGGCCCCCGCGGCCCTGACCCGCTCACAGGGCCTGGCCCCCGCGGCCCTGACCCGCTCACAGGGCCTGGCCCCCGCGGCCCTGACCCGCTCACAGGGCCTGGCCCCCGCGGCCCTGACCCGCTCACAGGGCCTGGCCCCCGCGGCCCTGACCCGCTCACAGGGCCTGGCCCCCGCGGCCCTGACCCGCTCACAGGGCCTGGCCCCCGCGGCCCTGACCCGCTCACAGGGCTTGGCCCCCTCGGCCCTGACCCGCTCACAGGGACTGGCCCCCGCGGCCCAGACCCGCTCACAGGGACTGGCCCCCGCGGCCCAGACCCGCTCACAGGGACTGGCCCCCGCGGCCCTGACCCGCTCACAGGGACTGGCCCCCGCGGCCCAGACCCGCTCACAGGGACTGGCCCCCGCAGCCCTGACCCGCTCACAGGGACTGGCCCCCGCAGCCCTGACCCGCTCACAGCTATTTGCCACCGCAGCCCTGACCCGCTCACAGGGACTGGCCCCCGCAGCCCAGACCCGCTCACAGGGACTGGCCCCCGCAGCCCAGACCCGCTCACAGGGACTGGCCCCCGCAGCCCTGACCCGCTCACAGGGACTGGCCCCCGCAGCCCTGACCCGCTCACAGGGACTGGCCCCCGCAGCCCTGACCCGCTCACAGGGACTGGCCCCCGCAGCCCTGACCCGCTCACAGGGACTGGCCCCCGCAGCCCTGACCCGCTCACAGGGACTGGCCCCCGCAGCCCTGACCCGCTCACAGGGACTGGCCCCCGCAGCCCTGACCCGCTCACAGGGACTGGCCCCCGCAGCCCTGACCCGCTCACGGGGACTGGCCCCCGCAGCCCTGACCCGCTCTCAGGGACTGGCCCCCGCAGCCCTGACCCGCTCACAGGGACTGGCCCCCGCAGCCCTGACCCGCTAACAGGGACTGGCCCCCGCAGCCCTGACACGCTCACAGGGACTGGGTCCGCAGCCCTGACCCGCTCACAGGGACTGGCCCCCACAGCCCTGATCCGCTCACAGGGACTGGCCCCCGCAGCCCTGACCCGCTCACAGCTATTTGCCACCGCAGCCCTGACCCGCTCACAGGGACTGGCCCCCGCAGCCCTGACCCGCTCACAGGGACTGGCCCCCGCAGCCCTGACCCTCTAACAGGGACTGGCCCCCGCAGCCCTGACCCGCTCACAGGGACTGGGTCCGCAGCCCTGACCCGCTCACAGGGACTGGCCCCCGCAGCCCTGATCCGCTCACAGGGACTGGCCCCCGCAGCCCTGACCCGCTCACAGCTATTTGCCACCGCAGCCCTGACCCGCTCACAGGGACTGGACCCCGCAGCCCTGACCCGCTCACAGGGACTGGCCCCCGCAGCCCTGACCCGCTAACAGGGACTGGCCCCCGCAGCCCTGACCCGCTCACAGGGACTGGGTCCGCAGCCCTGACCCGCTCACAGGGACTGGACCCCGCAGCCCTGACCCGCTCACAGGGACTGGGTCCGCAGCCCTGACCCGCTCACAGGGACTGGCCCCCGCAGCCCTGACCCGCTCACAGGGACTGGCCCCCGCAGCCCTGACCCGCTCACGTGGACGGGCCCCCGCAGCCCTGACCCGCTCACAGCTATTTGCCACCGCAGCCCTGACCCGCTCACAGGGACTGGCCCCCGCGGCCCTGACCCGCTCACAGGGCCTGGCCCCCGCGCCCCTGACCCGCTCACAGGGCCTGGCCCCCGCGGCCCTTACCCGCTCACAGGGCCTGGCCCCCGCGGCCCTGACCCGCTCACAGGGCCTGGCCCCCGCGGCCCTGACCCGCTCACTGGGCCTGGCCCCCGCGGCCCTGACCCGCTCACAGGGCCTGGCCCCCGCGGCCCTGACCCGCTCACAGGGCCTGGCCCCCGCGGCCCTGACCCGCTCACAGGGCCTGGCCCCCGCGGCCCTGACCCGCTCACAGGGCCTGGCCCCCGCGGCCCTGACCCGCTCACAGGGCCTGGCCCCCGCGGCCCTGACCCGCTCACAGGGCCTGGACCCGCGGCCATGACCCGCTCACAGGGCCTGGCCCCCTCGGCCCTGACCCGCTCACAGGGACTGGCCCCCGCGGCCCTGACCCGCTCACAGGGACTGGCCCCCGCGGCCCAGACCCGCTCACAGGGACTGGCCCGCGCAGCCCTGACCCGCTCACAGGGACTGGCCCCCGCAGCCCTGACCCGCTCACGTGGACGGGCCCCCCGCAGCCCTGACCCGCTCACAGCTATTTGCCACCGCAGCCCTGACCCGCTCACAGGGACTGGACCCCGCAGCCCTGACCCGCTCACAGGGACTGGCCCCCGCAGCCCTGACCCGCTAACAGGGACTGGCCCCCGCAGCCCTGACCCGCTCACAGGGACTGGGTCCGCAGCCCTGACCCGCTCACAGGGACTGGACCCCGCAGCCCTGACCCGCTCACAGGGACTGGGTCCGCAGCCCTGACCCGCTCACAGGGACTGGCCCCCGCAGCCCTGACCCGCTCACAGGGACTGGGTCCGCGGCCCTGACCCGCTCACAGGGACTGGCCCCCGCGGCCGTGACCGGCTCACAGGGCCTGGCCCCCGCGGCCCTGACCCGCTCACAGGGACTGGGTCCGCGGCCCTGACCCGCTCACAGGGACTGGCCCCCGCGGCCCTGACCCGCTCACAGGGCCTGGCCCCCGCGGCCCTGACCCGCTCACAGGGCCTGGCCCCCGCGGCCCTGACCCGCTCACAGGGCCTGGCCCCCGCGGCCAAGACCCGCTCACTGGGCCTGGCCCCCGCGGCCCTGACCCGCTCACTGGGCCTGGCCCCCGCGGCCCTGACCCGCTCACTGGGCCTGGCCCCCGCGGCCCTGACCCGCTCACAGGGCCTGGCCCCCGCGGCCCTTACCCGCTCACAGGGCCTGGCCCCCGCGGCCCTGACCCGCTCACAGGGCCTGGCCCCCGCGGCCCTGACCCGCTCACAGGGCCTGGCCCCCACGGCCCTGACCCGCTCACAGGGCCTGGCCCCCGCGGCCCTGACCCGCTCACAGGGACTGGCCCCCGCGGCACTGACCAGCTCACAGGGCCTGGCCCCCGCGGCCCTGACCCGCTCACAGGGCCTGGCCCCCGCGGCCCTGACCCGCTCACAGGGCCTGGCCCCCGCGGCCCTGGCCCGCTCACTGGGCCTGGCCCCCGCGGCCCTGACCCGCTCACAGGGCCTGGCCCCCGCGGCCCTGACCCGCTCACAGGGCCTGGCCCCCGCGGCCCTGACCCGCTCACAGGGCCTGGCCCCCGCGGCGCTGACCCGCTCACAGGGCCTGGTCCCCGCGGCCCTGACCCGCTCACAGGGCCTGGCTCCCGCGGCCCTGACCCGCTCACAGGGCCTGGCCCCCGCGGCCCTGACCCGCTCACAGGGCCTGGCCCACTCGGCCCTGACCCGCTCACAGTGACTGGCCCCCGCAGCCCTGACCCGCTCACAGGGACTGGCCCCCGCAGCCCTGACCCGCTCACAGGGCCTGGCCCCCTCGGCCCTGACCCGCTCACAGGGACTGGCCCCCGCAGCCCTGACCCGCTCACAGGGACTGGCCCCCGCAGCCCTGACCCGCTCACAGGGACTGGCCCCCGCAGCCCAGACCCGCTCACAGGGACTGGCCCCCGCAGCCCTGACCCGCTCACAGGGACTGGCCCCCGCAGCCCTGACCCGCTCACAGGGACTGGCCCCCGCAGCCCTGACCCGCTCACAGGGACTGGGTCCGCAGCCCTGACCCGCTCACAGGGACTGGCCCCCGCAGCCCTGATCCGCTCACAGGGACTGGCCCCCGCAGCCCTGACCCGCTCACAGCTATTTGCCACCGCAGCCCTGACCCGCTCACAGGGACTGGCCCCCGCAGCCCTGACCGGCTCACAGGGCCTGGCCCCCGCGGCCCTGACCCGCTCACAGGGACTGGGTCCGCGGCCCTGACCCGCTCACAGGGACTGGGTCCGCGGCCCTGACCCGCTCACAGGGACTGGGTCCGCGGCCCTGACCAGCTCACAGGGACTGGCCCCCGCGGCCCCGACCCGCTCACAGGGCCTGGCCCCCGCGGCCGTGACCCGCTCACAGGGCCTGGCCCCCGCGGCCCTGACCCGCTCACTGGGCCTGGCCCCCGCGGCCCTGACCCGCTCACAGGGCCTGGCCCCCGCGGCCCTGACCCGCTCACAGGGACTGGCCCCCGCAGCCCTGATCCGCTCACAGGGACTGGCCCCCGCAGCCCTGACCCGCTCACAGCTATTTGCCACCGCAGCCCTGACCCGCTCACAGGGACTGGACCCCGCAGCCCTGACCCGCTCACAGGGACTGGCCCCCGCAGCCCTGACCCGCTAACAGGGACTGGCCCCCGCAGCCCTGACACGCTCACAGGGACTGGGTCCGCAGCCCTGACCCGCTCACAGGGACTGGCCCCCACAGCCCTGATCCGCTCACAGGGACTGGCCCCCGCAGCCCTGACCCGCTCACAGCTATTTGCCACCGCAGCCCTGACCCGCTCACAGGGACTGGCCCCCGCAGCCCTGACCCGCTCACAGGGACTGGCCCCCGCAGCCCTGACCCTCTAACAGGGACTGGCCCCCGCAGCCCTGACCCGCTCACAGGGACTGGGTCCGCAGCCCTGACCCGCTCACAGGGACTGGCCCCCGCAGCCCTGATCCGCTCACAGGGACTGGCCCCCGCAGCCCTGACCCGCTCACAGCTATTTGCCACCGCAGCCCTGACCCGCTCACAGGGACTGGACCCCGCAGCCCTGACCCGCTCACAGGGACTGGCCCCCGCAGCCCTGACCCGCTAACAGGGACTGGCCCCCGCAGCCCTGACCCGCTCACAGGGACTGGGTCCGCAGCCCTGACCCGCTCACAGGGACTGGACCCCGCAGCCCTGACCCGCTCACAGGGACTGGGTCCGCAGCCCTGACCCGCTCACAGGGACTGGCCCCCGCAGCCCTGACCCGCTCACAGGGACTGGCCCCCGCAGCCCTGACCCGCTCACGTGGACGGGCCCCCGCAGCCCTGACCCGCTCACAGCTATTTGCCACCGCAGCCCTGACCCGCTCACAGGGACTGGCCCCCGCGGCCCTGACCCGCTCACAGGGCCTGGCCCCCGCGCCCCTGACCCGCTCACAGGGCCTGGCCCCCGCGGCCCTTACCCGCTCACAGGGCCTGGCCCCCGCGGCCCTGACCCGCTCACAGGGCCTGGCCCCCGCGGCCCTGACCCGCTCACTGGGCCTGGCCCCCGCGGCCCTGACCCGCTCACAGGGCCTGGCCCCCGCGGCCCTGACCCGCTCACAGGGCCTGGCCCCCGCGGCCCTGACCCGCTCACAGGGCCTGGCCCCCGCGGCCCTGACCCGCTCACAGGGCCTGGCCCCCGCGGCCCTGACCCGCTCACAGGGCCTGGCCCCCGCGGCCCTGACCCGCTCACAGGGCCTGGACCCGCGGCCATGACCCGCTCACAGGGCCTGGCCCCCTCGGCCCTGACCCGCTCACAGGGACTGGCCCCCGCGGCCCTGACCCGCTCACAGGGACTGGCCCCCGCGGCCCAGACCCGCTCACAGGGACTGGCCCGCGCAGCCCTGACCCGCTCACAGGGACTGGCCCCCGCAGCCCTGACCCGCTCACAGGGACTGGCCCCCGCAGCCCTGACCCGCTCACAGCTATTTGCCACCGCAGCCCTGACCCGCTCACAGGGACTGGCCCCCGCAGCCCAGACCCGCTCACAGGGACTGGCCCCCGCAGCCCAGACCCGCTCACAGGGACTCGCCCCCGCAGCCCTGACCCGCTCACAGGGACTGGCCCCCGCAGCCCTGACCCGCTCACAGGGACTGGCCCCCGCAGCCCTGACCCGCTCACAGGGACTGGCCCCCGCAGCCCTGACCCGCTCACTGGGACTGGCCCACGCAGCCCTGACCCGCTCACAGGGACTGGCCCCCGCAGCCCTGACCCGCTCACAGGGACTGGCCCCCGCAGCCCTGACCCGCTCACAGGGACTGGCCCCCGCAGCCCTGACCCGCTCACAGGGACTGGCCTCCGCAGCCCTGACCCGCTCACAGGGACTGGCCCCCGCAGCCCTGACCCGCTCACAGGGACTGGCCCCCGCAGCCCTGACCCGCTCACAGCTATTTGCCACCGCAGCCCTGACCCGCTCTCAGGGACTGGCCCCCGCAGCCCTGACCCGCTCACAGGGACTGGCCCCCGCAGCCCTGACCCGCTAACAGGGACTGGCCCCCGCAGCCCTGACCCGCTCACAGGGACTGGGTCCGCAGCCCTGACCCGCTCACAGGGACTGGCCCCCGCAGCCCTGATCCGCTCACAGGGACTGGCCCCCGCAGCCCTGACCCGCTCACAGCTATTTGCCACCGCAGCCCTGACCCGCTCACAGGGACTGGCCCCCGCAGCCCTGACCCGCTCACAGGGACTGGCCCCCGCAGCCCTGACCCGCTAACAGGGACTGGCCCCCGCAGCCCTGACCCGCTCACAGGGACTGGGTCCGCAGCCCTGACCCGCTCACAGGGACTGGCCCCCGCAGCCCTGATCCGCTCACAGGGACTGGCCCCCGCAGCCCTGACCCGCTCACAGCTATTTGCCACCGCAGCCCTGACCCGCTCACAGGGACTGGCCCCCGCAGCCCTGACCCGCTCACAGGGACTGGCCCCCGCAGCCCTGACCCGCTAACAGGGACTGGCCCCGCAGCCCTGACCCGCTCACAGGGACTGGGTCAGCAGCCCTGACCCGCTCACAGGGACTGGACCCCGCAGCCCTGACCCGCTAACAGGGACTGGCCCCCGCAGCCCTGACCCGCTCACAGGGACTGGGTCCGCAGCCCTGACCCGCTCACAGGGACTGGCCCCCGCAGCCCTGACCCGCTCACAGGGACTGGCCCCCGCAGCCCTGACCCGCTCACAGGGACTGGCCCCCGCAGCCCTGACCCGCTCACAGGGACTGGCCCCCGCAGCCCTGACCCGCTCACAGGGACTGGCCCCCGCAGCCCTGACCCGCTCACAGGGCCTGGCCCCCGCAGCCCTGACCCGCTCACAGGGCCTGGCCCCCGCGGCCAAGACCCGCTCACTGGGCCTGGCCCCCGCGGCCCTGACCCGCTCACAGGGCCTGGCCCCCGCGGCCCTGACCCGCTCACTGGGCCTGGCCCCCGCGGCCCTGACCCGCTCACAGGGCCTGGCCCCCGCGGCCCTGACCCGCTCACAGGGCCTGGCCCCCGCGGCCCTGACCCGCTCACAGGGACTGGCCCCCGCGGCCCTGACCCGCTCACAGGGACTGGCCCCCGCGGCCCTGACCCGCTCACAGGGACTGGCCCCCGCGGCCCTGACCCGCTCACAGGGACTGGCCCCCGCGGCCCAGACCCGCTCACAGGGACTGGCCCCCGCGGCCCAGACCCGCTCACAGGGACTGGCCCCCGCGGCCCTGACCCGCTCACAGGGACTGGCCCCCGCGGCCCTGACCCGCTCACAGGGACTGGCCCCCGCAGCCCTGACCCGCTCACAGCTATTTGCCACCGCAGCCCTGACCCGCTCACAGGGACTGGCCCCCGCAGCCCAGACCAGCTCACAGGGACTGGCCCCCGCAGCCCAGACCCGCTCACAGGGACTGGCCCCCGCAGCCCTTACCCGCTCACAGGGACTGGCCCCCGCAGCCCTGACCCGCTCACAGGGACTGGCCCCCGCATCCCTGACCCGCTCACAGGGACTGGCCCCCGCAGCCCTGACCCGCTCACAGGGACTGGCCCCCGCAGCCCTGACCCGCTCACAGGGACGGGCCCCCGCAGCCCTGACCCGCTCACAGCTATTTGCCACCGCAGCCCTGACCCGCTCACAGGGACTGGCCCCCGCAGCCCTGACCCGCTCACAGGGACTGGCCCCCGCAGCCCTGACCCGCTCACAGGGACTGGCCCCCGCAGCCCTGACCCGCTCACAGGGACTGGCCCCCGCAGCCCTGACCCGCTCACAGGGACTGGGTCCGCAGCCCTGACCCGCTCACAGGGACTGGCCCCCGCAGCCCTGATCCGCTCACAGGGACTGGCCCCCGCAGCCCTGACCCGCTCACAGCTATTTGCCATCGCAGCCCTGACCCGCTCACAGGGACTGGCCCCCGCAGCCCTGACCGGCTCACAGGGCCTGGCCCCCGCGGCCCTGACCCGCTCACAGGGACTGGGTCCGCTGCCCTGACCCGCTCACAGGGACTGGGTCCGCGGCCCTGACCAGCTCACAGGGACTGGCCCCCGCGGCCCTGACCCGCTCACAGGGCCTGGCCCCCGCGGCCGTGACCCGCTCACAGGGCCTGGCCCCCGCGGCCCTGACCCGCTCACTGGGCCTGGCCCCCGCGGCCCTGACCCGCTCACAGGGCCTGGCCCCCGCGCCCCTGACCCGCTCACAGGGCCTGGCCCCCGCGGCCCTGACCCGCTCACAGGTCCTGGCCCCCGCGGCCCTGACCCGCTCACAGGGCCTGGCCCCCGCGGCCCTGACCCGCTCACAGGGCCTGGCACCCGCGGCCCTGACCCGCTCACTGGGCCTGGCCCCCGCGGCCCTGACCCGCTCACAGGGCCTGGCCCCCGCGGCCCTGACCCGCTCACAGGGCCTGGCCCCCGCGGCCCTGACCCGCTCACAGGGCCTGGCCCCCGCGGCCCTGACCCGCTCACAGGGACTGGCCCCCGCGGCCCTGACCCGCTCACAGGGACTGGCCCCCGCGGCCCAGACCCGCTCACAGGGACTGGCCCCCGCAGCCCTGACCCGCTCACAGGGACTGGCCCCCGCAGCCCTGACCCGCTCACAGGGACTGGCCCCCGCAGCCCTGACCCGCTCACAGCTATTTGCCACCGCAGCCCTGACCCGCTCACAGGGACTGGCCCCCGCAGCCCAGACCCGCTCACAGGGACTGGCCCCCGCAGCCCAGACCCGCTCACAGGGACTCGCCCCCGCAGCCCTGACCCGCTCACAGGGACTGGCCCCCGCAGCCCTGACCCGCTCACAGGGACTGGCCCCCGCAGCCCTGACCCGCTCACAGGGACTGGCCCCCGCAGCCCTGACCCGCTCACAGGGACTGGCCCACGCAGCCCTGACCCGCTCACAGGGACTGGCCCCCGCAGCCCTGACCCGCTCACAGGGACTGGCCCCCGCAGCCCTGACCCGCTCACAGGGACTGGCCCCCGCAGCCCTGACCCGCTCACAGGGACTGGCCCCCGCAGCCCTGACCCGCTCACAGGGACTGGCCCCCGCAGCCCTGACCCGCTCACAGCTATTTGCCACCGCAGCCCTGACCCGCTCTCAGGGACTGGCCCCCGCAGCCCTGACCCGCTCACAGGGACTGGCCCCCGCAGCCCTGACCCGCTAACAGGGACTGGCCCCCGCAGCCCTGACCCGCTCACAGGGACTGGGTCCGCAGCCCTGACCCGCTCACAGGGACTGGCCCCCGCAGCCCTGATCCGCTCACAGGGACTGGCCCCCGCAGCCCTGACCCGCTCACAGCTATTTGCCACCGCAGCCCTGACCCGCTCACAGGGACTGGCCCCCGCAGCCCTGACCCGCTCACAGGGACTGGCCCCCGCAGCCCTGACCCGCTAACAGGGACTGGCCCCCGCAGCCCTGACCCGCTCACAGGGACTGGGTCCGCAGCCCTGACCCGCTCACAGGGACTGGCCCCCGCAGCCCTGATCCGCTCACAGGGACTGGCCCCCGCAGGCCTGACCCGCTCACAGCTATTTGCCACCGCAGCCCTGACCCGCTCACAGGGACGGGCCCCCGCAGCCCTGACCCGCTCACAGGGACTGGCCCCCGCAGCCCTGACCCGCTAACAGGGACTGGCCCCCGCAGCCCTGACCCGCTCACAGGGACTGGGTCCGCAGCCCTGACCCGCTCACAGGGACTGGCCCCCGCAGCCCTTACCCGCTAACAGGGACTGGCCCCCGCAGCCCTGACCCGCTCACAGGGACTGGGTCCGCAGCCCTGACCCGCTCACAGGGACTGGCCCCCGCAGCCCTGACCCGCTCACAGGGACTGGCCCCCGCAGCCCTGACCCGCTCACAGGGACTGGCCCCCGCAGCCCTGACCCGCTCACAGGGACTGGCCCCCGCAGCCCTGACCCGCTCACAGGGACTGGCCCCCGCAGCCCTGATCCCCTCACAGGGACTGGCCCCCGCAGCCCTGACCCGCTCACAGGGACTGGCCCCCGCAGCCCTGACCCGCTCACAGGGACTGGCCCCCGCAGCCCTGACCCGCTCACAGGGACAGGCCCCCGCAGCCCTGACCCGCTCACAGCTATTTGCCACCGCAGCCCTGACCCGCTCTCAGGGACTGGCCCCCGCAGCCCCGACCCGCTCTCAGGGACTGGCCCCCGCAGCCCTGACCCGCTAACAGGGACTGGCCCCCGCAGCCCTGACCCGCTCACAGGGACTGGGTCCGCAGCCCTGACCCGCTCACAGGGACTGGCCCCCGCAGCCCTGATCCGCACACAGGGACTGGCCCCCGCAGCCCTGACCCGCTCACAGCTATTTGCCACCGCAGCCCTGACCCGCTCACAGGGACTGGCCCCCGCAGCCCTGACCCGCTCACAGGGACTGGCCCCCGCAGCCCTGACCCGCTAACAGGGACTGGCCCCCGCAGCCCTGACCCGCTCACAGGGACTGGGTCCGCAGCCCTGACCCGCTCACTGGGACTGGCCCCCGCAGCCATGATCCGCTCACAGGGACTGGCCCCCGCAGCCCTGACCCGCTCACAGCTATTTGCCACCGCAGCCCTGACCCGCTCACAGGGACTGGCCCCCGCAGCCCTGACCCGCTCACAGGGACTGGCCCCCGCAGCCCTGACCCGCTAACAGGGACTGGCCCCCGCAGCCCTGACCCGCTCACAGGGACTGGGTCCGCAGCCCTGACCCGCTCACAGGGACTGGCCCCCGCAGCCCTGACCCGCTAACAGGGACTGGCCCCCGCAGCCCTGACCCGCTCACAGGGACTGGGTCCGCAGCCCTGACCCGCTCACAGGGACTGGCCCCCGCAGCCCTGACCCGCTCACAGGGACTGGCCCCCGCAGCCCTGACCCGCTCACAGGGACTGGCCCCCGCAGCCCTGACCCGCTCACAGGGACTGGCCCCCGCAGCCCTGACCCGCTCACAGGGACTGGCCCCCGCAGCCCTGACCCGCTCACAGGGACTGGCCCCCGCGGCCCTGACCCGCTCACAGCTATTTGCCACCGCAGCCCTGACCCGCTCACAGGGACTGGCCCCCGCAGCCCAGACCAGCTCACAGGGACTGGCCCCCGCAGCCCAGACCCGCTCACAGGGACTGGCCCCCGCAGCCCTTACCCGCTCACAGGGACTGGCCCCCGCAGCCCTGACCCGCTCACAGGGACTGGCCCCCGCATCCCTGACCCGCTCACAGGGACTGGCCCCCGCAGCCCTGACCCGCTCACAGGGACTGGCCCCCGCAGCCCTGACCCGCTCACAGGGACGGGCCCCCGCAGCCCTGACCCGCTCACAGCTATTTGCCACCGCAGCCCTGACCCGCTCACAGGGACTGGCCCCCGCAGCCCTGACCCGCTCACAGGGACTGGCCCCCGCAGCCCTGACCCGCTCACAGGGACTGGCCCCCGCAGCCCTGACCCGCTCACAGGGACTGGCCCCCGCAGCCCTGACCCGCTCACAGGGACTGGGTCCGCAGCCCTGACCCGCTCACAGGTACTGGCCCCCGCAGCCCTGATCCGCTCACAGGGACTGGCCCCCGCAGCCCTGACCCGCTCACAGCTATTTGCCACCGCAGCCCTGACCCGCTCACAGGGACTGGCCCCCGCAGCCCTGACCGGCTCACAGGGCCTGGCCCCCGCGGCCCTGACCCGCTCACAGGGACTGGGTCCGCGGCCCTGACCCGCTCACAGGGACTGGTTCCGCGGCCCTGACCAGCTCACAGCGACTGGCCCCCGCGGCCCTGACCCGCTCACAGGGCCTGGCCCCCGCGGCCGTGACCCGCTCACAGGGCCTGGCCCCCGCGGCCGTGACCCGCTCACTGGGCCTGGCCCCCGCGGCCCTGACCCGCTCACTGGGCCTGGCCCCCGCGCCCCTGACCCGCTCACAGGGCCTGGCCCCCGCGGCCCTGACCCGCTCACAGGGCCTGGCCCCCGCGGCCCTGACCCGCTCACAGGGCCTGGCCCCCGCGGCCCTGACCCGCTCACAGGGCCTGGCCCCCGCGGCCCTGACCCGCTCACTGGGCCTGGCCCCCGCGGCCCTGACCCGCTCACAGGGCCTGGCCCCCGCGGCCCTGACCCGCTCACAGGGCCTGGCCCCCGCGGCCCTGACCCGCTCACAGGGCCTGGACCCGCGGCCCTGACCCGCTCACAGGGCCTGGACCCCGCGGCCCTGACCCGCTCACAGGGCCTGGCCCCCTCGGCCCTGACCCGCTCACAGGGACTGGCCCCCGCGGCCCTGACCCGCTCACAGGGACTGGCCCCCGCGGCCCAGACCCGCTCACAGGGACTGGCCCCCGCGGCCCTGACCCGCTCACAGGGACTGGCCCCCGCAGCCCTGACCCGCTCACAGCTATTTGCCACCGCAGCCCTGACCCGCTCACAGGGACTGGCCCCCGCAGCCCAGACCCGCTCACAGGGACTGGCCCCCGCAGCCCAGACCCGCTCACAGGGACTCGCCCCCGCAGCCCTGACCCGCTCACAGGGACTGGCCCCCGCAGCCCTGACCCGCTCACAGGGACTGGCCCCCGCAGCCCTGACCCGCTCACAGGGACTGGCCCCCGCAGCCCTGACCCGCTCACAGGGACTGGCCCCCGCAGCCCTGACCCGCTCACAGGGACTGGCCCCCGCAGCCCTGACCCGCTCACAGGGACTGGCCCCCGCAGCCCTGACCCGCTCACAGGGACTGGCCCCCGCAGCCCTGACCCGCTCACAGGGACTGGCCCCCGCAGCCCTGACCCGCTCACAGGGACTGGCCCCCGCAGCCCTGACCCGCTCACAGGGACTGGCCCCCGCAGCCCTGACCCGCTCACAGGGACTGGCCCCCGCAGCCCTGACCCGCTCACAGGGACTGGCCCCCGCAGCCCTGACCCGCTCACAGGGACTGGCCCCCGCAGCCCTGACCCGCTCACAGGGACTGGCCCCCGCAGCCCTGACCCGCTCACAGGGACTGGCCCCCGCAGCCCTGACCCGCTCACAGGGACTGGCCCCCGCGGCCCTGACCCGCTCACAGCTATTTGCCACCGCAGCCCTGACCCGCTCACAGGGACTGGCCCCCGCAGCCCAGACCAGCTCACAGGGACTGGCCCCCGCAGCCCAGACCCGCTCACAGGGACTGGCCCCCGCAGCCCTTACCCGCTCACAGGGACTGGCCCCCGCAGCCCTGACCCGCTCACAGGGACTGGCCCCCGCATCCCTGACCCGCTCACAGGGACTGGCCCCCGCAGCCCTGACCCGCTCACAGGGACTGGCCCCCGCAGCCCTGACCCGCTCACAGGGACGGGCCCCCGCAGCCCTGACCCGCTCACAGCTATTTGCCACCGCAGCCCTGACCCGCTCACAGGGACTGGCCCCCGCAGCCCTGACCCGCTCACAGGGACTGGCCCCCGCAGCCCTGACCCGCTCACAGGGACTGGCCCCCGCAGCCCTGACCCGCTCACAGGGACTGGCCCCCGCAGCCCTGACCCGCTCACAGCTATTTGCCACCGCAGCCCTGACCCGCTCACAGGGACTGGCCCCCGCAGCCCAGACCCGCTCACAGGGACTGGCCCCCGCAGCCCAGACCCGCTCACAGGGACTCGCCCCCGCAGCCCTGACCCGCTCACAGGGACTGGCCCCCGCAGCCCTGACCCGCTCAAAGGGACTGGCCCCCGCAGCCCTGACCCGCTCACAGGGACTGGCCCCCGCAGCCCTGACCCGCTCACAGGGACTGGCCCCCGCAGCCCTGACCCGCTCACAGGGACTGGCCCCCGCAGCCCTGACCCGCTCACAGGGACTGGCCCCCGCAGCCCTGACCCGCTCACAGGGACTGGCCCCCGCAGCCCTGACCCGCTCACAGGGACTGGCCCCCGCAGCCCTGACCCGCTCACAGGGACTGGCCCCCGCAGCCCTGACCCGCTCACAGCTATTTGCCACCGCAGCCCTGACCCGCTCTCAGGGAATGGCCCCCGCAGCCCTGACCCGCTCTCAGGGACTGGCCCCCGCAGCCCTGACCCGCTAACAGGGACTGGCCCCCGCAGCCCTGACCCGCTCACAGGGACTGGGTCCGCAGCCCTGACCCGCTCACAGGGACTGGCCCCCGCAGCCCTGATCCGCACACAGGGACTGGCCCCCGCAGCCCTGACCCGCTCACAGCTATTTGCCACCGCAGCCCTGACCCGCTCACAGGGACTGGCCCCCGCAGCCCTGACCCGCTCACAGGGACTGGCCCCCGCAGCCCTGACCCGCTAACAGGGACTGGCCCCCGCAGCCCTGACCCGCTCACAGGGACTGGGTCCGCAGCCCTGACCCGCTCACAGGGACTGGCCCCCGCAGCCATGATCCGCTCACAGGGACTGGCCCCCGCAGCCCTGACCCGCTCACAGCTATTTGCCACCGCAGCCCTGACCCGCTCACAGGGACTGGCCCCCGCAGCCCTGACCCGCTCACAGGGACTGGCCCCCGCAGCCCTGACCCGCTAACAGGGACTGGCCCCCGCAGCCCTGACCCGCTCACAGGGACTGGGTCCGCAGCCCTGACCCGCTCACAGGGACTGGCCCCCGCAGCCCTGACCCGCTAACAGGGACTGGCCCCCGCAGCCCTGACCCGCTCACAGGGACTGGGTCCGCAGCCCTGACCCGCTCACAGGGACTGGCCCCCGCAGCCCTGACCCGCTCACAGGGACTGGCCCCCGCAGCCCTGACCCGCTCACAGGGACTGGCCCCCGCAGCCCTGACCCGCTCACAGGGACTGGCCCCCGCAGCCCTGACCCGCTCACAGGGACTGGCCCCCGCAGCCCTGACCCGCTCCCAGGGACTGGCCCCCGCAGCCCTGACCCGCTCACAGGGACTGGCCCCCGCAGCCCTGACCCGCTCACAGGGACTGGCCCCCGCGGCCCTGACCCGCTCACAGCTATTTGCCACCGCAGCCCTGACCCGCTCACAGGGACTGGCCCCCGCAGCCCAGACCAGCTCACAGGGACTGGCCCCCGCAGTCCTGACCCGCTCACAGGGACTGGCCCCCGCAGCCCTGACCCGCTCACAGGGACTGGCCCCCGCAGCCCTGACCCGCTCACAGGGACTGGGTCCGCAGCCCTGACCCGCTCACAGGGACTGGCCCCCGCAGCCCTGATCCGCTCACAGGGACTGGCCCCCGCAGCCCTGACCCGCTCACAGCTATTTGCCACCGCAACCCTGACCCGCTCACAGGGACTGGCCCCCGCAGCCCTGACCGGCTCACAGGGCCTGGCCCCCGCGGCCCTGACCCGCTCACAGGGACTGGGTCCGCGGCCCTGACCCGCTCACAGGGACTGGGTCCGCGGCCCTGACCAGCTCACAGGGACTGGCCCCCGCGGCCCTGACCCGCTCACAGGGCCTGGCCCCCGCGGCCGTGACCCGCTCACAGGGCCTGGCCCCCGCGGCCGTGACCCGCTCACAGGGCCTGGCCCCCGCGGCCGTGACCCGCTCACTGGGCCTGGCCCCCGCGGCCCTGACCCGCTCACTGGGCCTGGCCCCCGCGCCCCTGACCCGCTCACAGGGCCTGGCCCCCGCGGCCCTGACCCGCTCACAGGGCCTGGCCCCCGCGGCCCTGACCCGCTCACAGGGCCTGGCCCCCGCGGCCCTGACCCGCTCACAGGGCCTGGCCCCCGCGGCCCTGACCCGCTCACTGGGCCTGGCCCCCGCGGCCCTGACCCGCTCACAGGGCCTGGCCACCGCGGCCCTGACCCGCTCACAGGGCCTGGCCCCCGCGGCCCTGACCCGCTCACAGGGCCTGGACCCGCGGCCCTGACCCGCTCACAGGGCCTGGACCCGCGGCCCTGACCCGCTCACAGGGCCTGGCCCCCTCGGCCCTGACCGGCTCACAGGGACTGGCCCCCGCGGCCCTGACCCGCTCACAGGGACTGGCCCCCGCGGCCCAGACCCGCTCACAGGGACTGGCCCCCGCGGCCCTGACCCGCTCACAGGGACTGGCCCCCGCAGCCCTGACCCGCTCACAGGGACTGGCCCCCGCAGCCCTGACCCGCTCACAGCTATTTGCCACCGCAGCCCTGACCCGCTCACAGGGACTGGCCCCCGCGGCCCTGACCCGCTCACAGGGAGTGGCCCCCGCGGCCCTGACCCGCTCACAGGGACTGGCCCCCGCGGCCCTGACCCGCTCACAGGGACTGGCCCCCGCGGCCCTGACCCGCTCACAGGGCCTGGCCCCCGCGGCCCTGACCCGCTCACAGGGCCTGGCCCCAGCCGCCCTGACCCGCTCACTGGGCCTGGCCCCCGCGGCCCTGACCCGCTCACAGGGCCTGGCCCCCTCGGCCCTGACCCGCTCACAGGGACTGGCCCCCGCAAACCTGACCCGCTCACAGGGACTGGCCCCCGCAGCCCTGACCCGCTCACAGGGACTGGCCCCCGCAGCCCAGACCCGCTCACAGGGACTGGCCCCCGCAGCCATGACCCGCTCACAGGGACTGGCCCCCGCAGCCCTGACCCGCTCACAGGGACTGGCCCCCGCAGCCCTGACCCGCTCACAGGGACTGGCCCCCGCAGCCCTGACCCGCTAACAGGGACTGGCCCCCGCAGCCCTGACCCGCTCACAGGGACTGGGTCCGCAGCCCTGACCCGCTCACAGGGACTGGCCCCCGCAGCCCTGACCCGCTAACAGGGACTGGCCCCCGCAGCCCTGACCCGCTCACAGGGACTGGGTCCGCAGCCCTGACCCGCTCACAGGGACTGGCCCCCGCAGCCCTGACCCGCTCACAGGGACTGGCCCCCGCAGCCCTGACCCGCTCACAGGGACTGGCCCCCGCAGCCCTGACCCGCTCACAGGGACTGGCCCCCGCGGCCCTGACCCGCTCACAGGGACTGGCCCCCGCGGCCCTGACCCGCTCACAGGGACTGGCCCCCGCGGCCCTGACCCGCTCACAGGGACTGGCCCCCGCGGCCCTGACCCGCTCACAGGGACTGGCCCCCGCGGCCCTGACCCGCTCACAGGGCCTGGCCCCCGCGGCCCTGACCCGCTCACTGGGCCTGGCCCCCGCGGCCCTGACCCGCTCACAGGGCCTGGCCCCCGCGGCCCTGACCCGCTCACAGGGACTGGCCCCCGCGGCCCTGACCCGCTCACAGGGACTGGCCCCCGCGGCCCTGACCCGCTCACAGGGACTGGCCCCCGCGGCCCTGACCCGCTCACAGGGACTGGCCCCCGCGGCCCTGACCCGCTCACAGGGACTGGCCCCCGCGGCCCTGACCCGCTCACAGGGACTGGCCCCCGCGGCCCTGACCCGCTCACAGGGACTGGCCCCCGCGGCCCTGACCCGCTAACAGGGACTGGCCCCCGCGGCCCTGACCCGCTCACAGGGACTGGCCCCCGCGGCCCTGACCCGCTCACAGGGACTGGCCCCCGCGGCCCTGACCCGCTCACAGGGACTGGCCCCCGCGGCCCTGACCCGCTCACAGGGACTGGCCCCCGCGGCCCTGACCCGCTCACAGGGACTGGCCCCCGCAGCCCTGACCCGCTCACAGGTATTTGCCACCGCAGCCCTGACCCGCTCTCAGGGACTGGCCCCCGCGGCCCTGACCCGCTCACAGGGACTGGCCCCCGCAGCCCTGACCCGCTCACAGGTATTTGCCACCGCAGCCCTGACCCGCTCACAGGGACTGGCCCCCGCGGCCCTGACCCGCTCACAGGGAGTGGCCCCCGCGGCCCTGACCCGCTCACAGGGACTGGCCCCCGCGGCCCTGACCCGCTCACAGGGACTGGCCCCCGCGGCCCTGACCCGCTCACAGGGACTGGCCCCCGCGGCCCTGACCCGCTCACAGGGACTGGCCCCCGCAGCCCTGACCCGCTCACAGGGACTGGCCCCCGCAGCCCTGACCCGCTCACAGGTATTTGCCACCGCAGCCCTGACCCGCTCTCAGGGACTGGCCCCCGCAGCCCTGACCCGCTCACAGGGACTGGCCCCCGCAGCCCTGACCCGCTAACAGGGACTGGCCCCCGCAGCCCTGACCCGCTCACAGGGACTGGGTCCGCAGCCCTGACCCGCTCACAGGGACTGGCCCCCGCAGCCCTGATCCGCTCACAGGGACTGGCCCCCGCAGCCCTGACCCGCTCACAGCTATTTGCCACCGCAGCCCTGACCCGCTCACAGGGACTGGCCCCCGCAGCCCTGACCCGCTCACAGGGACTGGCCCCCGCAGCCCTGACCCGCTAACAGGGACTGGCCCCCGCAGCCCTGACCCTCTCACAGGGACTGGGTCCGCAGCCCTGACCCGCTCACAGGGACTGGCCCCCGCAGCCCTGACCCGCTAACAGGGACTGGCCCCCGCAGCCCTGACCCGCTCACAGGGACTGGGTCCGCAGCCCTGACCCGCTCACAGGGACTGGCCCCCGCTGCCCTGACCCGCTCACAGGGACTGGCCCCCGCAGCCCTGACCCGCTCACAGGGACTGGCCCCCGCAGCCCTGACCCGCTCACAGGGACTGGCCCCCGCGGCCCTGCCCCGCTCACAGGGACTGGCCCCCGCGGCCCTGACCCGCTCACAGGGACTGGCCCCCGCGGCCCTGACCCGCTCACAGGGACTGGCCCCCGCGGCCCTGACCCGCTCACAGGGACTGGCCCCCGCGGCCCTGACCCGCTCACAGGGACTGGCCCCCGCGGCCCTGACCCGCTCACAGGGACTGGCCCCCGCGGCCCTGACCCGCTCACAGGGCCTGGCCCCCGCGGCCCTGACCCGCTCACAGGGCCTGGCCCCCGCGGCCAAGACCCGCTCACAGGGCCTGGCCCCCGCGGCCCTGACCCGCTCTCAGGGACTGGCCCCCGCAGCCCTGACCCGCTCACAGGGACTGGCCCCCGCAGCCCTGACCCGCTAACAGGGACTGGCCCCCGCAGCCCTGACCCGCTCACAGGGACTGGGTCCGCAGCCCTGACCCGCTCACAGGGACTGGCCCCCGCAGCCCTGATCCGCTCACAGGGACTGGCCCCCGCAGCCCTGACCCGCTCACAGCTATTTGCCACCGCAGCCCTGACCCGCTCACTGGGACTGGCCCCCGCAGCCCTGACCCGCTCACAGGGACTGGCCCCCGCAGCCCTGACCCGCTAACAGGGACTGGCCCCCGCAGCCCTGACCCGCTCACAGGGACTGGGTCCGCAGCCCTGACCCGCTCACTGGGCCTGGCCCCCGCGGCCCTGACCCGCTCACAGGGCCTGGCCCCCGCGGCCCTGACCCGCTCACTGGGCCTGGCCCCCGCGGCCCTGACCCGCTCACAGGGCCTGGCCCCCGCGGCCCTGACCCGCTCACAGGGCCTGGCCCCCGCGGCCCTGACCCGCTCACAGGGACTGGCCCCCGCGGCCCTGACCCGCTCACAGGGACTGGCCCCCGCGGCCCTGACCCGCTCACAGGGACTGGCCCCCGCGGCCCTGACCCGCTCACAGGGACTGGCCCCCGCGGCCCAGACCCGCTCACAGGGACTGGCCCCCGCGGCCCAGACCCGCTCACAGGGACTGGCCCCCGCGGCCCTGACCCGCTCACAGGGACTGGCCCCCGCAACCCTGACCCGCTCACAGGGACTGGCCCCCGCAGCCCTGACCCGCTCACAGCTATTTGCCACCGCAGCCCTGACCCGCTCACAGGGCCTGGCCCCCGCGGCCCTGACCCGCTCACAGGGCCTGGCCCCCTCGGCCCTGACCCGCTCACAGGGACTGGCCCCCGCAGCCCTGACCCGCTCACAGGGACTGGCCCCCGCAGCCCTGACCCGCTCACAGGGACTGGCCCCCGCAGCCCAGACCCGCTCACAGGGACTGGCCCCCGCAGCCCTGACCCGCTCACAGGGACTGGCCCCCGCAGCCCTGACCCGCTCACAGGGACTGTCCCCCGCAGCCCTGACCCGCTCACAGCTATTTGCCACCGCAGCCCTGACCCGCTCACAGGGACTGGCCCCCGCAGCCCAGACCCGCTCACAGGGACTGGCCCCCGCAGCCCAGACCCGCTCACAGGGACTGGCCCCCGCAGCCCTGACCCGCTCACAGGGACTGGCCCCCGCAGCCCTGACCCGCTCACAGGGACTGGCCCCCGCAGCCCTGACCCGCTCACAGGGACTGGCCCCCGCAGCCCTTACCTGCTCACAGGGACTGGCCCCCGCAGCCCTGACCCGCTCACAGCTATTTGCCACCGCAGCCCTGACCCGCTCACAGGGACTGGCCCCCGCAGCCCTGACCCGCTCACAGGGACTGGCCCCCGCAGCCCTGACCCGCTAACAGGGACTGGCCCCCGCAGCCATGACCCGCTCACAGGGACTGGGTCCGCAGCCCTGACCCGCTCACAGGGACTGGCCCCCGCAGCCCTGATCCGCTCACAGGGACTGGCCCCCGCAGCCCTGACCCGCTCACAGCTATTTGCCACCGCAGCCCTGACCCGCTCACAGGGACTGGCCCCCGCAGCCCTGACCCGCTCACAGGGACTGGCCCCCGCAGCCCTGACCCGCTAACAGGGACTGACCCCGCAGCCCTGGCCCGCTCACAGGGACTGGGTCCGCAGCCCTGACCCGCTCACAGGGACTGGCCCCCGCAGCCCTGATCCGCTCACAGGGCCTGGCCCCCGCAAGCCCTGACCCGGTCACAGGGACTGGCCCCCGCAGCCCTGACCCGCTCACAGGGACTGGCCCCCGCAGCCCTGACCCGCTCACAGGGACTGGCCCCCGCGGCCCTGACCGGCACACAGGGCCTGGCCCCCACGGCCCTGACCCGCTCACAGGGACTGGCCCCCGCGGCCCTGACCCGCTCACAGGGACTGGCCCCCGCGGCCCTGACCCGCTCACAGGGCCTGGCCCCCGCGGCCCTGACCCGCTCACAGGGCCTGGCCCCCGCGGCCAAGACCCGCTCACTGGGCCTGGCCCCCGCGGCCCTGACCCGCTCACTGGGCCTGGCCCCCGCGGCCCTGACCCGCTCACAGGGCCTGGCCCCCGCGGCCCTGACCCGCTCACAGGGCCTGGCCCCCGCGGCCCTGACCCGCTCACAGGGCCTGGCCCCCGCGGCCCTGACCCGCTCACAGGGCCTGGCCCCCGCGGCCCTGACCCGCTCACAGGGACTGGCCCCCGCGGCCCTGACCCGCTCACAGGGCCTGGCCCCCGCGGCCCTGACCCGCTCACAGGGACTGGCCCCCGCGGCCCTGACCGGCACACAGGGCCTGGCCCCCACGGCCCTGACCCGCTCACAGGGACTGGCCCCCGCGGCCCTGACCCGCTCACAGGGACTGGCCCCCGCGGCCCTGACCCGCTCACAGGGCCTGGCCCCCGCGGCCCTGACCCGCTCACAGGGCCTGGCCCCCGCGGCCAAGACCCGCTCACTGGGCCTGGCCCCCGCGGCCCTGACCCGCTCACTGGGCCTGGCCCCCGCGGCCCTGACCCGCTCACAGGGCCTGGCCCCCGCGACCCTGACCCGCTCACAGGGCCTGGCCCCCGCGGCCCTGACCCGCTCACAGGGCCTGGCCCCCGCGGCCCTGACCCGCTCACAGGGCCTGGCCCCCGCGGCCCTGACCCGCTCACAGGGACTGGCCCCCGCGGCCCTGACCCGCTCACAGGGCCTGGCCCCCGCGGCCCTGACCCGCTCACAGGGCCTGGCCCCCGCGGCCCTGACCCGCTCACAGGGCCTGGCCCCCGCGGCCCTGACCCGCTCACAGGGCCTGGCCCCCGCGGCCCTGACCCGCTCACAGGGCCTGGCCCCAGCCGCCCTGACCCGCTCACTGGGCCTGGCCCCCGCGGCCCTGACCCGCTCACAGGGCCTGGCCCCCTCGGCCCTGACCCGCTCACAGGGACTGGCCCCCGCAAACCTGACCCGCTCACAGGGACTGGCCCCCGCAGCCCTGACCCGCTCACAGGGACTGGCCCCCGCAGCCCAGACCCGCTCACAGGGACTGGCCCCCGCAGCCATGACCCGCTCACAGGGACTGGCCCCCGCAGCCCTGACCCGCTCACAGGGACTGGCCCCCGCAGCCCTGACCCGCTCACAGGGACTGGCCCCCGCAGCCCTGACCCGCTAACAGGGACTGGCCCCCGCGGCCCTGACCCGCTCACAGGGCCTGGCCCCCGCGGCCCTGACCCGCTCACAGGGCCTGGCCCCCGCGGCCCTGACCCGCTCACAGGGCCTGGCCCCAGCCGCCCTGACCCGCTCACTGGGCCTGGCCCCCGCGGCCCTGACCCGCTCACAGGGCCTGGCCCCCTCGGCCCTGACCCGCTCACAGGGACTGGCCCCCGCAAACCTGACCCGCTCACAGGGACTGGCCCCCGCAGCCCTGACCCGCTCACAGGGACTGGCCCCCGCAGCCCAGACCCGCTCACAGGGACTGGCCCCCGCAGCCATGACCCGCTCACAGGGACTGGCCCCCGCAGCCCTGACCCGCTCACAGGGACTGGCCCCCGCAGCCCTGACCCGCTCACAGGGACTGGCCCCCGCAGCCCTGACCCGCTAACAGGGACTGGCCCCCGCAGCCCTGACCCGCTCACAGGGACTGGGTCCGCAGCCCTGACCCGCTCACAGGGACTGGCCCCCGCAGCCCTGACCCGCTAACAGGGACTGGCCCCCGCAGCCCTGACCCGCTCACAGGGACTGGGTCCGCAGCCCTGACCCGCTCACAGGGACTGGCCCCCGCGGCCCTGACCCGCTCACAGGGACTGGCCCCCGCGGCCCTGACCCGCTCACAGGGACTGGCCCCCGCGGCCCTGACCCGCTCACAGGGACTGGCCCCCGCGGCCCTGACCCGCTCACAGGGACTGGCCCCCGCAGCCCTGACCCGCTCACAGGGACTGGCCCCCGCAGCCCTGACCCGCTCACAGGTATTTGCCACCGCAGCCCTGACCCGCTCTCAGGGACTGGCCCCCGCAGCCCTGACCCGCTCACAGGGACTGGCCCCCGCAGCCCTGACCCGCTAACAGGGACTGGCCCCCGCAGCCCTGACCCGCTCACAGGGACTGGGTCCGCAGCCCTGACCCGCTAACAGGGACTGGCCCCCGCAGCCCTGATCCGCTCACAGGGACTGGCCCCCGCAGCCCTGACCCGCTCACAGCTATTTGCCACCGCAGCCCTGACCCGCTCACAGGGACTGGCCCCCGCAGCCCTGACCCGCTCACAGGGACTGGCCCCCGCAGCCCTGACCCGCTAACAGGGACTGGCCCCCGCAGCCCTGACCCGCTCACAGGGACTGGGTCCGCAGCCCTGACCCGCTCACAGGGACTGGCCCCCGCAGCCCTGACCCGCTAACAGGGACTGGCCCCCGCAGCCCTGACCCGCTCACAGGGACTGGGTCCGCAGCCCTGACCCGCTCACAGGGACTGGCCCCCGCTGCCCTGACCCGCTCACAGGGACTGGCCCCCGCAGCCCTGACCCGCTCACAGGGACTGGCCCCCGCAGCCCTGACCCGCTCACAGGGACTGGCCCCCGCGGCCCTGCCCCGCTCACAGGGACTGGCCCCCGCGGCCCTGACCCGCTCACAGGGACTGGCCCCCGCGGCCCTGACCCGCTCACAGGGACTGGCCCCCGCGGCCCTGACCCGCTCACAGGGACTGGCCCCCGCGGCCCTGACCCGCTCACAGGGACTGGCCCCCGCGGCCCTGACCCGCTCACAGGGACTGGCCCCCGCGGCCCTGACCCGCTCACCGGGCCTGGCCCCCGCGGCCCTGACCCGCTCACAGGGCCTGGCCCCCGCGGCCAAGACCCGCTCACAGGGCCTGGCCCCCGCGGCCCTGACCCGCTCACAGGGCCTGGCCCCCGCGGCCCTGACCCGCTCACTGGGCCTGGCCCCCGCGGCCCTGACCCGCTCACAGGGCCTGGCCCCCGCGGCCCTGACCCGCTCACAGGGCCTGGCCCCCGCGGCCCTGACCCGCTCACAGGGACTGGCCCCCGCGGCCCTGACCCGCTCACAGGGACTGGCCCCCGCGGCCCTGACCCGCTCACAGGGACTGGCCCCCGCGGCCCTGACCCGCTCACAGGGACTGGCCCCCGCGGCCCAGACCCGCTCACAGGGCCTGGCCCCCGCGGCCCAGACCCGCTCACAGGGACTGGCCCCCGCGGCCCTGACCCGCTCACAGGGACTGGCCCCCGCAACCCTGACCCGCTCACAGGGACTGGCCCCCGCAGCCCTGACCCGCTCACAGCTATTTGCCACCGCAGCCCTGACCCGCTCACAGGGCCTGGGCCCCGCGGCCCTGACCCGCTCACAGGGCCTGGCCCCCGCGGCCCTGACCCGCTCACAGGGCCTGGCCCCCTCGGCCCTGACCCGCTCACAGGGACTGGCCCCCGCAGCCCTGACCCGCTCACAGGGACTGGCCCCCGCAGCCCTGACCCGCTCACAGGGACTGGCCCCCGCAGCCCAGACCCGCTCACAGGGACTGGCCCCCGCAGCCCTGACCCGCTCACAGGGACTGGCCCCCGCAGCCCTGACCCGCTCACAGGGACTGTCCCCCGCAGCCCTGACCCGCTCACAGCTATTTGCCACCGCAGCCCTGACCCGCTCACAGGGACTGGCCCCCGCAGCCCAGACCCGCTCACAGGGACTGGCCCCCGCAGCCCAGACCCGCTCACAGGGACTGGCCCCCGCAGCCCTGACCCGCTCACAGGGACTGGCCCCCGCAGCCCTGACCCGCTCACAGGGACTGACCCCCGCAGCCCTGACCCGCTCACAGGGACTGGCCCCCGCAGCCCTTACCTGCTCACAGGGACTGGCCCCCGCAGCCCTGACCCGCTCACAGCTATTTGCCACCGCAGCCCTGACCCGCTCACAGGGACTGGCCCCCGCAGCCCTGACCCGCTCACAGGGACTGGCCCCCGCAGCCCTGACCCGCTAACAGGGACTGGCCCCCGCAGCCATGACCCGCTCACAGGGACTGGGTCCGCAGCCCTGACCCGCTCACAGGGACTGGCCCCCGCAGCCCTGATCCGCTCACAGGGACTGGCCCCCGCAGCCCTGACCCGCTCACAGCTATTTGCCACCGCAGCCCTGACCCGCTCACAGGGACTGGCCCCCGCAGCCCTGACCCGCTCACAGGGACTGGCCCCCGCAGCCCTGACCCGCTAACAGGGACTGACCCCGCAGCCCTGGCCCGCTCACAGGGACTGGGTCCGCAGCCCTGACCCGCTCACAGGGACTGGCCCCCGCAGCCCTGATCCGCTCACAGGGCCTGGCCCCCGCAAGCCCTGACCCGGTCACAGGGACTGGCCCCCGCAGCCCTGACCCGCTCACAGGGACTGGCCCCCGCAGCCCTGACCCGCTCACAGGGACTGGCCCCCGCGGCCCTGACCGGCACACAGGGCCTGGCCCCCACGGCCCTGACCCGCTCACAGGGACTGGCCCCCGCGGCCCTGACCCGCTCACAGGGACTGGCCCCCGCGGCCCTGACCCGCTCACAGGGCCTGGCCCCCGCGGCCCTGACCCGCTCACAGGGCCTGGCCCCCGCGGCCAAGACCCGCTCACTGGGCCTGGCCCCCGCGGCCCTGACCCGCTCACTGGGCCTGGCCCCCGCGGCCCTGACCCGCTCACAGGGCCTGGCCCCCGCGGCCCTGACCCGCTCACAGGGCCTGGCCCCCGCGGCCCTGACCCGCTCACAGGGCCTGGCCCCCGCGGCCCTGACCCGCTCACAGGGCCTGGCCCCCGCGGCCCTGACCCGCTCACAGGGCCTGGCCCCCGCGGCCCTGACCCGCTCACAGGGACTGGCCCCCGCGGCCCTGACCCGCTCACAGGGCCTGGCCCCCGCGGCCCTGACCCGCTCACAGGGCCTGGCCCCCGCGGCCCTGACCCGCTCACAGGGCCTGGCCCCCGCGGCCCTGACCCGCTCACAGGGCCTGGCCCCCGCGGCCCTGACCCGCTCACAGGGCCTGGCCCCCGCGGCCCTGACCCGCTCACAGGGCCTGGCCCCAGCCGCCCTGACCCGCTCACTGGGCCTGGCCCCCGCGGCCCTGACCCGCTCACAGGGACTGGCCCCCGCCTCGCCCTGACCCGCTCACAGGGACTGGCCCCCGCGGCCCTGACCCGCTCACAGGGCCTGGCCCCCGCGGCCCTGACCCGCTCACAGGGACGGCCCCCGCTGCCTGACCCGCTCACAGGGACTGGCCCCGCGGCCCTGACCCGCTCACAGGGACTGGCCCCCGCGGCCCTGACCCGCTCACAGGGACTGGCCCCCGCGGCCCAGACCCGCTCACAGGGACTGGCCCCCGCGGCCCAGACCCGCTCACAGGGACTGGCCCCCCGCGGCCCTGACCCGCTCACAGGGACTGGCCCCCGCGGCCCCTGACCCGCTCACAGGGACTGGCCCCCGCGGCCCTGACCCGCTCACAGCTATTTGCCACCGCAGGCCCTGACCCGCTCACAGGGCCTGGCCCCCGCGGACCCTGACCCGCTCACCAGGGCCTGGCCCCGCGGCCCTGACCCGCTCACAGGGCCTGGCCCCCTCGGCCCTGACCCCGCTCACAGGGACTGGCCCCCGCAGCCCTGACCCGCTCACAGGGACTGGCCCCCGCAGCCCTGACCCGCTCACAGGGACTGGCCCCCGCAGCCCAGACCCGCTCACAGGGACTGGCCCCCGCAGCCCATGACCCGCTCACAGGGACTGGCCCCCGCAGCCCTGACCCGCTCACAGGGACTGGCCCCCGCAGCCCTGACCCGCTCACAGGGACTGGCCCCCGCAGCCCTGACCCGCTAACAGGGACTGGCCCCCGCAGCCCTGACCCGCTCACAGGGACTGGGTCCGCCAGCCCTGACCCGCCACAGGGACTGGCCCCCGCAGCCCTGACCCGCTAACAGGGACTGGCCCCCGCAGCCCTGACCCGCTCACAGGGACTGGGTCCGCAGCCCTGACCCGCTCACAGGGACTGGCCCCCGCGGCCCTGACCCGCTCACAGGGACTGGCCCCCGCGGCCCTGACCCGCTCACAGGGACTGGCCCCCGCGGCCCTGACCCGCTCACAGCTATTTGCCACCGCAGCCCTGACCCGCTCACAGGGCCTGGCCCCCGCGGCCCTGACCCGCTCACAGGGCCTGGCCCCCGCGGCCCTGACCCGCTCACAGGGCCTGGCCCCCTCGGCCCTGACCCGCTCACAGGGACTGGCCCCCGCAAACCTGACCCGCTCACAGGGACTGGCCCCCGCAGCCCTGACCCGCTCACAGGGACTGGCCCCCGCAGCCCAGACCCGCTCACAGGGACTGGCCCCCGCAGCCATGACCCGCTCACAGGGACTGGCCCCCGCAGCCCTGACCCGCTCACAGGGACTGGCCCCCGCAGCCCTGACCCGCTCACAGGGACTGGCCCCCGCAGCCCTGACCCGCTAACAGGGACTGGCCCCCGCAGCCCTGACCCGCTCACAGGGACTGGGTCCGCAGCCCTGACCCGCTCACAGGGACTGGCCCCCGCAGCCCTGACCCGCTAACAGGGACTGGCCCCCGCAGCCCTGACCCGCTCACAGGGACTGGGTCCGCAGCCCTGACCCGCTCACAGGGACTGGCCCCCGCAGCCCTGACCCGCTCACAGGGACTGGCCCCCGCAGCCCTGACCCGCTCACAGGGACTGGCCCCCGCAGCCCTGACCCGCTCACAGGGACTGGCCCCCGCGGCCCTGACCCGCTCACAGGGACTGGCCCCCGCGGCCCTGACCCGCTCACAGGTATTTGCCACCGCGGCCCTGACCCGCTCTCAGGGACTGGCCCCCGCGGCCCTGACCCGCTCACAGGGACTGGCCCCCGCAGCCCTGACCCGCTCACAGGTATTTGCCACCGCAGCCCTGACCCGCTCACAGGGACTGGCCCCCGCGGCCCTGACCCGCTCACAGGGACTGGCCCCCGCGGCCCTGACCCGCTCACAGGGACTGGCCCCCGCGGCCCTGACCCTCTCACAGGGACTGGCCCCCGCGGCCCTGACCCGCTCACAGGGACTGGCCCCCGCGGCCCTGACCCGCTCACAGGGACTGGCCCCCGCAGCCCTGACCCGCTCACAGGGACTGGCCCCCGCAGCCCTGACCCGCTCACAGGTATTTGCCACCGCAGCCCTGACCCGCTCTCAGGGACTGGCCCCCGCAGCCCTGACCCGCTCACAGGGACTGGCCCCCGCAGCCCTGACCCGCTAACAGGGACTGGCCCCCGCAGCCCTGACCCGCTCACAGGGACTGGGTCCGCAGCCCTGACCCGCTCACAGGGACTGGCCCCCGCAGCCCTGATCTGCTCACAGGGACTGGCCCCCGCAGCCCTGACCCGCTCACAGCTATTTGCCACCGCAGCCCTGACCCGCTCACAGGGACTGGCCCCCGCAGCCCTGACCCGCTCACAGGGACTGGCCCCCGCAGCCCTGACCCGCTAACAGGGACTGGCCCCCGCAGCCCTGACCCGCTCACAGGGACTGGGTCCGCAGCCCTGACCCGCTCACAGGGACTGGCCCCCGCAGCCCTGATCCGCTCACAGGGACTGGCCCCCGCAGCCCTGACCCGCTCACAGCTATTTGCCACCGCAGCCCTGACCCGCTCACAGGGACTGGCCCCCGCAGCCCTGACCCGCTCACAGGGACTGGCCCCCGCAGCCCTGACCCGCTAACAGGGACTGGCCCCCGCAGCCCTGACCCGCTCACAGGGACTGGGTCCGCAGCCCTGACCCGCTCACAGGGACTGGCCCCCGCAGCCCTGACCCGCTAACAGGGACTGGCCCCCGCAGCCCTGACCCGCTCACAGGGACTGGGTCCGCAGCCCTGACCCGCTCACAGGGACTGGCCCCCGCTGCCCTGACCCGCTCACAGGGACTGGCCCCCGCAGCCCTGACCCGCTCACAGGGACTGGCCCCCGCAGCCCTGACCCGCTCACAGGGACTGGCCCCCGCGGCCCTGACCCGCTCACAGGGACTGGCCCCCGCGGCCCTGACCCGCTCACAGGGACTGGCCCCCGCGGCCCTGACCCGCTCACAGGGACTGGCCCCCGCGGCCCTGACCCGCTCACAGGGACTGGCCCCCGCGGCCCTGACCCGCTCACAGGGACTGGCCCCCGCGGCCCTGACCCGCTCACAGGGACTGGCCCCCGCGGCCCTGACCCGCTCACAGGGCCTGGCCCCCGCGGCCCTGACCCGCTCACAGGGCCTGGCCCCCGCGGCCAAGACCCGCTCACAGGGCCTGGCCCCCGCGGCCCTGACCCGCTCACAGGGCCTGGCCCCCGCGGCCCTGACCCGCTCACTGGGCCTGGCCCCCGCGGCCCTGACCCGCTCACAGGGCCTGGCCCCCGCGGCCCTGACCCGCTCACAGGGACTGGCCCCCGCGGCCCTGACCCGCTCACAGGGACTGGCCCCCGCGGCCCTGACCCGCTCACAGGGACTGGCCCCCGCGGCCCTGACCCGCTCACAGGGACTGGCCCCCGCGGCCCTGACCCGCTCACAGGGACTGGCCCCCGCGGCCCAGACCCGCTCACAGGGACTGGCCCCCGCGGCCCAGACCCGCTCACAGGGACTGGCCCCCGCGGCCCTGACCCGCTCACAGGGACTGGCCCCCGCAACCCTGACCCGCTCACAGGGACTGGCCCCCGCAGCCCTGACCCGCTCACAGCTATTTGCCACCGCAGCCCTGACCCGCTCACAGGGCCTGGGCCCCGCGGCCCTGACCCGCTCACAGGGCCTGGCCCCCGCGGCCCTGACCCGCTCACAGGGCCTGGCCCCCTCGGCCCTGACCCGCTCACAGGGACTGGCCCCCGCAGCCCTGACCCGCTCACAGGGACTGGCCCCCGCAGCCCTGACCCGCTCACAGGGACTGGCCCCCGCAGCCCAGACCCGCTCACAGGGACTGGCCCCCGCAGCCCTGACCCGCTCACAGGGACTGGCCCCCGCAGCCCTGACCCGCTCACAGGGACTGGCCCCCGCAGCCCTGACCCGCTCACAGCTATTTGCCACCGCAGCCCTGACCCGCTCACAGGAACTGGCCCCCGCAGCCCAGACCCGCTCACAGGGACTGGCCCCCGCAGCCCAGACCCGCTCACAGGGACTGGCCCCCGCAGCCCTGACCCGCTCACAGGGACTGGCCCCCGCAGCCCTGACCCGCTCACAGGGACTGGCCCCCGCAGCCCTGACCCGCTCACAGGGACTGGCCCCCGCAGCCCTGACCTGCTCACAGGGACTGGCCCCCGCAGCCCTGACCCGCTCACAGCTATTTGCCACCGCAGCCCTGACCCGCTCACAGGGACTGGCCCCCGCAGCCCTGACCCGCTCACAGGGACTGGCCCCCGCAGCCCTGACCCGCTAACAGGGACTGGCCCCCGCAGCCATGACCCGCTCACAGGGACTGGGTCCGCAGCCCTGACCCGCTCACAGGGACTGGCCCCCGCAGCCCTGATCCGCTCACAGGGACTGGCCCCCGCAGCCCTGACCCGCTCACAGCTATTTGCCACCGCAGCCCTGACCCGCTCACAGGGACTGGCCCCCGCAGCCCTGACCCGCTCACAGGGACTGGCCCCCGCAGCCCAGACCCGCTAACAGGGACTGACCCCGCAGCCCTGGCCCGCTCACAGGGACTGGGTCCGCATACCCTGACCCGCTCACAGGGACTGGCCCCCGCAGCCCTGATCCGCTCACAGGGCCTGGCCCCCGCAAGCCCTGACCCGGTCACAGGGACTGGCCCCCACAGCCCTGACCCGCTCACAGGGACTGGCCCCCGCAGCCCTGACCCGCTCACAGGGACTGGCCCCCGCGGCCCTGACCGGCACACAGGGCCTGGCCCCCGCGGCCCTGACCCGCTCACAGGGACTGGCCCCCGCGGCCCTGACCCGCTCACAGGGACTGGTCCCCGCGGCCCTGACCCGCTCACAGGGCCTGGCCCCCGCGGCCCTGACCCGCTCACAGGGCCTGGCCCCCGCGGCCAAGACCCGCTCACTGGGCCTGGCCCCCGCGGCCCTGACCCGCTCACTGGGCCTGGCCCCCGCGGCCCTGACCCGCTCACAGGGCCTGGCCCCCGCGGCCCTGACCCGCTCACAGGGCCTGGCCCCCGCGGCCCTGACCCGCTCACAGGGCCTGGCCCCCGCGGCCCTGACCCGCTCACAGGGCCTGGCCCCCGCGGCCCTGACCCGCTCACAGGGCCTGGCCCCCGCGGCCCTGACCCGCTCACAGGGACTGGCCCCCGCGGCCCTGACCCGCTCACAGGGCCTGGCCCCCGCGGCCCTGACCCGCTCACAGGGCCTGGCCCCCGCGGCCCTGACCCGCTCACAGGGCCTGGCCCCCGCGGCCCTGACCCGCTCACAGGGCCTGGCCCCCGCGGCCCTGACCCGCTCACAGGGCCTGGCCCCCGCGGCCCTGACCCGCTCACAGGGCCTGGCCCCAGCCGCCCTGACCCGCTCACTGGGCCTGGCCCCCGCGGCCCTGACCCGCTCACAGGGACCGGCCCCCGCCGCCCTGACCCGCTCACAGGGACTGGCCCCCGCGGCCCTGACCCGCTCACAGGGCCTGGCCCCCGCGGCCCTGACCCGCTCACAGGGACTGGCCCCCGCGGCCCTGACCCGCTCACAGGGACTGGCCCCCGCGACCCTGACCCGCTCACAGGGACTGGCCCCCGCGGCCCTGACCCGCTCACAGGGACTGGCCCCCGCGGCCCAGACCCGCTCACAGGGACTGGCCCCCGCGGCCCAGACCCGCTCACAGGGACCGGCCCCCGCGGCCCTGACCCGCTCACAGGGACCTGCCCCCGCGGCCCTGACCCGCTCACAGGGACTGGCCCCCGCGGCCCTGACCCGCTCACAGGGACTGGCCCCCGCGGCCCAGACCCGCTCACAGGGACTGGCCCCCGCGGCCCAGACCCGCTCACAGGGACTGGCTCCCGCGGCCCTGACCCGCTCACAGGGACCTGCCCCCGCGGCCCTGACCCGCTCACAGGGACTGGCCCCCGCAGCCCTGACCCGCTCACAGCTATTTGCCACCGCAGCCCTGACCCGCTCACAGGGCCTGGCCCCCGCGGCCCTGACCCGCTCACAGGGCCTGGCCCCCGCGGCCCTGACCCGCTCACAGAGCCTGGCCCCCTCGGCCCTGACCCGCTCACAGGGACTGGCCCCCGCAGCCCTAACCCGCTCACAGGGACTGGCCCCCGCAGCCCTGACCCGCTCACAGGGACTGGCCCCCGCAGCCCAGACCCGCTCACAGGGACTGGCCCCCGCAGCCATGACCCGCTCACAGGGACTGGCCCCCGCAGCCCTGACCCGCTCACAGGGACTGGCCCCCGCAGCCCTGACACGCTCACAGGGACTGGCCCCCGCAGCCCTGACCCGCTAACAGGGACTGGCCCCCGCAGCCCTGACCCGCTCACAGGGACTGGGTCCGCAGCCCTGACCCGCTCACAGGGACTGGCCCCCGCAGCCCTGACCCGCTAACAGGGACTGGCCCCCGCAGCCCTGACCCGCTCACAGGGACTGGGTCCGCAGCCCTGACCCGCTCACAGGGACTGGCCCCCGCAGCCCTGACCCGCTGACAGGGACTGGCCCCCGCAGCCCTGACCCGCTCACAGGGACTGGCCCCCGCAGCCCTGACCCGCTCACAGGGACTGGCCCCCGCGGCCCTGACCCGCTCACAGGGACTGGCCCCCGCGGCCCTGACCCGCTCACAGGGACTGGCCCCCGCGGCCCTGACCCGCTCACAGGGACTGGCCCCCGCGGCCCTGACCCGCTCACAGGGCCTGGCCCCCGCGGCCCTGACCCGCTCACAGGGCCTGGCCCCCGCGGCCCTGACCCGCTCACAGGGCCTGGCCCCCGCGGCCCTGACCCGCTCACAGGGCCTGGCCCCCGCGGCCCTGACCCGCTCACAGGGCCTGGCCCCCGCGGCCCTGACCCGCTCACAGGGCCTGGCCCCCGCGGCCCTGACCCGCTCACAGGGACTGGCCCCCGCGGCCCTGACCCGCTCACAGGGACTGGCTCCCGCGGCCCTGACCCGCTCACAGGGACTGGCCCCCGCGGCCCAGACCCGCTCACAGGGACTGGCCCCCGCGGCCCAGACCCGCTCACAGGGACTGGCCCCCGCGGCCCAGACCCGCTCACAGCGACTGGCCCCCGCGGCCCTGACCCGCTCACAGGGACTGGCCCCCGCAGCCCTGACCCGCTCACAGGGACTGGCCCCCGCAGCCCTGACCCGCTCACAGCTATTTGCCACCGCAGCCCTGACCCGCTCACAGGGCCTGGCCCCCGCGGCCCTGACCCGCTCACAGGGCCTGGCCCCCGCGGCCCTGACCCGCTCACAGGGCCTGGCCCCCTCGGCCCTGACCCGCTCACAGGGACTGGCCCCCGCAGCCCTGACCCGCTCACAGCTATTTGCCACCGCAGCCCTGACCCGCTCACAGGGACTGGCCCCCGCAGCCCAGACCCGCTCACAGGGACTGGCCCCCGCAGCCCTGACCCGCTCACAGGGACTGGCCCCCGCAGCCCTGACCCGCTAACAGGGACTGGCCCCCGCAGCCATGACCCGCTCACAGGGACTGGGTCCGCAGCCCTGACCCGCTCACAGGGACTGGCCCCCGCAGCCCTGATCCGCTCACAGGGACTGGCCCCCGCAGCCCTGACCCGCTCACTGCTATTTGCCACCGCAGCCCTGACCCGCTCACAGGGACTGGCCCCCGCAGCCCTGACCCGCTCACAGGGACTGGCCCCCGCAGCCCTGACCCGCTAACAGGGACTGGGTCCGCAGCCCTGGCCCGCTCACAGGGACTGGGTCCGCAGCCCTGACCCGCTCACAGGGACTGGCCCCCGCAGCCCTGATCCGCTCACAGGGCCTGGCCCCCGCAAGCCCTGACCCGGTCACAGGGACTGGCCCCCGCAGCCCTGACCCGCTCACAGGGACTGGCCCCCGCAGCCCTGACCCGCTCACAGGGACTGGCCCCCGCGGCCCTGACCGGCACACAGGGCCTGGCCCCCGCGGCCCTGACCCGCTCACAGGGACTGGCCCCCGCGGCCCTGACCCGCTCACAGGGACTGGCCCCCGCGGCCCTGACCCGCTGACAGGGCCTGGCCCCCGCGGCCCTGACCCGCTCACAGGGCCTGGCCCCCGCGGCCAAGACCCGCTCACTGGGCCTGGCCCCCGCGGCCCTGACCCGCTCACTGGGCCTGGCCCCCGCGGCCCTGACCCGCTCACAGGGCCTGGCCCCCGCGGCCCTGACCCGCTCACAGGGCCTGGCCCCCGCGGCCCTGACCCGCTCACAGGGCCTGGCCCCCGCGGCCCTGACCCGCTCACAGGGCCTGGCCCCCGCGGCCCTGACCCGCTCACAGGGCCTGGCCCCCGCGGCCCTGACCCGCTCACAGGGACTGGCCCCCGCGGCCCTGACCCGCTCACAGGGCCTGGCCCCCGCGGACCTGACCCGCTCACAGGGCCTGGCCCCCGCGGCCCTGACCCGCTCACAGGGCCTGGCCCCCGCGGCCCTGACCCGCTCACAGGGCCTGGCCCCCGCGGCCCTGACCCGCTCACAGGGCCTGGCCCCCGCGGCCCTGACCCGCTCACTGGGCCTGGCCCCCGCGGCCCTGACCCGCTCACAGGGACTGGCCCCCGCCGCCCTGACCCGCTCACAGGGACTGGCCCCCGCGGCCCTGACCCGCTCACAGGGCCTGGCCCCCGCGGCCCTGACCCGCTCACAGGGACTGGCCCCCGCGGCCCTGACCCGCTCACAGGGACTGGCCCCCGCGGCCCTGACCCGCTCACAGGGACTGGCCCCCGCGGCCCTGACCCGCTCACAGGGACTGGCCCCCGCGGCCCAGACCCGCTCACAGGGACTGGCCCCCGCGGCCCAGACCCGCTCACAGGGACTGGCCCCCGCGGCCCTGACCCGCTCACAGGGACTGGCCCCCGCAGCCCTGACCCGCTCACAGCTATTTGCCACCGCAGCCCTGACCCGCTCACAGGGCCTGGCCCCCGCGGCCCTGACCCGCTCACAGGGCCTGGCCCCCGCGGCCCTGACCCGCTCACAGGGCCTGGCCCCCTCGGCCCTGACCCGCTCACAGGGACTGGCCCCCGCAGCCCTGACCCGCTCACAGGGACTGGCCCCCGCAGCCCTGACCCGCTCACAGGGACTGGCCCCCGCAGCCCAGACCCGCTCACAGGGACTGGGTCCGCAGCCCTGACCCGCTCACAGGGACTGGCCCCCGCAGCCCTGATCCGCTCACAGGGCCTGGCCCCCGCAAGCCCTGACCCGGTCACAGGGACTGGCCCCCGTAGCCCTGACCCGCTCACAGGGACTGGGCCCCGCAGCCCTGACCCGCTCACAGGGACTGGCCCCCGCGGCCCTGACCGGCACACAGGGCCTGGCCCCCGCGGCCCTGACCCGCTCACAGGGACTGGGTCCGCGGCCCTGACCCGCTCACAGGGACTGGCCCCCGCGGCCCTGACCCGCTCACAGGGCCTGGCCCCCGCGGCCCTGACCCGCTCACAGGGCCTGGCCCCCGCGGCCCTGACCCGCTCACTGGGCCTGGCCCACGCGGCCCTGACCCGCTCACAGGGCCTGGCCCCCGCGGCCCTGACCCGCTCACAGTGCCTGGCCCCCGCGGCCCTGACCCGCTCACAGGGCCTGGCCCCCGCGGCCCTGACCCGCTCACAGTGCCTGGCCCCCGCGGCCCTGACCCGCTCACAGGGCCTGGCCCCCGCGGCCCTGACCCGCTCACAGGGCCTGGCCCCCGCGGCCCTGACCCGCTCACAGGGCCTGGCCCCCGCGGCCCTGACCCGCTCACAGGGCCTGGCCCCCGCGGCCCTGACCCGCTCACAGGGCCTGGCCCCCTCGGCCCTGACCCGCTCACAGGGACTGGCCCCCGCTGCCCTGACCCGCTCACAGGGACTGGCCCCCGCAGCCCTGACCCGCTCACAGGGACTGGCCCCCGCAGCCCTGACCCGCTCACAGGGACTGGCCCCCGCAGCCCTGACCTGCTCACAGCTATTTGCCACCGCAGCCCTGACCCGCTCACAGGGACTGGCCCCCGCAGCCCAGACCCGCTCACAGGGACTGGCCCCCGCAGCCCTGACCCGCTCACAGCTATTTGCCACCGCAGCCCTGACCCGCTCACAGGGACTGGCCCCCGCAGCCCAGACCCGCTCACAGGGACTGGCCCCCGCAGCCCAGACCCGCTCACAGGGACTGGCCCCCGCAGCCCTGACCCGCTCACAGGGACTGGCCCCCGCAGCCCAGACCCGCTCACAGGGACTGGCCCCCGCAGCCCTGACCCGCTCACAGGGACTGGCCCCCGCAGCCCTGACCCGCTCACAGGGACTGGACCCCGCAGCCCTGACCCGCTCACAGCTATTTGCCACCGCAGCCCTGACCCGCTCACAGGGACTGGCCCCCGCAGCCCTGACCCGCTCACAGGGACTGGCCCCCGCAGCCGTGACCCGCTCACAGGGACTGGGTCCGCAGCCCTGACCCGCTCACAGGGACTGGCCCCCGCAGCCCTGATCCGCTCACAGGGCCTGGCCCCCGCAAGCCCTGACCCGGTCACAGGGACTGCCCCCGCAGCCCTGACCCGCTCACAGGGACAGGCCCCCGCAGCCCTGACCCGCTCACAGGGACTGGCCCCCGCAGCCCTGACCCGCTCACAGGGACTGGCCCCCGCGGCCCTGACCCGCTCACAGGGCCTGGCCCCCGCGGCCCTGACCCGCTCACAGGGCCTGGCCCCTGCGGCCAAGACCCGCTCACTGGGCCTGGCCCCCGCGGCCCTGACCCGCTCACAGGGCCTGGCCCCCGCCGCCCTGACCCGCTCACTGGGCCTGGCCCCCGCGGCCCTGACCCGCTCACAGGGACTGGCCCCCGCAGCCCTGACCCGCTCACAGGGACTGGCCCCCGCAGCCCTGACCCGCTCGCAGCTATTTGCCACCGCAGCCCTGACCCGCTCACAGGGACTGGCCCCCGCAGCCCAGACCCGCTCACAGGGACTGGCCCCCGCAGCCCAGACCCGCTCACAGGGACTGGCCCCCGCAGCCCTGACCCGCTCACAGGGACTGGCCCCCGCAGCCCTGACCCGCTCACAGGGACTGGCCCCCGCAGCCCTGACCCGCTCACAGGGACTGGCCCCCGCAGCCCTGACCTGCTCACAGGGACTGGCCCCCGCAGCCCTGACCCGCTCACAGCTATTTGCCACCGCAGCCCTGACCCGCTCACAGGGACTGGCCCCGCAGCCCTGACCCGCTCACAGGGACTGGCCCCCGCAGCCCTGACCCGCTAACAGGGACTGGCCCCCGCAGCCATGACCCGCTCACAGGGACTGGGTCCGCAGCCCTGACCCGCTCACAGGGACTGGCCCCCGCAGCCCTGATCCGCTCACAGGGACTGGCCCCCGCAGCCCTGACCCGCTCACAGCTATTTGCCACCGCAGCCCTGACCCGCTCACAGGGACTGGCCCCCGCAGCCCTGACCCGCTCACAGGGACTGGCACCCGCAGCCCTGACCCGCTAACAGGGACTGACCCCGCAGCCCTGGCCCGCTCACAGGGACTGGGTCCGCAGCCCTGACCCGCTCACAGGGACTGGCCCCCGCAGCCCTGATCCGCTCACAGGGCCTGGCCCCCGCAAGCCCTGACCCGGTCACAGGGACTGGCCCCCGCAGCCCTGACCCGCTCACAGGACTGGCCCCCGCAGCCCTGACCCGCTCACAGGGACTGGCCCCCGCGGCCCTGACCGGCACACAGGGCCTGGCCCCCGCGTCCCTGACCCGCTCACAGGGACTTGGTCCGCGGCCCTGACGTGCTCACAGGGACTGGCCCCCGCGGCCCTGACCCGCTCACAGGGCCTGGCCCCCGCGGCCCTGACCCGCTCACTGGGCCTGGCCCACGCGGCCCTGACCCGCTCACAGGGCCTGGCCCCCGCGGCCCTGACCCGCTCACAGGGCCTGGCCCCCGCGGCCCTGACCCGCTCACAGGGCCTGGCCCCCGCGGCCCTGACCCGCTCACAGGGCCTGGCCCCCGCGGCCCTGACCCGCTCACAGGGCCTGGCCCCCGCGGCCCTGACCCGCTCACAGGGCCTGGTCCCCGTGGCCCTGACCCGCTCACAGGGCCTGGCCCCCGCGGCCCTGACCCGCTCACAGGGCCTGGCCCCCGCGGCCCTGACCCGCTCACAGGGCCTGGCCCCCTCGGCCCTGACCCGCTCACAGGGACTGGCCCCCGCGGCCCTGACCCGCTCACAGGGACTGGCCCCCGCAGCCCTGACCCGCTCACAGGGACTGGCCCCCGCAGCCCTGACCCGCTCACAGGGACTGGCCCCCGCAGCCCTGACCCGCTCACAGGGACTGGCCCCCGAAGCCCTGACCTGCTCACAGCTATTTGCCACCGCAGCCCTGACCCGCTCACAGGGACTGGCCCCCGCAGCCCAGACCCGCTCACAGGGACTGGCCCCCGCAGCCCTGACCCGCTCACAGGGACTGGCCCCCGCAGCCCTGACCCGCTCACAGGGACTGGCCCCCGCAGCCCTGACCCGCTCACAGGGACTGGACCCCGCAGCCCTGACCCGCTCACAGTGATTTGCCACCGCAGCCCTGACCCGCTCACAGGGACTGGCCCCCGCAGCCCTGACCCGCTCACAGGGACTGGCCCCCGCAGCCCTGACCCGCTCACAGGGACTGGGTCCGCAGCCCTGACCCGCTCACAGGGACTGGCCCCCGCAGCCCTGATCCGCTCACAGGGCCTGGCCCCCGCATGCCCTGACCCGGTCACAGGGACTGGCCCCCGCAGCCCTGACCCGCTCACAGGGACTGGCCCCCGCAGCCCTGACCCGCTCACAGGGACTGGCCCCCGCAGCCCTGACCCGCTCACAGGGACTGGCCCCCGCGGCCCTGACCCGCTCACAGGGCCTGGCCCCCGCGGCCCTGACCCGCTCACAGGGCCTGGCCCCCGTGGCCAAGACCCGCTCACTGGGCCTGGCCCCCGCGGCCCTGACCCGCTCACAGGGCCTGGCCCCCGCCGCCCTGACCCGCTCACAGGGCCTGGCCCCCGCGGCCCTGACCCGCTCACAGGGCCTTGCCCCCGCGGCCCTGACCCGCTCACTGGGCCTGGCCCACGCGGCCCTGACCCGCTCACAGGGCCTGGCCCCCGCGGCCCTGACCCGCTCACAGGGACTGGCCCCCGCGGCCCTGACCCGCTCACAGGGCCTGGCCCCCGCGGCCCTGACCCGCTCACAGGGCCTGGCCCCCGTGGCCAAGACCCGCTCACTGGGCCTGGCCCCCGCGGCCCTGACCCGCTCACAGGGCCTGGCCCCCGCGGCCCTGACCCGCTCACAGGGCCTGGCCCCCGCCGCCCTGACCCGCTCACAGGGCCTGGCCCCCGCGGCCCTGACCCGCTCACAGGGACTGGCCCCCGCAGCCCTGACCCGCTCACAGGGACTGGCCCCCGCAGCCCTGACCCGCTCACAGGGACTGGCCCCCGCAGCCCAGACCCGCTCACAGGGACTGGCCCCCGCAGCCCTGACCCGCTCACAGGGACTGGCCCCCGCAGCCCTGACCCGCTCACAGGGACTGGCCCCCGCAGCCCTGACCCGCTCACAGCTATTTGCCACCGCAGCCCTGACCCGCTCACAGGGACTGGCCCCCGCAGCCCAGACCCGCTCACAGGGACTGGCCCCCGCAGCCCAGACCCGCTCACAGGGACTGGCCCCCGCAGCCCTGACCCGCTCACAGGGACTGGCCCCCGCAGCCCTGACCCGCTCACAGGGACTGGCCCCCGCAGCCCTGACCCGCTCACAGGGACTGGCCCCCGCGGCCCTGACCCGCTCACAGGGACTGGCCCCCGCGGCCCTGACCCGCTCACAGGGACTGGGTCCGCGGCCCTGACCTGCTCACAGGGACTGGCCCCCGCGGCCATGACCGGCTCACAGGGCCTGGCCCCCGCGGCCCTGACCAGCTCACAGGGACTGGCCCCCGCAGCCCTGACCCGCTCACAGGGACTGGCCCCCGCAGCCCTGACCCGCTCACAGCTATTTGCCACCGCAGCCCTGACCCGCTCACAGGGACTGGCCCCCGCAGCCCAGACCCGCTCACAGGGACTGGCCCCCGCAGCCCTGACCCGCTCACAGCTATTTGCCACCGCAGCCCTGACCCGCTCACAGGGACTGGCCCCCGCAGCCCAGACCCGCTCACAGGGACTGGCCCCCGCAGCCCAGACCCGCTCACAGGGACTGGCCCCCGCAGCCCTTACCCGCTCACAGGGACTGGCCCCCGCAGCCCTGACCCGCTCACAGGGACTGGCCCCCGCATCCCTGACCCGCTCACAGGGACTGGCCCCCGCAGCCCTGACCCGCTCACAGGGACTGGTCCCCGCAGCCCTGACCCGCTCACAGCTATTTGCCACCGCAGCCCTGACCCGCTCACAGGGACTGGCCCCCGCAGCCCTGACCCGCTCACAGGGACTGGCCCCCGCAGCCCTGACCCGCTCACAGGGACTGGGTCCGCAGCCCTGACCCGCTCACAGGGACTGGCCCCCGCAGCCCTGATCCGCTCACAGGGACTGGCCCCCGCAGCCCTGACCCGCTCACAGCTATTTGCCACCGCAGCCCTGACCCGCTCACAGGGACTGGCCCCCGCAGCCCTGACCCGCTCACAGGGACTGTCCCCCGCAGCCCTGACCCGCTAACAGGGACTGGCCCCCGCAGCCCTGACCCGCTCACAGGGACTGGGTCCGCAGCCCTGACCCGCTCACAGGGACTGGCCCCCGCAGCCCTGACCCGCTCACAGGGACTGGCCCCCGCAGCCCTGACCCGCTCACAGGGACTGGCCCCCGCAGCCCTGACCTGCTCACAGCTATTTGCCACCGCAGCCCTGACCCGCTCACAGGGACTGGCCCCCGCAGCCCAGACCCGCTCACAGGGACTGGCCCCCGCAGCCCTGACCCGCTCACAGCTATTTGCCACCGCAGCCCTGACCCGCTCACAGGGACTGGCCCCCGCAGCCCAGACCCGCTCACAGGGGCTGGCCCCCGCAGCCCAGACCCGCTCACAGGGACTGGCCCCCGCAGCCCTGACCCGCTCACAGGGACTGGCCCCCGCAGCCCTGACCCGCTAACAGGGACTGGCCCCCGCAGCCCTGACCCGCTCACAGGGACTGGCCCCCGCAGCCCTGACCCGCTCACAGGGACTGGCCCCCGCAGCCCTGACCCGCTCACAGGGACTGGACCCCGCAGCCCTGACCCGCTCACAGCTATTTGCCACCGCAGCCCTGACCCGCTCACAGGAACTGGCCCCCGCAGCCCTGACCCGCTCACAGGGACTGGCCCCCGCAGCCCTGACCCGCTCACAGGGACTGGGTCCGCAGCCCTGACCCGCTCACAGGGACTGGCCCCCGCAGCCCTGATCCGCTCACAGGGCCTGGCCCCCGCAAGCCCTGACCCGGTCACAGGGACTGGCCCCCGCAGCCCTGACCCGCTCACAGGGACTGGCCCCCGCAGCCCTGACCCGCTCACAGGGACTGGCCCCCGCAGCCCTGACCCGCTCACAGGGCCTGGCCCCCGCGGCCCTGACCCGCTCACAGGGCCTGGCCCCCGCGGCCCTGACCCGCTCACAGGGCCTGGCCCCCGCGGCCCTGACCCGCTCACAGGGCCTGGCCCCCGTGGCCAAGACCCGCTCACTGGGCCTGGCCCCCGCGGCCCTGACCCGCTCACAGGGCCTGGCCCCCGCCGCCCTGACCCGCTCACTGGGCCTGGCCCCCGCGGCCCTGACCCGCTCACAGGGCCTTGCCCCCGCGGCCCTGACCCGCTCACAGGGCCTGGCCCCCGCGGCCCTGACCCGCTCACAGGGACTGGCCCCCGCAGCCCTGACCCGCTCACAGGGACTGGCCCCCGCGGCCCTGACCCGCTCACAGGGCCTGGCCCCCGCGGCCCTGACCCGCTCACAGGGCCTGGCCCCCGCGGCCCTGACCCGCTCACAGGGCCTGGCCCCCGTGGCCAAGACCCGCTCACTGGGCCTGGCCCCCGCGGCCCTGACCCGCTCACAGGGCCTGGCCCCCGCCGCCCTGACCCGCTCACTGGGCCTGGCCCCCGCGGCCCTGACCCGCTCACAGGGCCTTGCCCCCGCGGCCCTGACCCGCTCACAGGGCCTGGCCCCCGCGGCCCTGACCCGCTCACAGGGCCTGGCCCCCGCGGCGCTGACCCGCTCACAGGGCCTGGTCCCCGCGGCCCTGACCCGCTCACAGGGCCTGGCCCCCGCGGCCCTGACCCGCTCACAGGGCCTGGCCCCCGCGGCCCTGACCCGCTCACAGGGCCTGGCCCCCTCGGCCCTGACCCGCTCACAGGGACTGGCCCCCGCAGCCCTGACCCGCTCACAGGGACTGGCCCCCGCAGCCCTGACCCGCTCACAGGGCCTGGCCCCCTCGGCCCTGACCCGCTCACAGGGACTGGCCCCCGCAGCCCTGACCCGCTCACAGGGACTGGCCCCCGCAGCCCTGACCCGCTCACAGGGACTGGCCCCCGCAGCCCAGACCCGCTCACAGGGACTGGCCCCCGCAGCCCTGACCCGCTCACAGGGACTGGCCCCCGCAGCCCTGACCCGCTCACAGGGACTGGCCCCCGCAGCCCTGACCCGCTCACAGCTATTTGCCACCGCAGCCCTGACCCGCTCACAGGGACTGGCCCCCGCAGCCCAGACCCGCTCACAGGGACTGGCCCCCGCAGCCCAGACCCGCTCACAGGGACTGGCCCCCGCAGCCCTGACCCGCTCACAGGGACTGGCCCCCGCAGCCCTGACCCGCTCACAGGGACTGGCCCCCCCCACCCTGACCCGCTCACAGGGACTGGCCCCCGCGGCCCTGACCCGCTCACAGGGACTGGCCCCCGCGGCCCTGACCCGCTCACAGGGACTGGGTCCGCGGCCCTGACCTGCTCACAGGGACTGGCCCCCGCGGCCCTGACCGGCTCACAGGGCCTGGCCCCCGCGGCCCTGACCCGCTCACAGGGACTGGCCCCCGCAGCCCTGACCCGCTCACAGCTATTTGCCACCGCAGCCCTGACCCGCTCACAGGGACTGGCCCCGGCAGCCCTGACCCGCTCACAGGGACTGGCCCCCGCAGCCCTGACCCGCTCACAGGGACTGGCCCCCGCAGCCCAGACCCGCTCACAGGGACTGGCCCCCGCAGCCCTGACCCGCTCACAGGGACTGGCCCCCGCAGCCCTGACCCGCTCACAGGGACTGGCCCCCGCAGCCCTGACCCGCTCACAGCTATTTGCCACCGCAGCCCTGACCCGCTCACAGGGACTGGCCCCCGCAGCCCAGACCCGCTCACAGGGACTGGCCCCCGCAGCCCAGACCCGCTCACAGGGACTGGCCCCCGCAGCCCTGACCCGCTCACAGGGACTGGCCCCCGCAGCCCTGACCCGCTCACAGGGACTGGCCCCCGCAGCCCTGACCCGCTCACAGGGACTGGCCCCCGCGGCCCTGACCCGCTCACAGGGACTGGCCCCCGCGGCCCTGACCCGCTCACAGGGACTGGGTCCGCGGCCCTGACCTGCTCACAGGGACTGGCCCCCGCGGCCATGACCGGCTCACAGGGCCTGGCCCCCGCGGCCCTGACCCGCTCACAGGGACTGGCCCCCGCAGCCCTGACCCGCTCACAGGGACTGGCCCCCGCAGCCCTGACCCGCTCACAGCTATTTGCCACCGCAGCCCTGACCCGCTCACAGGGACTGGCCCCCGCAGCCCAGACCCGCTCACAGGGACTGGCCCCCGCAGCCCTGACCCGCTCACAGCTATTTGCCACCGCAGCCCTGACCCGCTCACAGGGACTTGCCCCCGCAGCCCAGACCCGCTCACAGGGACTGGCCCCCGCAGCCCAGACCCGCTCACAGGGACTGGCCCCCGCAGCCCTTACCCGCTCACAGGGATTGGCCCCCGCAGCCCTGACCCGCTCACAGGGACTGGCCCCCGCAGCCCTGACCCGCTCACAGGGACTGGCCCCCGCAGCCCTGACCCGCTCACAGGGACTGGTCCCCGCAACCCTGACCCGCTCACAGCTATTTGCCACCGCAGCCCTGACCCGCTCACAGGGACTGGCCCCCGCAGCCCTGACCCGCTCACAGGGACTGGCCCCCGCAGCCCTGACCCGCTCACAGGGACTGGCCCCCGCAGCCCTGACCCGCTCACAGGGACTGGCCCCCGAAGCCCTGACCTGCTCACAGCTATTTGCCACCGCAGCCCTGACCCGCTCACAGGGACTGGCCCCCGCAGCCCAGACCCGCTCACAGGGACTGGCCCCCGCAGCCCTGACCCGCTCACAGGGACTGGCCCCCGCAGCCCTGACCCGCTCACAGGGACTGGCCCCCGCAGCCCTGACCCGCTCACAGGGACTGGACCCCGCAGCCCTGACCCGCTCACAGTGATTTGCCACCGCAGCCCTGACCCGCTCACAGGGACTGGCCCCCGCAGCCCTGACCCGCTCACAGGGACTGGCCCCCGCAGCCCTGACCCGCTCACAGGGACTGGGTCCGCAGCCCTGACCCGCTCACAGGGACTGGCCCCCGCAGCCCTGATCCGCTCACAGGGCCTGGCCCCCGCATGCCCTGACCCGGTCACAGGGACTGGCCCCCGCAGCCCTGACCCGCTCACAGGGACTGGCCCCCGCAGCCCTGACCCGCTCACAGGGACTGGCCCCCGCAGCCCTGACCCGCTCACAGGGACTGGCCCCCGCGGCCCTGACCCGCTCACAGGGCCTGGCCCCCGCGGCCCTGACCCGCTCACAGGGCCTGGCCCCCGTGGCCAAGACCCGCTCACTGGGCCTGGCCCCCGCGGCCCTGACCCGCTCACAGGGCCTGGCCCCCGCCGCCCTGACCCGCTCACAGGGCCTGGCCCCCGCGGCCCTGACCCGCTCACAGGGCCTTGCCCCCGCGGCCCTGACCCGCTCACTGGGCCTGGCCCACGCGGCCCTGACCCGCTCACAGGGCCTGGCCCCCGCGGCCCTGACCCGCTCACAGGGACTGGCCCCCGCGGCCCTGACCCGCTCACAGGGCCTGGCCCCCGCGGCCCTGACCCGCTCACAGGGCCTGGCCCCCGTGGCCAAGACCCGCTCACTGGGCCTGGCCCCCGCGGCCCTGACCCGCTCACAGGGCCTGGCCCCCGCGGCCCTGACCCGCTCACAGGGCCTGGCCCCCGCCGCCCTGACCCGCTCACAGGGCCTGGCCCCCGCGGCCCTGACCCGCTCACAGGGACTGGCCCCCGCAGCCCTGACCCGCTCACAGGGACTGGCCCCCGCAGCCCTGACCCGCTCACAGGGACTGGCCCCCGCAGCCCAGACCCGCTCACAGGGACTGGCCCCCGCAGCCCTGACCCGCTCACAGGGACTGGCCCCCGCAGCCCTGACCCGCTCACAGGGACTGGCCCCCGCAGCCCTGACCCGCTCACAGCTATTTGCCACCGCAGCCCTGACCCGCTCACAGGGACTGGCCCCCGCAGCCCAGACCCGCTCACAGGGACTGGCCCCCGCAGCCCAGACCCGCTCACAGGGACTGGCCCCCGCAGCCCTGACCCGCTCACAGGGACTGGCCCCCGCAGCCCTGACCCGCTCACAGGGACTGGCCCCCGCAGCCCTGACCCGCTCACAGGGACTGGCCCCCGCGGCCCTGACCCGCTCACAGGGACTGGCCCCCGCGGCCCTGACCCGCTCACAGGGACTGGGTCCGCGGCCCTGACCTGCTCACAGGGACTGGCCCCCGCGGCCATGACCGGCTCACAGGGCCTGGCCCCCGCGGCCCTGACCAGCTCACAGGGACTGGCCCCCGCAGCCCTGACCCGCTCACAGGGACTGGCCCCCGCAGCCCTGACCCGCTCACAGCTATTTGCCACCGCAGCCCTGACCCGCTCACAGGGACTGGCCCCCGCAGCCCAGACCCGCTCACAGGGACTGGCCCCCGCAGCCCTGACCCGCTCACAGCTATTTGCCACCGCAGCCCTGACCCGCTCACAGGGACTGGCCCCCGCAGCCCAGACCCGCTCACAGGGACTGGCCCCCGCAGCCCAGACCCGCTCACAGGGACTGGCCCCCGCAGCCCTTACCCGCTCACAGGGACTGGCCCCCGCAGCCCTGACCCGCTCACAGGGACTGGCCCCCGCATCCCTGACCCGCTCACAGGGACTGGCCCCCGCAGCCCTGACCCGCTCACAGGGACTGGTCCCCGCAGCCCTGACCCGCTCACAGCTATTTGCCACCGCAGCCCTGACCCGCTCACAGGGACTGGCCCCCGCAGCCCTGACCCGCTCACAGGGACTGGCCCCCGCAGCCCTGACCCGCTCACAGGGACTGGGTCCGCAGCCCTGACCCGCTCACAGGGACTGGCCCCCGCAGCCCTGATCCGCTCACAGGGACTGGCCCCCGCAGCCCTGACCCGCTCACAGCTATTTGCCACCGCAGCCCTGACCCGCTCACAGGGACTGGCCCCCGCAGCCCTGACCCGCTCACAGGGACTGTCCCCCGCAGCCCTGACCCGCTAACAGGGACTGGCCCCCGCAGCCCTGACCCGCTCACAGGGACTGGGTCCGCAGCCCTGACCCGCTCACAGGGACTGGCCCCCGCAGCCCTGACCCGCTCACAGGGACTGGCCCCCGCAGCCCTGACCCGCTCACAGGGACTGGCCCCCGCAGCCCTGACCTGCTCACAGCTATTTGCCACCGCAGCCCTGACCCGCTCACAGGGACTGGCCCCCGCAGCCCAGACCCGCTCACAGGGACTGGCCCCCGCAGCCCTGACCCGCTCACAGCTATTTGCCACCGCAGCCCTGACCCGCTCACAGGGACTGGCCCCCGCAGCCCAGACCCGCTCACAGGGGCTGGCCCCCGCAGCCCAGACCCGCTCACAGGGACTGGCCCCCGCAGCCCTGACCCGCTCACAGGGACTGGCCCCCGCAGCCCTGACCCGCTAACAGGGACTGGCCCCCGCAGCCCTGACCCGCTCACAGGGACTGGCCCCCGCAGCCCTGACCCGCTCACAGGGACTGGCCCCCGCAGCCCTGACCCGCTCACAGGGACTGGACCCCGCAGCCCTGACCCGCTCACAGCTATTTGCCACCGCAGCCCTGACCCGCTCACAGGAACTGGCCCCCGCAGCCCTGACCCGCTCACAGGGACTGGCCCCCGCAGCCCTGACCCGCTCACAGGGACTGGGTCCGCAGCCCTGACCCGCTCACAGGGACTGGCCCCCGCAGCCCTGATCCGCTCACAGGGCCTGGCCCCCGCAAGCCCTGACCCGGTCACAGGGACTGGCCCCCGCAGCCCTGACCCGCTCACAGGGACTGGCCCCCGCAGCCCTGACCCGCTCACAGGGACTGGCCCCCGCAGCCCTGACCCGCTCACAGGGCCTGGCCCCCGCGGCCCTGACCCGCTCACAGGGCCTGGCCCCCGCGGCCCTGACCCGCTCACAGGGCCTGGCCCCCGCGGCCCTGACCCGCTCACAGGGCCTGGCCCCCGTGGCCAAGACCCGCTCACTGGGCCTGGCCCCCGCGGCCCTGACCCGCTCACAGGGCCTGGCCCCCGCCGCCCTGACCCGCTCACTGGGCCTGGCCCCCGCGGCCCTGACCCGCTCACAGGGCCTTGCCCCCGCGGCCCTGACCCGCTCACAGGGCCTGGCCCCCGCGGCCCTGACCCGCTCACAGGGACTGGCCCCCGCAGCCCTGACCCGCTCACAGGGACTGGCCCCCGCAGCCCTGACCCGCTAACAGGGACTGGCCCCCGCAGCCCTGACCCGCTCACAGGGACTGGCCCCCGCAGCCCTGACCCGCTCACAGGGACTGGCCCCCGCAGCCCTGACCCGCTCACAGGGACTGGACCCCGCAGCCCTGACCCGCTCACAGCTATTTGCCACCGCAGCCCTGACCCGCTCACAGGAACTGGCCCCCGCAGCCCTGACCCGCTCACAGGGACTGGCCCCCGCAGCCCTGACCCGCTCACAGGGACTGGGTCCGCAGCCCTGACCCGCTCACAGGGACTGGCCCCCGCAGCCCTGATCCGCTCACAGGGCCTGGCCCCCGCAAGCCCTGACCCGGTCACAGGGACTGGCCCCCGCAGCCCTGACCCGCTCACAGGGACTGGCCCCCGCAGCCCTGACCCGCTCACAGGGACTGGCCCCCGCAGCCCTGACCCGCTCACAGGGCCTGGCCCCCGCGGCCCTGACCCGCTCACAGGGCCTGGCCCCCGCGGCCCTGACCCGCTCACAGGGCCTGGCCCCCGCGGCCCTGACCCGCTCACAGGGCCTGGCCCCCGTGGCCAAGACCCGCTCACTGGGCCTGGCCCCCGCGGCCCTGACCCGCTCACAGGGCCTGGCCCCCGCCGCCCTGACCCGCTCACTGGGCCTGGCCCCCGCGGCCCTGACCCGCTCACAGGGCCTTGCCCCCGCGGCCCTGACCCGCTCACAGGGCCTGGCCCCCGCGGCCCTGACCCGCTCACAGGGCCTGGCCCCCGCGGCGCTGACCCGCTCACAGGGCCTGGTCCCCGCGGCCCTGACCCGCTCACAGGGCCTGGCCCCCGCGGCCCTGACCCGCTCACAGGGCCTGGCCCCCGCGGCCCTGACCCGCTCACAGGGCCTGGCCCCCTCGGCCCTGACCCGCTCACAGGGACTGGCCCCCGCAGCCCTGACCCGCTCACAGGGACTGGCCCCCGCAGCCCTGACCCGCTCACAGGGCCTGGCCCCCTCGGCCCTGACCCGCTCACAGGGACTGGCCCCCGCAGCCCTGACCCGCTCACAGGGACTGGCCCCCGCAGCCCTGACCCGCTCACAGGGACTGGCCCCCGCAGCCCAGACCCGCTCACAGGGACTGGCCCCCGCAGCCCTGACCCGCTCACAGGGACTGGCCCCCGCAGCCCTGACCCGCTCACAGGGACTGGCCCCCGCAGCCCTGACCCGCTCACAGCTATTTGCCACCGCAGCCCTGACCCGCTCACAGGGACTGGCCCCCGCAGCCCAGACCCGCTCACAGGGACTGGCCCCCGCAGCCCAGACCCGCTCACAGGGACTGGCCCCCGCAGCCCTGACCCGCTCACAGGGACTGGCCCCCGCAGCCCTGACCCGCTCACAGGGACTGGCCCCCCCCACCCTGACCCGCTCACAGGGACTGGCCCCCGCGGCCCTGACCCGCTCACAGGGACTGGCCCCCGCGGCCCTGACCCGCTCACAGGGACTGGGTCCGCGGCCCTGACCTGCTCACAGGGACTGGCCCCCGCGGCCCTGACCGGCTCACAGGGCCTGGCCCCCGCGGCCCTGACCCGCTCACAGGGACTGGCCCCCGCAGCCCTGACCCGCTCACAGCTATTTGCCACCGCAGCCCTGACCCGCTCACAGGGACTGGCCCCGGCAGCCCTGACCCGCTCACAGGGACTGGCCCCCGCAGCCCTGACCCGCTCACAGGGACTGGCCCCCGCAGCCCAGACCCGCTCACAGGGACTGGCCCCCGCAGCCCTGACCCGCTCACAGGGACTGGCCCCCGCAGCCCTGACCCGCTCACAGGGACTGGCCCCCGCAGCCCTGACCCGCTCACAGCTATTTGCCACCGCAGCCCTGACCCGCTCACAGGGACTGGCCCCCGCAGCCCAGACCCGCTCACAGGGACTGGCCCCCGCAGCCCAGACCCGCTCACAGGGACTGGCCCCCGCAGCCCTGACCCGCTCACAGGGACTGGCCCCCGCAGCCCTGACCCGCTCACAGGGACTGGCCCCCGCAGCCCTGACCCGCTCACAGGGACTGGCCCCCGCGGCCCTGACCCGCTCACAGGGACTGGCCCCCGCGGCCCTGACCCGCTCACAGGGACTGGGTCCGCGGCCCTGACCTGCTCACAGGGACTGGCCCCCGCGGCCATGACCGGCTCACAGGGCCTGGCCCCCGCGGCCCTGACCCGCTCACAGGGACTGGCCCCCGCAGCCCTGACCCGCTCACAGGGACTGGCCCCCGCAGCCCTGACCCGCTCACAGCTATTTGCCACCGCAGCCCTGACCCGCTCACAGGGACTGGCCCCCGCAGCCCAGACCCGCTCACAGGGACTGGCCCCCGCAGCCCTGACCCGCTCACAGCTATTTGCCACCGCAGCCCTGACCCGCTCACAGGGACTTGCCCCCGCAGCCCAGACCCGCTCACAGGGACTGGCCCCCGCAGCCCAGACCCGCTCACAGGGACTGGCCCCCGCAGCCCTTACCCGCTCACAGGGACTGGCCCCCGCAGCCCTGACCCGCTCACAGGGACTGGCCCCCGCAGCCCTGACCCGCTCACAGGGACTGGCCCCCGCAGCCCTGACCCGCTCACAGGGACTGGTCCCCGCAACCCTGACCCGCTCACAGCTATTTGCCACCGCAGCCCTGACCCGCTCACAGGGACTGGCCCCCGCAGCCCTGACCCGCTCACAGGGACTGGCCCCCGCAGCCCTGACCCGCTCACAGGGACTGGGTCCGCAGCCCTGACCCGCTCACAGGGACTGGCCCCCGCAGCCCTGATCCGCTCACAGGGACTGGCCCCCGCAGCCCTGACCCGCTCACAGCTATTTGCCACCGCAGCCCTGACCCGCTCACAGGGACTGGCCCCCGCAGCCCTGACCCGCTCACAGGGACTGTCCCCCGCAGCCCTGACCCGCTAACAGGGACTGGCCCCCGCAGCCCTGACCCGCTCACAGGGACTGGGTCCGCAGCCCTGACCCGCTCACAGGGACTGGCCCCCGCAGCCCTGACCCGCTCACAGGGACTGGCCCCCGCAGCCCTGACCCGCTCACAGGGACTGGCCCCCGCAGCCCTGACCTGCTCACAGCTATTTGCCACCGCAGCCCTGACCCGCTCACAGGGACTGGCCCCCGCAGCCCAGACCCGCTCACAGGGACTGGCCCCCGCAGCCCTGACCCGCTCACAGCTATTTGCCACCGCAGCCCTGACCCGCTCACAGGGACTGGCCCCCGCAGCCCAGACCCGCTCACAGGGGCTGGCCCCCGCAGCCCAGACCCGCTCACAGGGTCTGGCCCCCGCAGCCCTGACCCGCTCACAGGGACTGGACCCCGCAGCCCTGACCCGCTCACAGCTATTTGCCACCGCAGCCCTGACCCGCTCACAGGAACTGGCCCCCGCAGCCCTGACCCGCTCACAGGGACTGGCCCCCGCAGCCCTGACCCGCTCACAGGGACTGGGTCCGCAGCCCTGACCCGCTCACAGGGACTGGCCCCCGCAGCCCTGATCCGCTCACAGGGCCTGGCCCCCGCAAGCCCTGACCCGGTCACAGGGACTGGCCCCCGCAGCCCTGACCCGCTCACAGGGACTGGCCCCCGCAGCCCTGACCCGCTCACAGGGACTGGCCCCCGCAGCCCTGACCCGCTCACAGGGCCTGGCCCCCGCGGCCCTGACCCGCTCACAGGGCCTGGCCCCCGCGGCCCTGACGCGCTCACAGGGCCTGGCCCCCGTGGCCAAGACCCGCTCACTGGGCCTGGCCCCCGCGGCCCTGACCCGCTCACAGGGCCTGGCCCCCGCCGCCCTGACCCGCTCACTGGGCCTGGCCCCCGCGGCCCTGACCCGCTCACAGGGCCTTGCCCCCGCGGCCCTGACCCGCTCACAGGGCCTGGCCCCCGCGGCCCTGACCCGCTCACAGGGCCTGGCCCCCGCGGCGCTGACCCGCTCACAGGGCCTGGTCCCCGCGGCCCTGACCCGCTCACAGGGCCTGGCCCCCGCGGCCCTGACCCGCTCACAGGGCCTGGCCCCCGCGGCCCTGACCCGCTCACAGGGCCTGGCCCCCTCGGCCCTGACCCGCTCACAGGGACTGGCCCCCGCAGCCCTGACCCGCTCACAGGGACTGGCCCCCGCAGCCCTGACCCGCTCACAGGGCCTGGCCCCCTCGGCCCTGACCCGCTCACAGGGACTGGCCCCCGCAGCCCTGACCCGCTCACAGGGACTGGCACCCGCAGCCCTGACCCGCTCACAGGGACTGGCCCCCGCAGCCCAGACCCGCTCACAGGGACTGGCCCCCGCAGCCCTGACCCGCTCACAGGGACTGGCCCCCGCAGCCCTGACCCGCTCACAGGGACTGGCCCCCGCAGCCCTGACCCGCTCACAGCTATTTGCCACCGCAGCCCTGACCCGCTCACAGGGACTGGCCCCCGCAGCCCAGACCCGCTCACAGGGACTGGCCCCCGCAGCCCAGACCCGCTCACAGGGACTGGCCCCCGCAGCCCTGACCCGCTCACAGGGACTGGCCCCCGCAGCCCTGACCCGCTCACAGGGACTGGCCCCCGCGGCCCTGACCCGCTCACAGGGACTGGCCCCCGCGGCCCTGACCCGCTCACAGGGACTGGCCCCCGCGGCCCTGACCCGCTCACAGGGACTGGGTCCGCGGCCCTGACCTGCTCACAGGGACTGGCCCCCGCGGCCCTGACCGGCTCACAGGGCCTGGCCCCCGCGGCCCTGACCCGCTCACAGGGACTGGCCCCCGCAGCCCTGACCCGCTCACAGCTATTTGCCACCGCAGCCCTGACCCGCTCACAGGGACTGGCCCCCGCAGCCCAGACCCGCTCACAGGGACTGGCCCCCGCAGCCCTGACCCGCTCACAGCTATTTGCCACCGCAGCCCTGACCCGCTCACAGGGACTGGCCCCCGCAGCCCAGACCCGCTCACAGGGACTGGCCCCCGCAGCCCAGACCCGCTCACAGGGACTGGCCCCCGCAGCCCTGACCCGCTCACAGGGACTGGCCCCCGCAGCCCTGACCCGCTCACAGGGACTGGCCCCCGCAGCCCTGACCCGCTCACAGGGACTGGCCCCCGCAGCCCTGACCCGCTCACAGGGACTGGACCCCGCAGCCCTGACCCGCTCACAGCTATTTGCCACCGCAGCCCTGACCCGCTCACAGGGACTGGCCCCCGCTGCCCTGACCCGCTCACAGGGACTGGCCCCCGCAGCCCTGACCCGCTCACAGGGACTGGGTCCGCAGCCCTGACCCGCTCACAGGGACTGGCCCCCGCAGCCCTGATCCGCTCACAGGGACTGGCCCCCGCAGCCCTGACCCGCTCACAGCTATTTGCCACCGCAGCCCTGACCCGCTCACAGGGACTGGCCCCCGCAGCCCTGACCCGCTCACAGGGACTGTCCCCCGCAGCCCTGACCCGCTAACAGGGACTGGCCCCCGCAACCCTGACCCGCTCACAGGGACTGGGTCCGCAGCCCTGACCCGCTCACAGGGCCTGGCCCCCGCAGCCCTGATCCGCTCACAGGGCCTGGCCCCCGCGGCCCTGACCCGCTCACAGGGCCTGGCCCCCGCGGCGCTGACCCGCTCACAGGGCCTGGTCCCCGCGGCCCTGACCCGCTCACAGGGCCTGGCCCCCGCGGCCCTGACCCGCTCACAGGGCCTGGCCCCCTCGGCCCTGACCCGCTCACAGGGACTGGCCCCCGCAGCCCTGACCCGCTCACAGGGACTGGCCCCCGCAGCCCTGACCCGCTCACAGGGCCTGGCCCCCTCGGCCCTGACCCGCTCACAGGGACTGGCCCCCGCAGCCCTGACCCGCTCACAGGGACTGGCCCCCGCAGCCCTGACCCGCTCACAGGGACTGGCCCCCGCAGCCCAGACCCGCTCACAGGGACTGGCCCCCGCAGCCCTGACCCGCTCACAGGGACTGGCCCCCGCAGCCCTGACCCGCTCACAGGGACTGGCCCCCGCAGCCCTGACCCGCTCACAGCTATTTGCCACCGCAGCCCTGACCCGCTCACAGGGACTGGCCCCCGCAGCCCAGACCCGCTCACAGGGACTGGCCCCCGCAGCCCAGACCCGCTCACAGGGACTGGCCCCCGCAGCCCTGACCCGCTCACAGGGACTGGCCCCCGCGGCCCTGACCCGCTCACAGGGACTGGCCCCCGCAGCCCTGACCCGCTCACAGGGACTGGCCCCCGCGGCCCTGACCCGCTCACAGGGACTGGCCCCCGCGGCCCTGACCCGCTCACAGGGACTGGGTCCGCGGCCCTGACCTGCTCACAGGGACTGGCCCCCGCGGCCATGACCGGCTCACAGGGCCTGGCCCCCGCGGCCCTGACCCGCTCACAGGGACTGGCCCCCGCAGCCCTGACCCGCTCACAGGGACTGGCCCCCGCAGCCCTGACCCGCTCACAGCTTTTTGCCACCGCAGCCCTGACCCGCTCACAGGGACTGGCCCCCGCAGCCCAGACCCGCTCACAGGGACTGGCCCCCGCAGCCCTGACCCGCTCACAGCTATTTGTCACCGCAGCCCTGACCCGCTCACAGGGACTGGCCCCCGCAGCCCAGACCCGCTCACAGGGACTGGCCCCCGCAGCCCAGACCCGCTCACAGGGACTGGCCCCCGCAGCCCTTACCCGCTCACAGGGACTGGCCCCCGCAGCCCTGACCCGCTCACAGGGACTGGCCCCCGCAGCCCTGACCCGCTCACAGGGACTGGCCCCCGCAGCCCTGACCCGCTCACAGGGACTGGTCCCCGCAGCTCTGACCCGCTCACAGCTATTTGCCACCGCAGCCCTGACCCGCTCACAGGGACTGGCCCCCGCAGCCCTGACCCGCTCACAGGGACTGGCCCCCGCAGCCCTGACCCGCTCACAGGGACTGGGTCCGCAGCCCTGACCCGCTCACAGCGACTGGCCCCCGCAGCCCTGATCCGCTCACAGGGACTGGCCCCCGCAGCCCTGACCCGCTCACAGCTATTTGCCACCGCAGCCCTGACCCGCTCACAGGGACTGTCCCCCGCAGCCCTGACCCGCTCACAGGGACTGTCCCCCGCAGCCCTGACCCGCTAACAGGGACTGGCCCCCGCAGCCCTGACCCGCTCACAGGGACTGGACCCCGCAGCCCTGACCCGCTCACAGCTATTTGCCACCGCAGCCCTGACCCGCTCACAGGGACTGGCCCCCGCTGCCCTGACCCGCTCACAGGGACTGGCCCCCGCAGCCCTGACCCGCTCACAGGGACTGGGTCCGCAGCCCTGACCCGCTCACAGGGACTGGCCCCCGCAGCCCTGATCCGCTCACAGGGACTGGCCCCCGCAGCCCTGACCCGCTCACAGCTATTTGCCACCGCAGCCCTGACCCGCTCACAGGGACTGGCCCCCGCAGCCCTGACCCGCTCACAGGGACTGTCCCCCGCAGCCCTGACCCGCTAACAGGGACTGGCCCCCGCAACCCTGACCCGCTCACAGGGACTGGGTCCGCAGCCCTGACCCGCTCACAGGGCCTGGCCCCCGCAGCCCTGATCCGCTCACAGGGCCTGGCCCCCGCGGCCCTGACCCGCTCACAGGGCCTGGCCCCCGCGGCGCTGACCCGCTCACAGGGCCTGGTCCCCGCGGCCCTGACCCGCTCACAGGGCCTGGCCCCCGCGGCCCTGACCCGCTCACAGGGCCTGGCCCCCTCGGCCCTGACCCGCTCACAGGGACTGGCCCCCGCAGCCCTGACCCGCTCACAGGGACTGGCCCCCGCAGCCCTGACCCGCTCACAGGGCCTGGCCCCCTCGGCCCTGACCCGCTCACAGGGACTGGCCCCCGCAGCCCTGACCCGCTCACAGGGACTGGCCCCCGCAGCCCTGACCCGCTCACAGGGACTGGCCCCCGCAGCCCAGACCCGCTCACAGGGACTGGCCCCCGCAGCCCTGACCCGCTCACAGGGACTGGCCCCCGCAGCCCTGACCCGCTCACAGGGACTGGCCCCCGCAGCCCTGACCCGCTCACAGCTATTTGCCACCGCAGCCCTGACCCGCTCACAGGGACTGGCCCCCGCAGCCCAGACCCGCTCACAGGGACTGGCCCCCGCAGCCCAGACCCGCTCACAGGGACTGGCCCCCGCAGCCCTGACCCGCTCACAGGGACTGGCCCCCGCGGCCCTGACCCGCTCACAGGGACTGGCCCCCGCAGCCCTGACCCGCTCACAGGGACTGGCCCCCGCGGCCCTGACCCGCTCACAGGGACTGGCCCCCGCGGCCCTGACCCGCTCACAGGGACTGGGTCCGCGGCCCTGACCTGCTCACAGGGACTGGCCCCCGCGGCCATGACCGGCTCACAGGGCCTGGCCCCCGCGGCCCTGACCCGCTCACAGGGACTGGCCCCCGCAGCCCTGACCCGCTCACAGGGACTGGCCCCCGCAGCCCTGACCCGCTCACAGCTTTTTGCCACCGCAGCCCTGACCCGCTCACAGGGACTGGCCCCCGCAGCCCAGACCCGCTCACAGGGACTGGCCCCCGCAGCCCTGACCCGCTCACAGCTATTTGCCACCGCAGCCCTGACCCGCTCACAGGGACTGGCCCCCGCAGCCCAGACCCGCTCACAGGGACTGGCCCCCGCAGCCCAGACCCGCTCACAGGGACTGGCCCCCGCAGCCCTTACCCGCTCACAGGGACTGGCCCCCGCAGCCCTGACCCGCTCACAGGGACTGGCCCCCGCAGCCCTGACCCGCTCACAGGGACTGGCCCCCACAGCCCTGACCCGCTCACAGGGACTGGTCCCCGCAGCTCTGACCCGCTCACAGCTATTTGCCACCGCAGCCCTGACCTGCTCACAGGGACTGGCCCCCGCAGCCCTGACCCGCTCACAGGGACTGGCCCCCGCAGCCCTGACCCGCTCACAGGGACTGGGTCCGCAGCCCTGACCCGCTCACAGGGACTGGCCCCCGCAGCCCTGATCCGCTCACAGGGACTGGCCCCCGCAGCCCTGACCCGCTCACAGCTATTTGCCACCGCAGCCCTGACCCGCTCACAGGGACTGTCCCCCGCAGCCCTGACCCGCTCACAGGGACTGGCCCCCGCAGCCCTGACCCGCTCACAGGGACTGGGTCCGCAGCCCTGACCCGCTCACAGGGACTGGCCCCCGCAGCCCTGACCCGCTCACAGGGACTGGCCCCCGCAGCCCTGACCCGCTCACAGGGACTGGCCCCCGCAGCCCTGACCCGCTCACAGGGACTGGCCCCCGCAGCCCTGACCTGCTCACAGCTATTTGCCACCGCAGCCCTGACCCGCTCACAGGGACTGGCCCCCGCAGCCCAGACCCGCTCACAGGGACTGGCCCCCGCAGCCCTGACCCGCTCACAGCTATTTGCCACCGCAGCCCTGACCCGCTCACAGGGACTGGCCCCCGCAGCCCAGACCCGCTCACAGGGGCTGGCCCCCGCAGGCCAGACCCGCTCACAGGGGCTGGCCCCCGCAGCCCAGACCCGCTCACAGGGACTGGCCCCCGCAGCCCTGACCCGCTCACAGGGACTGGCCCCCGCAGCCCTGACCCGCTCACATGGACTGGCCCCCGCAGCCCTGACCCGCTCACAGGGACTGGCCCCCGCAGCCCTGACCCGCTCACAGGGACTGGCCCCCGCAGCCCTGACCCGCTCACAGGGACTGGACCCCGCAGCCCTGACCCGCTCACAGCTATTTGCCACCGCAGCCCTGACCCGCTCACAGGAACTGGCCCCCGCAGCCCTGACCCGCTCACAGGGACTGGCCCCCGCAGCCCTGACCCGCTCACAGGGACTGGGTCCGCAGCCCTGACCCGCTCACAGGGACTGGCCCCCGCAGCCCTGATCCGCTCACAGGGCCTGGCCCCCGCAAGCCCTGACCCGGTCACAGGGACTGGCCCCCGCAGCCCTGACCCGCTCACAGGGAATGGCCCCCGCAGCCCTGACCCGCTCACAGGGACTGGCCCCCGCGGCCCTGACCCGCTCACAGGGCCTGGCCCCCGCGGCCCTGACCCGCTCACAGGGCCTGGCCCCCGCGGCCCTGACCCGCTCACAGGGCCTGGCCCCCGTGGCCAAGACCCGCTCACTGGGCCTGGCCCCCGCGGCCCTGACCCGCTCACAGGGCCTGGCCCCCGCCGCCCTGACCCGCTCACTGGGCCTGGCCCCCGCGGCCCTGACCCGCTCACAGGGCCTTGCCCCCGCGGCCCTGACCCGCTCACAGGGCCTGGCCCCCGCGGCCCTGACCCGCTCACAGGGCCTGGCCCCCGCGGCGCTGACCCGCTCACAGGGCCTGGTCCCCGCGGCCCTGACCCGCTCACATGGCCTGGCCCCCGCGGCCCTGACCCGCTCACAGGGCCTGGCCCCCGCGGCCCTGACCCGCTCACAGGGCCTGGCCCCCTCGGCCCTGACCCGCTCACAGGGACTGGCCCCCGCAGCCCTGACCCGCTCACAGGGACTGGCCCCCGCAGCCCTGACCCGCTCACAGGGCCTGGCCCCCTCGGCCCTGACCCGCTCACAGGGACTGGCCCCCGCAGCCCTGACCCGCTCACAGGGACTGGCCCCCGCAGCCCTGACCCGCTCACAGGGACTGGCCCCCGCAGCCCAGACCCGCTCACAGGGACTTGCCCCCGCAGCCCTGACCCGCTCACAGTGACTGGCCCCCGCAGCCCTGACCCGCTCACAGGGACTGGCCCCCGCAGCCCTGACCCGCTCACAGCTATTTGCCACCGCAGCCCTGACCCGCTCACAGGGACTGGCCCCCGCAGCCCAGACCCGCTCACAGGGACTGGCCCCCGCAGCCCAGACCCGCTCACAGGGACTGGCCCCCGCAGCCCTGACCCGCTCACAGGGACTGGCCCCCGCAGCCCTGACCCGCTCACAGGGACTGGCCCCCGCAGCCCTGACCCGCTCACAGGGACTGGCCCCCGCGGCCCTGACCCACTCACAGGGACTGGCCCCCGCGGCCCTGACCCGCTCACAGGGACTGGGTCCGCGGCCCTGACCTGCTCACAGGGACTGGCCCCCGCGGCCCTGACCGGCTCACAGGGCCTGGCCCCCGCGGCCCTGACCCGCTCACAGGGACTGGCCCCCGCAGCCCTGACCCGCTCACAGCTATTTGCCACCGCAGCCCTGACCCGCTCACAGGGACTGGCCCCCGCAGCCCAGACCCGCTCACAGGGACTGGCCCCCGCAGCCCTGACCCGCTCACAGCTATTTGCCACCGCAGCCCTGACCCGCTCACAGGGACTGGCCCCCGCAGCCCAGACCCGCTCACAGGGACTGGCCCCCGCAGCCCAGACCCGCTCACAGGGACTGGCCCCCGCAGCCCTTACCCGCTCACAGGGACTGGCCCCCGCAGCCCTGACCCGCTCACAGGGACTGGCCCCCGCAGCCCTGACCCGCTCACAGGGACTGGCCCCCGCAGCCCTGACCCGCTCACAGGGTCTGGACCCCGCAGCCCTGACCCGCTCACAGCTATTTGCCACCGCAGCCCTGACCCGCTCACAGGGACTGGCCCCCGCAGCCCTGACCCGCTCACAGGGACTGGCCCCCGCAGCCCTGACCCGCTCACAGGGACTGGGTCCGCAGCCCTGACCCGCTCACAGGGACTGGCCCCCGCAGCCCTGATCCGCTCACAGGGACTGGCCCCCGCAGCCCTGACCCGCTCACAGCTATTTGCCACCGCAGCCCTGACCCGCTCACAGGGACTGGCCCCCGCAGCCCTGACCCGCTCACAGGGACTGTCCCCCGCAGCCCTGACCCGCTAACAGGGACTGGCCCCCGCAGCCCTGACCCGCTCACAGGGACTGGGTCCGCAGCCCTGACCCGCTCACAGGGACTGGCCCCCGCAGCCCTGATCCGCTCACAGGGCCTGGCCCCCGCGGCCCTGACCCGCTCACAGGGCCTTGCCCCCGCGGCCCTGACCCGCTCACAGGGCCTGGCCCCCGCGGCCCTGACCCGCTCACAGGGCCTGGCCCCCGCGGCGCTGACCCGCTCACAGGGCCTGGTCCCCGCGGCCCTGACCCGCTCACAGGGCCTGGCCCCCGCGGCCCTGACCCGCTCACAGGGCCTGGCCCCCGCGGCCCTGACCCGCTCACAGGGCCTGGCCCCCTCGGCCCTGACCCGCTCACAGGGACTGGCCCCCGCAGCCCTGACCCGCTCACAGGGACTGGCCCCCGCAGCCCTGACCCGCTCACAGGGCCTGGCCCCCTCGGCCCTGACCCGCTCACAGGGACTGGCCCCCGCAGCCCTGACCCGCTCACAGGGACTGGCCCCCGCAGCCCTGACCCGCTCACAGGGACTGGCCCCCGCAGCCCAGACCCGCTCACAGGGACTGGCCCCCGCAGCCCTGACCCGCTCACAGGGACTGGCCCCCGCAGCCCTGACCCGCTCACAGGGACTGGCCCCCGCAGCCCTGACCCGCTCACAGCTATTTGCCACCGCAGCCCTGACCCGCTCACAGGGACTGGCCCCCGCAGCCCAGACCCGCTCACAGGGACTGGCCCCCGCAGCCCAGACCCGCTCACAGGGACTGGCCCCCGCAGCCCTGACCCGCTCACAGGGACTGGCCCCCGCAGCCCTGACCCGCTCACAGGGACTGGCCCCCGCAGCCCTGACCCGCTCACAGGGACTGGCCCCCGCGGCCCTGACCCGCTCACAGGGACTGGCCCCCGCGGCCCTGACCCGCTCACAGGGACTGGGTCCGCGGCCCTGACCTGCTCACAGGGACTGGCCCCCGCGGCCCTGACCGGCTCACAGGGCCTGGCCCCCGCGGCCCTGACCCGCTCACAGGGACTGGCCCCCGCAGCCCTGACCCGCTCACAGCTATTTGCCACCGCAGCCCTGACCCGCTCACAGGGACTGGCCCCCGCAGCCCAGACCCGCTCACAGGGACTGGCCCCCGCAGCCCTGACCCGCTCACAGCTATTTGCCACCGCAGCCCTGACCCGCTCACAGGGACTGGCCCCCGCAGCCCAGACCCGCTCACAGGGACTGGCCCCCGCAGCCCAGACCCGCTCACAGGGACTGGCCCCCGCAGCCCTTACCCGCTCACAGGGACTGGCCCCCGCAGCCCTGACCCGCTCACAGGGACTGGCCCCCGCAGCCCTGACCTGCTCACAGCTATTTGCCACCGCAGCCCTGACCCGCTCACAGGGACTGGCCCCCGCAGCCCAGACCCGCTCACAGGGACTGGCCCCCGCAGCCCTGACCCGCTCACAGCTATTTGCCACCGCAGCCCTGACCCGCTCACAGGGACTGGCCCCCGCAGCCCAGACCCGCTCACAGGGGCTGGCCCCCGCAGCCCAGACCCGCTCACAGGGACTGGCCCCCGCAGCCCTGACCCGCTCACAGGGACTGGCCCCCGCAGCCCTGACCCGCTCACAGGGACTGGCCCCCGCAGCCCTGACCCGCTCACAGGGACTGGCCCCCGCAGCCCTGACCCGCTCACAGGGACTGGCCCCCGCAGCCCTGACCCGCTCACAGGGACTGGACCCCGCAGCCCTGACCCGCTCACAGCTATTTGCCACCGCAGCCCTGACCCGCTCACAGGAACTGGCCCCCGCAGCCCTGACCCGCTCACAGGGACTGGCCCCCCCAGCCCTGACCCGCTCACAGGGACTCGGTCCGCAGCCCTGACCCGCTCACAGGGACTGGCCCCCGCAGCCCTGATCCGCTCACAGGGCCTGGCCCCCGCAAGCCCTGACCCGGTCACAGGGACTGGCCCCCGCAGCCCTGACCCGCTCACAGGGACTGGCCCCCGCAGCCCTGACCCGCTCACAGGGACTGGCCCCCGCAGCCCTGACCCGCTCACAGGGCCTGGCCCCCGCGGCCCTGACCCGCTCACAGGGCCTGGCCCCCGCGGCCCTGACCCGCTCACAGGGCCTGGCCCCCGTGGCCAAGACCCGCTCACTGGGCCTGGCCCCCGCGGCCCTGACCCGCTCACAGGGCCTGGCCCCCGCCGCCCTGACCCGCTCACTGGGCCTGGCCCCCGCGGCCCTGACCCGCTCACAGGGCCTTGCCCCCGCGGCCCTGACCCGCTCACAGGGCCTGGCCCCCGCGGCCCTGACCCGCTCACAGGGCCTGGCCCCCGCGGCGCTGACCCGCTCACAGGGCCTGGTCCCCGCGGCCCTGACCCGCTCACAGGGCCTGGCCCCCGCGGCCCTGACCCGCTCACAGGGCCTGGCCCCCGCGGCCCTGACCCGCTCACAGGGCCTGGCCCCCTCGGCCCTGACCCGCTCACAGGGACTGGCCCCCGCAGCCCTGACCCGCTCACAGGGACTGGCCCCCGCAGCCCTGACCCGCTCACAGGGCCTGGCCCCCTCGGCCCTGACCCGCTCACAGGGACTGGCCCCCGCAGCCCTGACCCGCTCACAGGGACTGGCCCCCGCAGCCCTGACCCGCTCACAGGGACTGGCCCCCGCATCCCAGACCCGCTCACAGGGACTGGCCCCCGCAGCCCTGACCCGCTCACAGGGACTGGCCCCCGCAGCCCTGACCCGCTCACAGGGACTGGCCCCCGCAGCCCTGACCCGCTCACAGCTATTTGCCACCGCAGCCCTGACCCGCTCACAGGGACTGGCCCCCGCAGCCCAGACCCGCTCACAGGGACTGGCCCCCGCAGCCCAGACCCGCTCACAGGGACTGGCCCCCGCAGCCCTGACCCGCTCACAGGGACTGGCCCCCGCAGCCCTGACCCGCTCACAGGGACTGGCCCCCGCAGCCCTGACCCGCTCACAGGGACTGGCCCCCGCGGCCCTGACCCGCTCACAGGGACTGGCCCCCGCGGCCCTGACCCGCTCACAGGGACTGGGTCCGCGGCCCTGACCTGCTCACAGGGACTGGCCCCCGCGGCCCTGACCGGCTCACAGGGCCTGGCCCCCGCGGCCCTGACCCGCTCACAGGGACTGGCCCCCGCAGCCCTGACCCGCTCACAGCTATTTGCCACCGCAGCCCTGACCCGCTCACAGGGACTGGCCCCCGCAGCCCAGACCCGCTCACAGGGACTGGCCCCCGCAGCCCTGACCCGCTCACAGCTATTTGCCACCGCAGCCCTGACCCGCTCACAGGGACTGGCCCCCGCAGCCCAGACCCGCTCACAGGGACTGGCCCCCGCAGCCCAGACCCGCTCACAGGGACTCGCCCCCGCAGCCCTTACCCGCTCACAGGGACTGGCCCCCGCAGCCCTGACCCGCTCACAGGGACTGGCCCCCGCAGCCCTGACCCGCTCACAGGGACTGGCCCCCGCAGCCCTGACCCGCTCACAGGGACTGGGTCCGCAGCCCTGACCCGCTCACAGGGACTGGCCCCCGCAGCCCTGACCCGCTCACAGGGACTGGCCCCCGCAGCCCTGACCCGCTCACAGGGACTGGGTCCGCAGCCCTGACCCGCTCACAGGGACTGGCCCCCGCAGCCCTGATCCGCTCACAGGGACTGGCCCCCGCAGCCCTGACCCGCTCACAGCTATTTGCCACCGCAGCCCTGACCCGCTCACAGGGACTGGCCCCCGCAGCCCTGACCCGCTCACAGGGACTGGCCCCCGCAGCCCTGACCCGCTCACAGGGACTGGGTCCGCAGCCCTGACCCGCTCACAGGGACTGGCCCCCGCAGCCCTGATCCGCTCACAGGGACTGGCCCCCGCAGCCCTGACCCGCTCACAGCTATTTGCCACCGCAGCCCTGACCCGCTCACAGGGACTGGCCCCCGCAGCCCTGACCCGCTCACAGGGACTGTCCCCCGCAGCCCTGACCCGCTAACAGGGACTGGCCCCCGCAGCCCTGACCCGCTCACAGGGACTGGGTCCGCAGCCCTGACCCGCTCACAGGGACTGGCCCCCGCAGCCCTGATCCGCTCACAGGGCCTGGCCCCCGCGGCCCTGACCCGCTCACAGGGCCTTGCCCCCGCGGCCCTGACCCGCTCACAGGGCCTGGCCCCCGCGGCCCTGACCCGCTCACAGGGCCTGGCCCCCGCGGCGCTGACCCGCTCACAGGGCCTTGTCCCCGCGGCCCTGACCCGCTCACAGGGCCTGGCTCCCGCGGCCCTGACCCGCTCACAGGGCCTGGCCCCCGCGGCCCTGACCCGCTCACAGGGCCTGGCCCCCTCGGCCCTGACCCGCTCACAGGGACTGGCCCCCGCAGCCCTGACCCGCTCACAGGGACTGGCCCCCGCAGCCCTGACCCGCTCACAGGGCCTGGCCCCCTCGGCCCTGACCCGCTCACAGGGACTGGCCCCCGCAGCCCTGACCCGCTCACAGGGACTGGCCCCCGCAGCCCTGACCCGCTCACAGGGACTGGCCCCCGCAGCCCAGACCCGCTCACAGGGACTGGCCCCCGCAGCCCTGACCCGCTCACAGGGACTGGCCCCCGCAGCCCTGACCCGCTCACAGGGACTGGCCCCCGCAGCCCTGACCCGCTCACAGCTATTTGCCACCGCAGCCCTGACCCGCTCACAGGGACTGGCCCCCGCAGCCCAGACCCGCTCACAGGGACTGGCCCCCGCAGCCCAGACCCGCTCACAGGGACTGGCCCCCGCAGCCCTGACCCGCTCACAGGGACTGGCCCCCGCAGCCCTGACCCGCTCACAGGGACTGGCCCCCGCAGCCCTGACCCGCTCACAGGGACTGGCCCCCGCGGCCCTGACCCGCTCACAGGGACTGGCCCCCGCGGCCCTGACCCGCTCACAGGGACTGGGTCCGCGGCCCTGACCTGCTCACAGGGACTGGCCCCCGCGGCCCTGACCGGCTCACAGGGCCTGGCCCCCGCGGCCCTGACCCGCTCACAGGGACTGGCCCCCGCAGCCGTGACCCGCTCACAGCTATTTGCCACCGCAGCCCTGACCCGCTCACAGGGACTGGCCCCCGCAGCCCAGACCCGCTCACAGGGACTGGCCCCCGCAGCCCTGACCCGCTCACAGCTATTTGCCACCGCAGCCCTGACCCGCTCACAGGGACTGGCCCCCGCAGCCCAGACCCGCTCACAGGGACTGGCCCCCGCAGCCCAGACCCGCTCACAGGGACTGGCCCCCGCAGCCCTTACCCGCTCACAGGGACTGGCCCCCGCAGCCCTGACCCGCTCACAGGGACTGGCCCCCGCAGCCCTGACCCGCTCACAGGGACTGGCCCCCGCAGCCCTGACCCGCTCACAGGGACTGGACCCCGCAGCCCTGACCCGCTCACAGCTATTTGCCACCGCAGCCCTGACCCGCTCACAGGGACTGGCCCCCGCAGCCCTGACCCGCTCACAGGGACTGGCCCCCGCAGCCCTGACCCGCTCACAGGGACTGGGTCCGCAGCCCTGACCCGCTCACAGGGACTGGCCCCCGCAGCCCTGATCCGCTCACAGGGACTGGCCCCCGCAGCCCTGACCCGCTCACAGCTATTTGCCACCGCAGCCCTGACCCGCTCACAGGGACTGGCCCCCGCAGCCCTGACCCGCTCACAGGGACTGTCCCCCGCAGCCCTGACCCGCTAACAGGGACTGGCCCCCGCAGCCCTGACCCGCTCACAGGGACTGGGTCCGCAGCCCTGACCCGCTCACAGGGACTGGCCCCCGCAGCCCTGATCCGCTCACAGGGCCTGGCCCCCGCAGCCCTGACCCGCTCACAGGGACTGGCCCCCGCAGCCCTGACCCGCTCACAGGGACTGGCCCCCGCGGCCCTGACCCGCTCACAGGGACTGGCCCCCGCGGCCCTGACGCGCTCACAGGGACTGGCCCCCGCGGCCCTGACCCGCTCACAGGGACTGGGTCCGCGGCCCTGACCTGCTCACAGGGACTGGCCCCCGCGGCCCTGACCGGCTCACAGGGCCTGGCCCCCGCGGCCCTGACCCGCTCACAGGGACTGGGTCCGCGGCCCTGACCTGCTCACAGGGCCTGGCCCCCGCGGCCCTGACCCGCTCACAGGGCCTGGCCGCCGCGGCCCTGACCCGCTCACAGGGCCTGGCCTCCGCGGCCCTGACCCGCTCACAGGGCCTGGCCCCCGCGGCCCTGACCCGCTCACTGGGCCTGGCCCCCGCGGCCCTGACCCGCTCACATGGTCTGGCCCCCGCGGCCCTGACCCGCTCACAGGGCCTGGCCCCCGCGGCCCTGACCCGCTCACAGGGCCTGGCCCCCGCGGCCCTGACCCGCTCACAGGGCCTGGCCCCCGCGGCCCTGACCCGCTCACAGGGCCTGGCCCCCGCGGCCCTGACCCGCTCACAGGGCCTGGCCCCCGCGGCCCTGACCCGCTCAGAGGGACTGGCCCCCGCGGCCCTGACCAGCTCACAGGGCCTGGCCCCCGCGGCCCTGACCCGCTCACAGGGACTGGCCCCCGCGGCCCTGACCCGCTCACAGGGCCTGGCCCCCGAGGCCCTGACCCACTCACAGGGCCTGACCCCCGCGGCCCTGACCCGCTCACAGGGCCTGGCCCCCGCGGCCCTGACCCGCTCACTGGGCCAGGCCCCCGCGGCCCTGACCCGCTCACAGGGCCTGGCCCCCGCGGCCCTGACCCGCTCACAGGGCCTGGCCCCCGCGGCCCTGACCCGCTCACTGGGCCTGGCCCCCGCGGCCCTGACCCGCTCACAGGGCCTGGCCCCCGCGGCCCTGACCCGCTCACAGGGCCTGGCCCCCGCGGCCCTGACCCGCTCACAGGGACTGGCCCCCGCGGCCCTGACCCGCTCACAGGGACTGGCCCTCGCGGCCCTGACCCGCTCACAGGGACTGGCCCCCGCGGCCCTGACCCGCTCACAGGGACTGGCCCCCGCGGCCCAGACCCGCTCACAGGGACTGGCCCCCTTCGGCCCTGACCCGCTCACAGGGACTGGCCCCCGCGGCCCTGACCCGCTCACAGGGACTGGCCCCCGCAGCCCTGACCCGCTCACAGCTATTTGCCACCGCAGCCCTGACCCGCTCACAGGGACTGGCCCCCGCAGCCCAGACCAGCTCACAGGGACTGGCCCCCGCAGCCCAGACCCGCTCACAGGGACTGGCCCCCGCAGCCCTTACCCGCTCACAGGGACTGGCCCCCGCAGCCCTGACCCGATCACAGGGACTGGCCCCCGCATCCCTGACCCGCTCACAGGGACTGGCCCCCGCAGCCCTGACCCGCTCACAGGGACTGGCCCCCGCAGCCCTGACCCGCTCACAGGGACGGGCCCCCGCAGCCCTGACCCGCTCACAGCTATTTGCCACCGCAGCCCTGACCCGCTCACAGGGACTGGCCCCCGCAGCCCTGACCCGCTCACAGGGACTGGCCCCCGCAGCCCTGACCCGCTCACAGGGACTGGCCCCCGCAGCCCTGACCCGCTCACAGGGACTGGCCCCCGCCGCCCTGACCCGCTCACAGGGACTGGGTCCGCAGCCCTGACCCGCTCACAGGGACTGGCCCCCGCAGCCCTGATCCGCTCACAGGGACTGGCCCCCGCAGCCCTGACCCGCTCACAGCTATTTGCCACCGCAGCCCTGACCCGCTCACAGGGACTGGCCCCCGCAGCCCTGACCGGCTCACAGGGCCTGGCCCCCGCGGCCCTGACCCGCTCACAGGGACTGGGTCCGCGGCCCTGACCCGCTCACAGGGACTGGGTCCGCGGCCCTGACCAGCTCACAGGGACTGGCCCCCGCGGCCCTGACCCGCTCACAGGGCCTGGCCCCCGCGGCCGTGACCCGCTCACAGGGCCTGGCCCCCGCGGCCCTGACCCGCTCACTGGGCCTGGCCCCCGCGGCCCTGACCCGCTCACAGGGCCTGGCCCCCGCGCCCCTGACCCGCTCACAGGGCCTGGCCCCCGCGGCCCTGACCCGCTCACAGGGCCTGGCCCCCGCGGCCCTGACCCGCTCACAGGGCCTGGCCCCCGCGTCCCTGACCCGCTCACAGGGCCTGGCCCCCGCGGCCCTGACCCGCTCACTGGGCCTGGCCCCCGCGGCCCTGACCCGCTCACAGGGCCTGGCCCCCGCGGCCCTGACCCGCTCACAGGGCCTGGCCCCCGCGGCCCTGACCCGCTCACAGGGCCTGGCCCCCGCGGCCCTGACCCGCTCACAGGGCCTGGCCCCCGCGGCCCTGACCCGCTCACAGGGCCTGGCCCCCGCGGCCCTGACCCGCTCACAGGGCCTGGCCCCCTCGGCCCTGACCCGCTCACAGGGACTGGCCCCCGCGGCCCTGACCCGCTCACAGGGACTGGCCCCCGCGGCCCAGACCCGCTCACAGGGACTGGCCCCCGCGGCCCTGACCCGCTCACAGGGACTGACCCCCGCAGCCCTGACCCGCTCACAGGGACTGGCCCCCGCAGCCCTGACCCGCTCACAGCTATTTGCCACCGCAGCCCAGACCCGCTCACAGGGACTGGCCCCCGCAGCCCAGACCCGCTCACAGGGACTGGCCCCCGCAGCCCAGACCCGCTCACAGGGACTGGCCCCCGCAGCCCTGACCCGCTCACAGGGACTGGCCCCCGCAGCCCTGACCCGCTCACAGGGACTGGCCCCCGCAGCCCTGACCCGCTCACAGGGACTGGCCCCCGCAGCCCTGACCCGCTCACAGGGACTGGCCCCCGCAGCCCTGACCCGCTCACAGGGACTGGCCCCCGCAGCCCTGACCCGCTACCAGGGACTGGCCCCCGCAGCCCTGACCCGCTCACAGGGACTGGCCCCCGCAGCCCTGACCCGCTCACAGGGACTGGCCCCCGCAGCCCTGACCCGCTCACAGGGACTGGCCCCCGCAGCCCTGACCCGCTCACAGCTATTTGCCACCGCAGCCCTGACCCGCTCTCAGGGACTGGCCCCCGCAGCCCTGACCCGCTCACAGGGACTGGCCCCCGCAGCCCTGACCCGCTAACAGGGACTGGCCCCCGCAGCCCTGACCCGCTCACAGGGACTGGGTCCGCAGCCCTGACCCGCTCACAGGGACTGGCCCCCGCAGCCCTGATCCGCTCACAGGGACTGGCCCCCGCAGCCCTGACCCGCTCACAGCTGTTTGCCACCGCAGCCCTGACCCGCTCACAGGGACTGGCCCCCGCAGCCCTGACCCGCTCACAGGGACTGTCCCCCGCAGCCCTGACCCGCTAACAGGGACTGGCCCCCGCAGCCCTGACCCGCTCACAGGGACGGGGACCGCAGCCCTGACCCGCTCACAGGGACTGGCCCCCGCAGCCCTGATCCGCTCACAGGGACTGGCCCCCGCAGCCCTGACCCGCTCACAGCTATTTGCCACCGCAGCCCTGACCCGCTCACAGGGCCTGGCCCCCGCGGCCCTGACCCGCTCACAGGGACTGGCCCCCGCGGCCCTGACCCGCTCACAGGGACTGGCCCTCGCGGCCCTGACCCGCTCACAGGGACTGGCCCCCGCGGCCCTGACCCGCTCACAGGGACTGGCCCCCGCGGCCCAGACCCGCTCACAGGGACTGGCCCCCTTCGGCCCTGACCCGCTCACAGGGACTGGCCCCCGCGGCCATGACCCGCTCACAGGGACTGGCCCCCGCAGCCCTGACCCGCTCACAGCTATTTGCCACCGCAGCCCTGACCCGCTCACAGGGACTGGCCCCCGCAGCCCAGACCAGCTCACAGGGACTGGCCCCCGCAGCCCAGACCCGCTCACAGGGACTGGCCCCCGCAGCCCTTACCCGCTCACAGGGACTGGCCCCCGCAGCCCTGACCCGCTCACAGGGACTGGCCCCCGCATCCCTGACCCGCTCACAGGGACTGGCCCCCGCAGCCCTGACCCGCTCACAGGGACTGGCCCCCGCAGCCCTGACCCGCTCACAGGGACGGGCCCCCGCAGCCCTGACCCGCTCACAGCTATTTGCCACCGCAGCCCTGACCCGCTCACAGGGACTGGCCCCCGCAGCCCTGACCCGCTCACAGGGACTGGCCCCCGCAGCCCTGACCCGCTCACAGGGACTGGCCCCCGCAGCCCTGACCCGCTCACAGGGACTGGCCCCCGCCGCCCTGACCCGCTCACAGGGACTGGGTCCGCAGCCCTGACCCGCTCACAGGGACTGGCCCCCGCAGCCCTGATCCGCTCACAGGGACTGGCCCCCGCAGCCCTGACCCGCTCACAGCTATTTGCCACCGCAGCCCTGACCCGCTCACAGGGACTGGCCCCCGCAGCCCTGACCGGCTCACAGGGCCTGGCCCCCGCGGCCCTGACCCGCTCACAGGGACTGGGTCCGCGGCCCTGACCCGCTCACAGGGACTGTTTCCGCGGCCCTGACCAGCTCACAGGGACTGGCCCCCGCGGCCCTGACCCGCTCACAGGGCCTGGCCCCCGCCGCCGTGACCCGCTCACAGGGCCTGGCCCCCGCGGCCCTGACCCGCTCACTGGGCCTGGCCCCCGCGGCCCTGACCCGCTCACAGGGCCTGGCCCCCGCGCCCCTGACCCGCTCACAGGGCCTGGCCCCCGCGGCCCTGACCCGCTCACAGGGCCTGGCCCCCGCGGCCCTGACCCGCTCACAGGGCCTGGCCCCCGCGTCCCTGACCCGCTCACAGGGCCTGGCCCCCGCGGCCCTGACCCGCTCACTGGGCCTGGCCCCCGCGGCCCTGACCCGCTCACAGGGCCTGGCCCCCGCGGCCCTGACCCGCTCACAGGGCCTGGCCCCCGCGGCCCTGACCCGCTCACAGGGCCTGGCCCCCGCGGCCCTGACCCGCTCACAGGGCCTGGCCCCCGCGGCCCTGACCCGCACACAGGGCCTGGCCCCCGCGGCCCTGACCCGCTCACAGGGCCTGGCCCCCGCGGCCCTGACCCGCTCACAGGGCCTGGCCCCCTCGGCCCTGACCCGCTCACAGGGACTGGCCCCCGCGGCCCTGACCCGCTCACAGGGACTGGCCCCCGCGGCCCAGACCCGCTCACAGGGACTGGCCCCCGCAGCCCTGACCCGCTCACAGGGACTGGCCCCCGCAGCCCTGACCCGCTCACAGCTATTTGCCACCGCAGCCCTGACCCGCTCACAGGGACTGGCCCCCGCAGCCCAGACCCGCTCACAGGGACTGGCCCCCGCAGCCCAGACCCGCTCACAGGGACTGGCCCCCGCAGCCCTGACCCGCTCACAGGGACTGGCCCCCGCAGCCCTGACCCGCTCACAGGGACTGGCCCCCGCAGCCCTGACCCGCTCACAGGGACTGGCCCCCGCAGCCCTGACCCGCTCACAGGGACTGGCCCCCGCAGCCCTGACCCGCTCACAGGGACTGGCCCCCGCAGCCCTGACCCGCTCACAGGGACTGGCCCCCGCAGCCCTGACCCGCTCACAGGGACTGGCCCCCGCAGCCCTGACCCGCTCACAGGGACTGGCCCCCGCAGCCCTGACCCGCTCACAGCTATTTGCCACCGCAGCCCTGACCCGCTCTCAGGGACTGGCCCCCGCAGCCCTGACCCGCTCACAGGGACTGGCCCCCGCAGCCCTGACCCGCTAACAGGGACTGGCCCCCGCAGCCCTGACCCGCTCACAGGGACTGGGTCCGCAGCCCTGACCCGCTCACAGGGACTGGCCCCCGCAGCCCTGATCCGCTCACAGGGACTGGCCCCCGCAGCCCTGACCCGCTCACAGCTATTTGCCACCGCAGCCCTGACCCGCTCGCAGGGACTGGCCCCCGCAGCCCTGACCCGCTCACAGGGACTGTCCCCCGCAGCCCTGACCCGCTAACAGGGACTGGCCCCCGCAGCCCTGACCCGCTCACAGGGACGGGGACCGCAGCCCTGACCCGCTCACAGGGACTGGCCCCCGCAGCCCTGATCCGCTCACAGGGACTGGCCCCCGCAGCCCTGACCCGCTCACAGCTATTTGCCACCGCAGCCCTGACCCACTCACAGGGACTGGCCCCCGCAGCCCTGACCCGCTCACAGGGACTGGCCCCCGCAGCCCTAACCCGCTAACAGGGACTGGCCCCCGCAGCCCTGACCCGCTCACAGGGACTGGGTCCGCAGCCCTGACCCGCTCACAGGGACTGGCCCCCGCAGCCCTGACCCGCTCACAGGGACTGGCCCCCGCAGCCCTGACCCGCTCACAGGGACTGGCCCCCGCAGCCCTGACCCGCTCACAGGGACTGGCCCCCGCGGCCCTGACCCGCTCACAGGGACTGGCCCCCGCGGCCCTGACCCGCTCACAGGGATGGCCCCCGCGGCCCTGACCCGCTCACAGGGACTGGCCCCCGCGGCCCTGACCCGCTCACAGGGCCTGGCCCCCGCGGCCCTGACCCGCTCACAGGGACTGGCCCCCGCGGCCCTGACCACCTCACAGGGCCTGGCCCCCGCGGCCCTGACCCGCTCACAGGGCCTGGCCCCCGCGGCCCTGACCCGCTCACACGGCCTGGCCCCCGCCGCCGTGACCCGCTCACTGGGCCTGGCCCCCGCGGCCCTGACCCGCTCACAGGGCCTGGCCCCCGCGGCCCTGACCCGCTCACAGGGCCTGGCCCCCGCGGCCCTGACCCGCTCACAGGGCCTGGCCCCCTCGGCCCTGACCCGCTCACAGGGACTGGCCCCCGCAGCCCTGACCCGCTCACAGGGACTGGCACCCGCAGCCCTGACCCGCTCACAGGGACTGGCCCCCGCAGCCCAGACCCGCTCACAGGTACTGGCCCCCGCAGCCCTGACCCGCTCACAGGGACTGGCCCCCGCAGCCCTGACCCGCTCACAGGGACTGGCCCCCGCAGCCCTGACCCGCTCACAGCTATTTGCCACCGCAGCCCTGACCCGCTCACAGGGACTGGCCCCCGCAGCCCAGACCCGCTCACAGGGACTGGCCCCCGCAGCCCAGACCCGCTCACAGGGACTGGCCCCCGCAGCCCTGACCCGCTCACAGGGACTGGCCCCCGCCGCCCTGACCCGCTCACAGGGACTGGGTCCGCAGCCCTGACCCGCTCACAGGGACTGGCCCCCGCAGCCCTGATCCGCTCACAGGGACTGGCCCCCGCAGCCCTGACCCGCTCACAGCTATTTGCCACCGCAGCCCTGACCCGCTCACAGGGACTGGCCCCCGCAGCCCTGACCGGCTCACAGGGCCTGGCCCCCGCGGCCCTGACCCGCTCACAGGGACTTGTTCCCCGGCCCTGACCCGCTCACAGGGACTGGGTCCGCGGCCCTGACCAGCTCACAGGGACTGGCCCCCGCGGCCCTGACCCGCTCACAGGGCCTGGCCCCCGCGGCCGTGACCCGCTCACAGGGCCTGGCCCCCGCGGCCCTGACCCGCTCACTGGGCCTGGCCCCCGCGGCCCTGACCCGCTCACAGGGCCTGGCCCCCGCGCCCCTGACCCGCTCACAGGGCCTGGCCCCCGCGGCCCTGACCCGCTCACAGGGCCTGGCCCCCGCGGCCCTGACCCGCTCACAGGGCCTGGCCCCCGCGTCCCTGACCCGCTCACAGGGCCTGGCCCCCGCGGCCCTGACCCGCTCACTGGGCCTGGCCCCCGCGGCCCTGACCCGCTCACAGGGCCTGGCCCCCGCGGCCCTGACCCGCTCACAGGGCCTGGCCCCCGCGGCCCTGACCCGCTCACAGGGCCTGGCCCCCGCGGCCCTGACCCGCTCACAGGGCCTGGCCCCCGCGGCCCTGACCCGCTCACAGGGCCTGGCCCCCGCGGCCCTGACCCGCTCACAGGGCCTGGCCCCCGCGGCCCTGACCCGCTCACAGGGCCTGGCCCCCTCGGCCCTGACCCACTCACAGGGACTGGCCCCCGCGGCCCTGACCCGCTCACAGGGACTGGCCCCCGCGGCCCAGACCCGCTCACAGGGACTGGCCCCCGCAGCCCTGACCCGCTCACAGGGACTGGCCCCCGCAGCCCTGACCCGCTCACAGGGACTGGCCCCCGCAGCCCTGACCCGCTCACAGCTATTTGCCACCGCAGCCCTGACCCGCTCACAGGGACTGGCCCCCGCAGCCCAGACCCGCTCACAGGGACTGGCCCCCGCAGCCCAGACCCGCTCACAGGGACTGGCCCCCGCAGCCCTGACCCGCTCACAGGTACTGGCCCCCGCAGCCCTGACCCGCTCACAGGGACTGGCCCCCGCAGCCCTGACCCGCTCACAGGGACTGGCCCCCGCATGCCTGACCCGCTCACAGGGACTGGCCCCCGCAGCCCTGACCCGCTCACAGGGACTGGCCCCCGCAGCCCTGACCCGCTCACAGGGACTGGCCCCCGCAGCCCTGACCCGCTCACAGGGACTGGCCCCCGCAGCCCTGACCCGCTCACAGGGACTGGCCCCCGCAGCCCTGACCCGCTCACAGGGACTGGCCCCCGCAGCCCTGACCCGCTCACAGGGACTGGCCCCCGCAGCCCTGACCCGCTCACAGCTATTTGCCACCGCAGCCCTGACCCGCTCTCAGGGACTGGCCCCCGCAGCCCTGACCCGCTCACAGGGACTGGCCCCCGCAGCCCTGACTCGCTAACAGGGACTGGCCCCCGCAGCCCTGACCCGCTCACAGGGACTGGGTCCGCAGCCCTGACCCGCTCACAGGGACTGGCCCCCGCAGCCCTGATCCGCTCACAGGGACTGGCCCCCGCAGCCCTGACCCGCTCACAGCTATTTGCCACCGCAGCCCTGACCCGCTCACAGGGACTGGCCCCCGCAGCCCTGACCCGCTCACAGGGACTGGCCCCCGCAGCCCTGACCCGCTAACAGGGACTGGCCCCCGCAGCCCTGACCCGCTCACAGGGACGGGGACCGCAGCCCTGACCCGCTCACAGGGACTGGCCCCCGCAGCCCTGATCCGCTCACAGGGACTGGCCCCCGCAGCCCTGACCCGCTCACAGCTATTTGCCACCGCAGCCCTGACCCGCTCACAGGGACTGGCCCCCGCAGCCCTGACCCGCTCACAGGGACTGGCCCCCGCAGCCCTAACCCGCTAACAGGGACTGGCCCCCGCAGCCCTGACCCGCTCACAGGGACTGGGTCCGCAGCCCTGACCCGCTCACAGGGACTGGCCCCCGCAGCCCTGACCCGCTCACAGGGACTGGCCCCCGCAGCCCTGACCCGCTCACAGGGACTGGCCCCCGCAGCCCTGACCCGCTCACAGGGACTGGCCCCCGCAGCCCTGACCCGCTCACAGGGACTGGCCCCCGCGGCCCTGACCCGCTCACAGGGACTGGCCCCCGCGGCCCTGACCCGCTCACAGGGACTGGCCCCCGCGGCCCTGACCCGCTCACAGGGACTGGCCCCCGCGGCCCTGACCCGCTCACAGGGCCTGGCCCCCGCGGCCCTGACCCGCTCACAGGGACTGGCCCCCGCGGCCCTGACCAGCTCACAGGGCCTGGCCCCCGCGGCCCTGACCCGCTCACAGGGCCTGGCCCCCGCGGCCCTGACCCGCTCACAGGGCCTGGCCCCCGCGGCCCTGACCCGCTCACACGGCCTGGCCCCCGCCGCCGTGACCCGCTCACTGGGCCTGGCCCCCGCGGCCCTGACCCGCTCACTGGGCCTGGCCCCCGCGGCCCTGACCCGCTCACAGGGCCTGGCCCCCGCGGCCCTGACCCGCTCACAGGGCCTGGCCCCCTCGGCCCTGACCCGCTCACAGGGACTGGCCCCCGCAGCCCTGACCCGCTCACAGGGACTGGCACCCGCAGCCCTGACCCGCTCACAGGGACTGGCCCCCGCAGCCCAGACCCGCTCACAGGTACTGGCCCCCGCAGCCCTGACCCGCTCACAGGGACTGGCCCCCGCAGCCCTGACCCGCTCACAGGGACTGGCCCCCGCAGCCCTGACCCGCTCACAGCTATTTGCCACCGCAGCCCTGACCCGCTCACAGGTACTGGCCCCCGCAGCCCAGACCCGCTCACAGGGACTGGCCCCCGCAGCCCAGACCCGCTCACAGGGACTGGCCCCCGCAGCCCTGACCCGCTCACAGGGACTGGCCCCCGCAGCCCTGACCCGCTCACAGGGACTGGCCCCCGCAGCCCTGACCCGCTCACAGGGACTGGCCCCCGCAGCCCTGACCTGCTCACAGCTATTTGCCACCGCAGCCCTGACCCGCTCACAGGGACTGGCCCCCGCAGCCCAGACCCGCTCACAGGGACTGGCCCCCGCAGCCCTGACCCGCTCACAGCTATTTGCCACCGCAGCCCTGACCCGCTCACAGGGACTGGCCCCCGCAGCCCAGACCCGCTCACAGGGACTGGCCCCCGCAGCCCAGACCCGCTCACAGGGACTGGCCCCCGCAGCCCTGACCCGCTCACAGGGACTGGCCCCCGCAGCCCTGACCCGCTCACAGGGACTGGCCCCCGCAGCCCTGACCCGCTCACAGGGACTGGCCCCCGCAGCCTTGACCCGCTCACAGGGACTGGACCCCGCAGCCCTGACCCGCTCACAGCTATTTGCCACCGCAGCCCTGACCCGCTCACAGGGACTGGCCCCCGCAGCCCTGACCCGCTCACAGGGACTGGCCCCCGCAGCCCTGACCCGCTCACAGGGACTGGGTCCGCAGCCCTGACCCGCTCACAGGGACTGGCCCCCGCAGCCCTGATCCGCTCACAGGGCCTGGCCCCCTCAAGCCCTGACCCGGTCACAGGGACTGGCCCCCGCAGCCCTGACCCGCTCACAGGGACTGGCCCCCGCAGCCCTGACCCGCTCACAGGGACTGGCCCCCGCAGCCCTGACCCGCTCACAGGGACTGGCCCCCGCGGCCCTGACCCGCTCACAGGGCCTGGCCCCCGCGGCCCTGACCCGCTCACAGGGCCTGGCCCCCGCGGCCAAGACCCGCTCACTGGGCCTGGCCCCCGCGGCCCTGACCCGCTCACAGGGCCTGGCCCCCGCCGCCCTGACCCGCTCACTGGGCCTGGCCCCCGCGGCCCTGACCCGCTCACAGGGCCTGGCCCCCTCGGCCCTGACCCGCTCACAGGGACTGGCCCCCGCAGCCCTGACCCGCTCACAGGGACTGGCCCCCGCAGCCCTGACCCGCTCACAGGGCCTGGCCCCCGCGGCCCTGACCCGCTCACAGGGACTGGCCCCCGCGGCCCTGACCCGCTCACAGGGCCTGGCCCCCGCGGCCCTGACCCGCTCACAGGGCCTGGCCCCCGCGGCCAAGACCCGCTCACTGGGACTGGCCCCCGCGGCCCTGACCCGCTCACAGGGACTGGCCCCCGCGGCCCAGACCAGCTCACAGGGCCTGGCCCCCGCGGCCCTGACCCGCTCACAGGGCCTGGCCCCCGCGGCCCTGTCCCGCTCACAGGGCCTGGCCCCCGCGGCCCTGACCCGCTCACAGGGCCTGGCCCCCGCCGCCCTGACCCGCTCACTGGGACTGGCCCCCGCGGCCCTGACCCGCTCACAGGGCCTGGCCCCCGCGGCCCTGACCCGCTCACAGGGCCTGGCCCCCGCGGCCCTGACCCGCTCACAGGGCCTGGCCCCCTCGGCCCTGACCCGCTCACAGGGACTGGCCCCCGCAGCCCTGACCCGCTCACAGGGACTGGCACCCGCAGCCCTGACCCGCTCACAGGGACTGGCCCCCGCAGCCCAGACCCGCTCACAGGGACTGGCCCCCGCAGCCCTGACCCGCTCACAGGGACTGGCCCGCGCAGCCCTGACCCGCTCACAGGGACTGGCCCCCGCAGCCCTGACCCGCTCACAGCTATTTGCCACCGCAGCCCTGACCCGCTCACAGGGACTGGCCCCCGCAGCCCAGACCCGCTCACAGGGACTGGCCCCCGCAGCCCAGACCCGCTCACAGGGACTGGCCCCCGCAGCCCTGACCCGCTCACAGGGACTGGCCCCCGCAGCCCTGACCCGCTCACAGGGACTGGCCCCCGCAGCCCTGACCCGCTCACAGGGACTGGCCCCCGCAGCCCTGACCCGCTCACAGGGACTGGCCCCCGCAGCCCTGACCTGCTCACAGCTATTTGCCACTGCAGCCCTGACCCGCTCACAGGGACTGGCCCCCGCAGCCCAGACCCGCTCACAGGGACTGGCCCCCGCAGCCCTGACCCGCTCACAGCTATTTGCCACCGCAGCCCTGACCCGCTCAGAGGGACTGGCCCCCGCAGCCCAGACCCGCTCACAGGGACTGGCCCCCGCTGCCCAGACCCGCTCACAGGGACTGGCCCCCGCAGCCCTGACCCGCTCACAGGGACTGGCCCCCGCAGCCCTGACCCGCTCACAGGGACTGGCCCCCGCAGCCCTGACCCGCTCACAGGGACTGGCCCCCGCAGCCCTGACCCGCTCACAGGGACTGGACCCCGCAGCCCTGACCCGCTCACAGCTATTTGCCACCGCAGCCCTGACCCGCTCACAGGGACTGGCCCCCGCAGCCCTGACCCGCTCACAGGGACTGGCCCCCGCAGCCCTGACCCGCTCACAGAGACTGGCCCCCGCGGCCCTGACCCGCTCACAGGGCCTGGCCCCCGCGGCCATGACCCGCTCACAGGGCCTGGCCCCCGCGGCCCTGACCCGCTCACAGGGCCTGGCCCCCGCGGCCCTGACCCGCTCACAGGGCCTGGCCCCCTCGGCCCTGACCCGCTCACAGGGACTGGCCCCCGCGGCCCTGACCCGCTCACAGGGACTGGCCCCCGCGGCCCAGACCCGCTCACAGGGACTGGCCCCCGCAGCCCTGACCCGCTCACAGGGACTGGCCCCCGCAGCCCTGACCCGCTCACAGGGACTGGCCCCCGCAGCCCTGACCCGCTCACAGCTATTTGCCACCGCAGCCCTGACCCGCTCACAGGGACTGGCCCCCGCAGCCCAGACCCGCTCACAGGGACTGGCCCCCGCAGCCCTGACCCGCTCACAGGGCCTGGCCCCCGCGGCCCTGACCCGCTCACAGGGACTGGCCCCCGCGGCCCTGACCCGCTCACAGGGCCTGGCCCCCGCGGCCCTGACCCGCTCACAGGGCCTGGCCCCCGCGGCCAAGACCCGCTCACTGGGACTGGCCCCCGCGGCCCTGACCCGCTCACAGGGACTGGCCCCCGCGGCCCAGACCAGCTCACAGGGCCTGGCCCCCGCGGCCCTGACCCGCTCACAGGGCCTGGCCCCCGCGGCCCTGTCCCGCTCACAGGGCCTGGCCCCCGCGGCCCTGACCCGCTCACAGGGCCTGGCCCCCGCCGCCCTGACCCGCTCACTGGGACTGGCCCCCGCGGCCCTGACCCGCTCACAGGGCCTGGCCCCCGCGGCCCTGACCCGCTCACAGGGCCTGGCCCCCGCGGCCCTGACCCGCTCACAGGTCCTGGCCCCCTCGGCCCTGACCCGCTCACAGGGACTGGCCCCCGCAGCCCTGACCCGCTCACAGGGACTGGCACCCGCAGCCCTGACCCGCTCACAGGGACTGGCCCCCGCAGCCCAGACCCGCTCACAGGGACTGGCCCCCGCAGCCCTGACCCGCTCACAGGGACTGGCCCGCGCAGCCCTGACCCGCTCACAGCTATTTGCCACCGCAGCCCTGACCCGCTCACAGGGACTGGCCCCCGCAGCCCAGACCCGCTCACAGGGACTGGCCCCCGCAGCCCAGACCCGCTCACAGGGACTGGCCCCCGCAGCCCTGACCCGCTCACAGGGACTGGCCCCCGCAGCCCTGACCCGCTCACAGGGACTGGCCCCCGCAGCCCTGACCCGCTCACAGGGACTGGCCCCCGCAGCCCTGACCCGCTCACAGGGACTGGCCCCCGCAGCCCTGACCTGCTCACAGCTATTTGCCACTGCAGCCCTGACCCGCTCACAGGGACTGGCCCCCGCAGCCCAGACCCGCTCACAGGGACTGGCCCCCGCAGCCCTGACCCGCTCACAGCTATTTGCCACCGCAGCCCTGACCCGCTCAGAGGGACTGGCCCCCGCAGCCCAGACCCGCTCACAGGGACTGGCCCCCGCAGCCCAGACCCGCTCACAGGGACTGGCCCCCGCAGCCCTGACCCGCTCACAGGGACTGGCCCCCGCAGCCCTGACCCGCTCACAGGGACTGGCCCCCGCAGCCCTGACCCGCTCACAGGGACTGGCCCCCGCAGCCCTGACCCGCTCACAGGGACTGGACCCCGCAGCCCTGACCCGCTCACAGCTATTTGCCACCGCAGCCCTGACCCGCTCACAGGGACTGGCCCCCGCAGCCCTGACCCGCTCACAGGGACTGGCCCCCGCAGCCCTGACCCGCTCACAGAGACTGGCCCCCGCGGCCCTGACCCGCTCACAGGGCCTGGCCCCCGCGGCCATGACCCGCTCACAGGGCCTGGCCCCCGCGGCCCTGACCCGCTCACAGGGCCTGGCCCCCTCGGCCCTGACCCGCTCACAGGGACTGGCCCCCGCGGCCCTGACCCGCTCACAGGGACTGGCCCCCGCGGCCCAGACCCGCTCACAGGGCCTGGCCCCCGCGGCCCTGACCCGCTCACAGGGCCTGGCCCCCGCGGCCCTGACCCGCTCACAGGGCCTGGCCCCCTCGGCCCTGACCCGCTCACAGGGACTGGCCCCCGCGGCCCTGACCCGCTCACAGGGACTGGCCCCCGCGGCCCAGACCCGCTCACAGGGACTGGCCCCCGCAGCCCTGACCCGCTCACAGGGACTGGCCCCCGCAGCCCTGACCCGCTCACAGGGACTGGCCCCCGCAGCCCTGACCCGCTCACAGCTATTTGCCACCGCAGCCCTGACCCGCTCACAGGGACTGGCCCCCGCAGCCCAGACCCGCTCACAGGGACTGGCCCCCGCAGCCCAGACCCGCTCACAGGGACTGGCCCCCGCAGCCCTGACCCGCTCACAGGGACTGGCCCCCGCAGCCCTGACCCGCTCACAGGGACTGGCCCCCGCAGCCCTGAGCCGCTCACAGGGACTGGCCCCCGCAGCCCTGACCCGCTCACAGGGACTGGCCCCCGCAGCCCTGACCCGCTCACAGGGACTGGCCCCCGCAGCCCTGACCCGCTCACAGGGACTGGCCCCCGCAGCCCTGACCCGCTCACAGGGACTGGCCCCCGCAGCCCTGACCCGCTCACAGGGACTGGCCCCCGCAGCCCTGACCCGCTCACAGGGACTGGCCCCCGCAGCCCTGACCCGCTCACAGCTATTTGCCACCGCAGCCCTGACCCGCTCTCAGGGACTGGCCCCCGCAGCCCTGACCCGCTCACAGGGACTGGCCCCCGCAGCCCTGACCCGCTAACAGGGACTGGCCCCCGCAGCCCTGACCCGCTCACAGGGACTGGGTCCGCAGCCCTGACCCGCTCACAGGGACTGGCCCCCGCAGCCCTGATCCGCTCACAGGGACTGGCCCCCGCAGCCCTGACCCGCTCACAGCTATTTGCCACCGCAGCCCTGACCCGCTCACAGGGACTGGCCCCCGCAGCCCTGACCCGCTCACAGGGACTGGCCCCCGCAGCCCTGACCCGCTAACAGGGACTGGCCCCCGCAGCCCTGACCCGCTCACAGGGACGGGGACCGCAGCCCTGACCCGCTCACAGGGACTGGCCCCCGCAGCCCTGATCCGCTCACAGGGACTGGCCCCCGCAGCCCTGACCCGCTCACAGCTATTTGCCACCGCAGCCCTGACCCGCTCACAGGGACTGGCCCCCGCAGCCCTGACCCGCTCACAGGGACTGGCCCCCGCAGCCCTAACCCGCTAACAGGGACTGGCCCCTGCAGCCCTGACCCGCTCACAGGGACTGGGTCCGCAGCCCTGACCCGCTCACAGGGACTGGCCCCCGCAGCCCTGACCCGCTCACAGGGACTGGCCCCCGCAGCCCTGACCCGCTCACAGGGACTGGCCCCCGCAGCCCTGACCCGCTCACAGGGACTGGCCCCCGCGGCCCTGACCCGCTCACAGGGACTGGCCCCCGCGGCCCTGACCCGCTCACAGGGACTGGCCCCCGCGGCCCTGACCCGCTCACAGGGACTGGCCCCCGCGGCCATGACCCGCTCACAGGGACTGGCCCCCGCGGCCCTGACCCGCTCACAGGGCCTGGCCCCCGCGGCCCTGACCCGCTCACAGGGACTGGCCCCCGCGGCCCTGACCAGCTCACAGGGCCTGGCCCCCGCGGCCCTGACCCGCTCACAGGGCCTGGCCCCCGCGGCCCTGACCCGCTCACAGGGCCTGGCCCCCGCGGCCCTGACCCGCTCACAGGGCCTGGCCCCCGCGGCCCTGACCCGCTCACAGGGCCTGGCCCCCTCGGCCCTGACCCGCTCACAGGGACTGGCCCCCGCAGCCCTGACCCGCTCACAGGGACTGGCACCCGCAGCCCTGACCCGCTCACAGGGACTGGCCCCCGCAGCCCTGACCCGCTCACAGCTATTTGCCACCGCAGCCCTGACCCGCTCACAGGGACTGGCCCCCGCAGCCCAGACCCGCTCACAGGGACTGGCCCCCGCAGCCCAGACCCGCTCACAGGGACTGGCCCCCGCAGCCCTGACCCGCTCACAGGGACTGGCCCCCGCAGCCCTGACCCGCTCACAGGGACTGGCCCCCGCAGCCCTGACCCGCTCACAGGGACTGGCCCCCGCAGCCCTGACCTGCTCACAGCTATTTGCCACCGCAGCCCTGACCCGCTCACAGGGACTGGCCCCCGCAGCCCAGACCCGCTCACAGGGACTGGCCCCCGCAGCCCAGACCCGCTCACAGGGACTGGCCCCCGCAGCCCTGACCCGCTCACAGGGACTGGCCCCCGCAGCCCTGACCCGCTCACAGGGACTGGCCCCCGCAGCCCTGACCCGCTCACAGGGACTGGCCCCCGCAGCCCTGACCCGCTCACAGGGACTGGCCCCCGCAGCCTTGACCCGCTCACAGGGACTGGCCCCCGCAGCCTTGACCCGCTCACAGGGACTGGACCCCGCAGCCCTGACCCGCTCACAGCGACTGGCCCCCGCAGCCCTGACCCGCTCACAGGGACTGGCCCCCGCAGCCCTGACCCGCTCACAGGGACTGGGTCCGCAGCCCTGACCCGCTCACAGGGACTGGCCCCCGCAGCCCTGATCCGCTCACAGGGCCTGGCCCCCGCAAGCCCTGACCCGGTCACAGGGACTGGCCCCCGCAGCCCTGACCCGCTCACAGGGACTGGCCCCCGCAGCCCTGACCCGCTCACAGGGACTGGCCCCCGCAGCCCTGACCCGCTCACAGGGACTGGCCCCCGCGGCCCTGACCCGCTCACAGGGCCTGGCCCCCGCGGCCCTGACCCGCTCACAGGGCCTGGCCCCCGCGGCCAAGACCCGCTCACTGGGCCTGGCCCCCGCGGCCCTGACCCGCTCACAGGGCCTGGCCCCCGCCGCCCTGACCCGCTCACTGGGCCTGACTCCGCGGCCCTGACCCGCTCACAGGGCCTAGCCCCCGCGGCCCTGACCCGCTCACAGGGACTGGCCCCCGCGGCCATGACCCGCTCACAGGGACTGGCCCCCGCGGCCCTGACCCGCTCACAGGGCCTGGCCCCCGCGGCCCTGACCCGCTCACAGGGACTGGCCCCCGCGGCCCTGACCAGCTCACAGGGCCTGGCCCCCGCGGCCCTGACCCGCTCACAGGGCCTGGCCCCCGCGGCCCTGACCCGCTCACAGGGCCTGGCCCCCGCGGCCCTGACCCGCTCACAGGGCCTGGCCCCCGCGGCCCTGACCCGCTCACAGGGCCTGGCCCCCTCGGCCCTGACCCGCTCACAGGGACTGGCCCCCGCAGCCCTGACCCGCTCACAGGGACTGGCACCCGCAGCCCTGACCCGCTCACAGGGACTGGCCCCCGCAGCCCTGACCCGCTCACAGCTATTTGCCACCGCAGCCCTGACCCGCTCACAGGGACTGGCCCCCGCAGCCCAGACCCGCTCACAGGGACTGGCCCCCGCAGCCCAGACCCGCTCACAGGGACTGGCCCCCGCAGCCCTGACCCGCTCACAGGGACTGGCCCCCGCAGCCCTGACCCGCTCACAGGGACTGGCCCCCGCAGCCCTGACCCGCTCACAGGGACTGGCCCCCGCAGCCCTGACCTGCTCACAGCTATTTGCCACCGCAGCCCTGACCCGCTCACAGGGACTGGCCCCCGCAGCCCAGACCCGCTCACAGGGACTGGCCCCCGCAGCCCTGACCCGCTCACAGCTATTTGCCACCGCAGCCCTGACCCGCTCACAGGGACTGGCCCCCGCAGCCCAGACCCGCTCACAGGGACTGGCCCCCGCAGCCCAGACCCGCTCACAGGGACTGGCCCCCGCAGCCCTGACCCGCTCACAGGGACTGGGTCCGCAGCCCTGACCCGCTCACAGGGACTGGCCCCCGCAGCCCTGATCCGCTCACAGGGCCTGGCCCCCGCAAGCCCTGACCCGGTCACAGGGACTGGCCCCCGCAGCCCTGACCCGCTCACAGGGACTGGCCCCCGCAGCCCTGACCCGCTCACAGGGACTGGCCCCCGCGGCCCTGACCCGCTCACAGGGACTGGCCCCCGCGGCCCTGACCCGCTCACAGGGACTGGCCCCCGCGGCCCTGACCCGCTCACAGGGACTGGCCCCCGCGGCCATGACCCGCTCACAGGGACTGGCCCCCGCGGCCCTGACCCGCTCACAGGGCCTGGCCCCCGCGGCCCTGACCCGCTCACAGGGACTGGCCCCCGCGGCCCTGACCAGCTCACAGGGCCTGGCCCCCGCGGCCCTGACCCGCTCACAGGGCCTGGCCCCCGCGGCCCTGACCCGCTCACAGGGCCTGGCCCCCGCGGCCCTGACCCGCTCACAGGGCCTGGCCCCCGCGGCCCTGACCCGCTCACAGGGCCTGGCCCCCTCGGCCCTGACCCGCTCACAGGGACTGGCCCCCGCAGCCCTGACCCGCTCACAGGGACTGGCACCCGCAGCCCTGACCCGCTCACAGGGACTGGCCCCCGCAGCCCTGACCCGCTCACAGCTATTTGCCACCGCAGCCCTGACCCGCTCACAGGGACTGGCCCCCGCAGCCCAGACCCGCTCACAGGGACTGGCCCCCGCAGCCCAGACCCGCTCACAGGGACTGGCCCCCGCAGCCCTGACCCGCTCACAGGGACTGGCCCCCGCAGCCCTGACCCGCTCACAGGGACTGGCCCCCGCAGCCCTGACCCGCTCACAGGGACTGGCCCCCGCAGCCCTGACCTGCTCACAGCTATTTGCCACCGCAGCCCTGACCCGCTCACAGGGACTGGCCCCCGCAGCCCAGACCCGCTCACAGGGACTGGCCCCCGCAGCCCTGACCCGCTCACAGCTATTTGCCACCGCAGCCCTGACCCGCTCACAGGGACTGGCCCCCGCAGCCCAGACCCGCTCACAGGGACTGGCCCCCGCAGCCCAGACCCGCTCACAGGGACTGGCCCCCGCAGCCCTGACCCGCTCACAGGGACTGGCCCCCGCAGCCCTGACCCGCTCACAGGGACTGGCCCCCGCAGCCCTGACCCGCTCACAGGGACTGGCCCCCGCAGCCTTGACCCGCTCACAGGGACTGGCCCCCGCAGCCTTGACCCGCTCACAGGGACTGGACCCCGCAGCCCTGACCCGCTCACAGCGACTGGCCCCCGCAGCCCTGACCCGCTCACTGGGACTGGCCCCCGCAGCCCTGACCCGCTCACAGGGACTGGGTCCGCAGCCCTGACCCGCTCACAGGGACTGGCCCCCGCAGCCCTGATCCGCTCACAGGGCCTGGCCCCCGCAAGCCCTGACCCGGTCACAGGGACTGGCCCCCGCAGCCCTGACCCGCTCACAGGGACTGGCCCCCGCAGCCCTGACCCGCTCACAGGGACTGGCCCCCGCAGCCCTGACCCGCTCACAGGGACTGGCCCCCGCGGCCCTGACCCGCTCACAGGGCCTGGCCCCCGCGGCCCTGACCCGCTCACAGGGCCTGGCCCCCGCGGCCAAGACCCGCTCACTGGGCCTGCCCCCCGCGGCCCTGACCCGCTCACAGGGCCTGGCCCCCGCCGCCCTGACCCGCTCACTGGGCCTGACTCCGCGGCCCTGACCCGCTCACAGGGCCTAGCCCCCGCGGCCCTGACCCGCTCACAGGGACTGGCCCCCGCGGCCATGACCCGCTCACAGGGACTGGCCCCCGCGGCCCTGACCCGCTCACAGGGCCTGGCCCCCGCGGCCCTGACCCGCTCACAGGGACTGGCCCCCGCGGCCCTGACCAGCTCACAGGGCCTGGCCCCCGCGGCCCTGACCCGCTCACAGGGCCTGGCCCCCGCGGCCCTGACCCGCTCACAGGGCCTGGCCCCCGCGGCCCTGACCCGCTCACAGGGCCTGGCCCCCGCGGCCCTGACCCGCTCACAGGGCCTGGCCCCCTCGGCCCTGACCCGCTCACAGGGACTGGCCCCCGCAGCCCTGACCCGCTCACAGGGACTGGCACCCGCAGCCCTGACCCGCTCACAGGGACTGGCCCCCGCAGCCCTGACCCGCTCACAGCTATTTGCCACCGCAGCCCTGACCCGCTCACAGGGACTGGCCCCCGCAGCCCAGACCCGCTCACAGGGACTGGCCCCCGCAGCCCAGACCCGCTCACAGGGACTGGCCCCCGCAGCCCTGACCCGCTCACAGGGACTGGCCCCCGCAGCCCTGACCCGCTCACAGGGACTGGCCCCCGCAGCCCTGACCCGCTCACAGGGACTGGCCCCCGCAGCCCTGACCTGCTCACAGCTATTTGCCACCGCAGCCCTGACCCGCTCACAGGGACTGGCCCCCGCAGCCCAGACCCGCTCACAGGGACTGGCCCCCGCAGCCCTGACCCGCTCACAGCTATTTGCCACCGCAGCCCTGACCCGCTCACAGGGACTGGCCCCCGCAGCCCAGACCCGCTCACAGGGACTGGCCCCCGCAGCCCAGACCCGCTCACAGGGACTGGCCCCCGCAGCCCTGACCCGCTCACAGGGACTGGCCCCCGCAGCCCTGACCCGCTCACAGGGACTGGCCCCCGCAGCCCTGACCCGCTCACAGGGACTGGCCCCCGCAGCCTTGACCCGCTCACAGGGACTGGCCCCCGCAGCCTTGACCCGCTCACAGGGACTGGACCCCGCAGCCCTGACCCGCTCACAGCGACTGGCCCCCGCAGCCCTGACCCGCTCACAGGGACTGGCCCCCGCAGCCCTGACCCGCTCACAGGGACTGGGTCCGCAGCCCTGACCCGCTCACAGGGACTGGCCCCCGCAGCCCTGATCCGCTCACAGGGCCTGGCCCCCGCAAGCCCTGACCCGGTCACAGGGACTGGCCCCCGCAGCCCTGACCCGCTCACAGGGACTGGCCCCCGCAGCCCTGACCCGCTCACAGGGACTGGCCCCCGCAGCCCTGACCCGCTAACAGGGACTGGCCCCTGCAGCCCTGACCCGCTCACAGGGACTGGGTCCGCAGCCCTGACCCGCTCACAGGGACTGGCCCCCGCAGCCCTGACCCGCTCACAGGGACTGGCCCCCGCAGCCCTGACCCGCTCACAGGGACTGGCCCCCGCAGCCCTGACCCGCTCACAGGGACTGGCCCCCGCGGCCCTGACCCGCTCACAGGGACTGGCCCCCGCGGCCCTGACCCGCTCACAGGGACTGGCCCCCGCGGCCCTGACCCGCTCACAGGGACTGGCCCCCGCGGCCATGACCCGCTCACAGGGACTGGCCCCCGCGGCCCTGACCCGCTCACAGGGCCTGGCCCCCGCGGCCCTGACCCGCTCACAGGGACTGGCCCCCGCGGCCCTGACCAGCTCACAGGGCCTGGCCCCCGCGGCCCTGACCCGCTCACAGGGCCTGGCCCCCGCGGCCCTGACCCGCTCACAGGGCCTGGCCCCCGCGGCCCTGACCCGCTCACAGGGCCTGGCCCCCGCGGCCCTGACCCGCTCACAGGGCCTGGCCCCCTCGGCCCTGACCCGCTCACAGGGACTGGCCCCCGCAGCCCTGACCCGCTCACAGGGACTGGCACCCGCAGCCCTGACCCGCTCACAGGGACTGGCCCCCGCAGCCCTGACCCGCTCACAGCTATTTGCCACCGCAGCCCTGACCCGCTCACAGGGACTGGCCCCCGCAGCCCTGACCCGCTCACAGGGACTGGCCCCCGCAGCCCTGACCCGCTCACAGCTATTTGCCACCGCAGCCCTGACCCGCTCACAGGGACTGGCCCCCGCAGCCCAGACCCGCTCACAGGGACTGGCCCCCGCAGCCCAGACCCGCTCACAGGGACTGGCCCCCGCAGCCCTGACCCGCTCACAGGGACTGGCCCCCGCAGCCCTGACCCGCTCACAGGGACTGGCCCCCGCAGCCCTGACCCGCTCACAGGGACTGGCCCCCGCAGCCCTGACCTGCTCACAGCTATTTGCCACCGCAGCCCTGACCCGCTCACAGGGACTGGCCCCCGCAGCCCAGACCCGCTCACAGGGACTGGCCCCCGCAGCCCTGACCCGCTCACAGCTATTTGCCACCGCAGCCCTGACCCGCTCACAGGGACTGGCCCCCGCAGCCCAGACCCGCTCACAGGGACTGGCCCCCGCAGCCCAGACCCGCTCACAGGGACTGGCCCCCGCAGCCCTGACCCGCTCACAGGGACTGGCCCCCGCAGCCCTGACCCGCTCACAGGGACTGGCCCCCGCAGCCCTGACCCGCTCACAGGGACTGGCCCCCGCAGCCTTGACCCGCTCACAGGGACTGGCCCCCGCAGCCTTGACCCGCTCACAGGGACTGGACCCCGCAGCCCTGACCCGCTCACAGCGACTGGCCCCCGCAGCCCTGACCCGCTCACAGGGACTGGCCCCCGCAGCCCTGACCCGCTCACAGGGACTGGGTCCGCAGCCCTGACCCGCTCACAGGGACTGGCCCCCGCAGCCCTGATCCGCTCACAGGGCCTGGCCCCCGCAAGCCCTGACCCGGTCACAGGGACTGGCCCCCGCAGCCCTGACCCGCTCACAGGGACTGGCCCCCGCAGCCCTGACCCGCTCACAGGGACTGGCCCCCGCAGCCCTGACCCGCTCACAGGGACTGGCCCCCGCGGCCCTGACCCGCTCACAGGGCCTGGCCCCCGCGGCCCTGACCCGCTCACAGGGCCTGGCCCCCGCGGCCAAGACCCGCTCACTGGGCCTGGCCCCCGCGGCCCTGACCCGCTCACAGGGCCTGGCCCCCGCCGCCCTGACCCGCTCACTGGGCCTGACTCCGCGGCCCTGACCCGCTCACAGGGCCTAGCCCCCGCGGCCCTGACCCGCTCACAGGGCCTGGCCCCCGCGGCCCTGACCCGCTCACAGGGCCTGGCCCCCGCGGCGCTGACCCGCTCACAGAGCCTGGTCCCCGCGGCCCTGACCCGCTCACAGGGCCTGGCCCCCGCGGCGCTGACCCGCTCACAGGGCCTGGCCCCCGCGGCCCTGACCCGCTCACAGGGCCTGGCCCCCTCGGCCCTAACCCGCTCACAGGGACTGGCCCCCGCAGCCCTGACCCGCTCACAGGGACTGGCCCCCGCAGCCCTGACCCGCTCACAGGGCCTGGCCCCCTCGGCCCTGACCCGCTCACAGGGACTGGCCACCGCAGCCCTGACCCGCTCACAGGGACTGGCCCCCGCAGCCCTGACCCGCTCACAGGGACTGGCCCCCGCAGCCCATACCCGCTCACAGGGACTGGCCCCCGCAGCCCTGACCCGCTCACAGGGACTGGCCCCCGCAGCCCTGACCCGCTCACAGGGACTGGCCCCCGCAGCCCTGACCCGCTCACAGCTATTTGCCACCGCAGCCCTGACCCGCTCACAGGGACTGGCCCCCGCAGCCCAGACCCGCTCACAGGGACTGGCCCCCGCAGCCCTGACCCGCTAACAGGGACTGGCCCCCGCAGCCCTGACCCGCTCACAGGGACTGGGTCCGCAGCCCTGACCCGCTCACAGGGACTGGCCCCCGCAGCCCTGATCCGCTCACAGGGACTGGCCCCCGCAGCCCTGACCCGCTCACAGCTATTTGCCACCGCAGCCCTGACCCGCTCACAGGGACTGGCCCCCGCAGCCCTGACCCGCTCACAGGGACTGGCCCCCGCAGCCCTGACCCGCTAACAGGGACTGGCCCCCGCAGCGCTGACCCGCTCACAGGGACTGGGTCCGCAGCCCTGACCCGCTCACAGGGACTGGCCCCCGCAGCCCTGACCCGCTCACAGGGACTGGCCCCCGCAGCCCTGACCCGCTCACAGGGACTGGCCCCCGCAGCCCTGACCCGCTCACAGGGACTGGCCCCCGCAGCCCTGACCCGCTCACAGGGACTGGCCCCCGCGGCCCTGACCCGCTCACAGGGACTGGCCCCCGCGGCCCTGACCCGCTCACAGGGACTGGCCCCCGCGGCCATGACCCGCTCACAGGGACTGGCCCCCGCGGCCCTGACCCGCTCACAGGGCCTGGCCCCCGCGGCCCTGACCCGCTCACAGGGCCTGGCCCCCGCGGCCAAGACCCGCTCACTGGGACTGGCCCCCGCGGCCCTGACCCGCTCACAGGGACTGGCCCCCGCGGCCCAGACCAGCTCACAGGGCCTGGCCCCCGCGGCCCTGACCCGCTCACAGGGCCTGGCCCCCGCGGCCCTGTCCCGCTCACAGGGCCTGGCCCCCGCGGCCCTGACCCGCTCACAGGGCCTGGCCCCCGCGGCCCTGACCCGCTCACAGGGCCTGGCCCCCGCCGCCCTGACCCGCTCACTGGGACTGGCCCCCGCGGCCCTGACCCGCTCACAGGGCCTGGCCCCCGCGGCCCTGACCCGCTCACAGGGCCTGGCCCCCGCGGCCCTGACCCGCTCACAGGGCCTGGCCCCCTCGGCCCTGACCCGCTCACAGGCACTGGCCCCCGCAGCCCTGACCCGCTCACAGGGACTGGCACCCGCAGCCCTGACCCGCTCACAGGGACTGGCCCCCGCAGCCCAGACCCGCTCACAGGGACTGGCCCCCGCAGCCCTGACCCGCTCACAGGGACTGGCCCGCGCAGCCCTGACCCGCTCACAGGGACTGGCCCCCGCAGCCCTGACCCGCTCACAGCTATTTGCCACCGCAGCCCTGACCCGCTCACAGGGACTGGCCCCCGCAGCCCAGACCCGCTCACAGGGACTGGCCCCCGCAGCCCAGACCCGCTCACAGGGACTGGCCCCCGCAGCCCTGACCCGCTCACAGGGACTGGCCCCCGCAGCCCTGACCCGCTCACAGGGACTGGCCCCCGCAGCCCTGACCCGCTCACAGGGACTGGCCCCCGCAGCCCTGACCCGCTCACAGGGACTGGCCCCCGCAGCCCTGACCTGCTCACAGCTATTTGCCACCGCAGCCCTGACCCGCTCACAGGGACTGGCCCCCGCAGCCCAGACCCGCTCACAGGGACTGGCCCCCGCAGCCCTGACCCGCTCACAGCTATTTGCCACCGCAGCCCTGACCCGCTCAGAGGGACTGGCCCCCGCAGCCCAGACCCGCTCACAGGGACTGGCCCCCGCAGCCCTGACCCGCTCACAGGGACTGGCCCCCGCAGCCCTGACCCGCTCACAGGGACTGGCCCCCGCAGCCCTGACCCGCTCACAGGGACTGGCCCCCGCAGCCCTGACCCGCTCACAGGGACTGGCCCCCGCAGCCCTGACCCGCTCACAGGGACTGGACCCCGCAGCCCTGACCCGCTCACAGCTATTTGCCACCGCAGCCCTGACCCGCTCACAGGGACTGGCCCCCGCAGCCCTGACCCGCTCACAGGGACTGGCCCCCGCAGCCCTGACCCGCTCACAGGGACTGGGTCCGCAGCCCTGACCCGCTCACAGGGACTGGCCCCCGCAGCCCTGATCCGCTCACAGGGCCTGGCCCCCGCAAGCCCTGACCCGGTCACAGGGACTGGCCCACGCAGCCCTGACCCGCTCACAGGGACTGGCCCCCGCAGCCCTGACCCGCTCACAGGGACTGGCCCCCGCGGCCCTGACCCGCTTACAGGGCCTGGCCCCCGCGGCCCTGACCCGCTCACAGGGCCTGGCCCCCGCGGCCAAGACCCGCTCACTGGGCCTGGCCCCCGCGGCCCTGACTCGCTCACAGGGCCTGGCCCCCGCCGCCCTGACCCGCTCACTGGGCCTGGCCCCCGCGACCCTGACCCGCTCACAGGGCCTTGCCCCCGCGGCCCTGACCCGCTCACAGGGCCTGGCCCCCGCGGCCCTGACCCGCTCACAGGGCCTGGCCCCCGCGGCGCTGACCGCTCACAGGGCCTGGTCCCCGCGGCCCTGACCCGCTCACAGGGCCTGGCCCCCGCGGCCCTGACCCGCTCACAGGGCCTGGCCCCCTCGGCCCTGACCCGCTCACAGGGCCTGGCCCCCTCGGCCCTGACCCGCTCACAGGGACTGGCCCCCGCAGCCCTGACCCGCTCACAGGGACTGGCCCCCGCAGCCCTGACCCGCTCACAGGGACTGGCCCCCGCGGCCCTGACCCGCTCACAGGGCCTGGCCCCCTCGGCCCTGACCCGCTCACAGGGACTGGCCCCCGCAGCCCTGACCCGCTCACAGGGACTGGCCCCCGCAGCCCAGACCCGCTCACAGGGACTGGCCCCCGCAGCCCAGACCCGCTCACAGGGACTGGCCCCCGCAGCCCTGACCCGCTCACAGGGACTGGCCCCCGCAGCCCTGACCCGCTCACAGGGACTGGCCCCCGCAGCCCTGACCCGCTCACAGCTATTTGCCACCGCAGCCCTGACCCGCTCACAGGGACTGGCCCCCGCAGCCCAGACCCGCTCACAGGGACTGGCCCCCGCAGCCCAGACCCGCTCACAGGGACTGGCCCCCGCAGCCCTGACCCGCTCACAGGGACTGGCCCCCGCAGCCCTGACCCGCTCACAGGGACTGGCCCCCGCAGCCCTGACCTGCTCACAGGGACTGGCCCCCGCAGCCCTGACCCGCTCACAGCTATTTGCCACCGCAGCCCTGACCCGCTCACAGGGACTGGCCCCCGCAGCCCTGACCCGCTCACAGGGACTGGCCCCCGCAGCCCTGACCCGCTAACAGGGACTGGCCCCCGCAGCCATGACCCGCTCACAGGGACTGGGTCCGCAGCCCTGACCCGCTCACAGGGACTGGCCCCCGCAGCCCTGATCCGCTCACAGGGACTGGCCCCCGCAGCCCTGACCCGCTCACAGCTATTTGCCACCGCAGCCCTGACCCGCTCACAGGGCCTGGCCCCCGCAAGCCCTGACCCGGTCACAGGGACTGGCCCCCGCAGCCCTGACCAGCTCACAGGGACTGGCCCCCGCAGCCCTGACCCGCTCACAGGGCCTGGCCCCCGCGGCCCTGACCCGCTCACAGGGCCTGGCCCCCGCGGCCCTGACCCGCTCACAGGGCCTGGCCCCCGCGGCCCTGACCCGCTCACTGGGCCTGGCCCACGCGGCCCTGACCCGCTCACAGGGCCTGGCCCCCGCGGCCCTGACCCGCTCACAGGGCCTGGCCCCCGCGGCCCTGACCCGCTCACAGGGCCTGGCCCCCGCGGCCCTGACCCGCTCACAGGGCCTTGCCCCCGCGGCCCTGACCCGCTCACAGGGCCTGGCCCCCGCGGCCCTGACCCGCTCACAGCGCCTGGCCCCCGCGGCCCTGACCCGCTCACAGGGACTGGCCCCCGCGGCCCTGACCAGCTCACAGGGCCTGGCCCCCGCGGCCCTGACCCGCTCACAGGGACTGGCCCCCGCGGCCCTGACCCGCTCACAGGGCCTGGCCCCCGCGGCCCTGACCCGCTCACAGGGCCTGGCCCCCGCGGCCCTCACCCGCTCACAGGGCCTGGCCCCCGCGGCCCTGACCCGCTCACTGGGCCTGGCCCCCGCGGCCCTGACCCGCTCACAGGGCCAGGCCCCCGCGGCCCTGACCCGCTCACAGGGCCTGGCCCCCGCGGCCCTGACCCGCTCACAGGGCCTGGCCCCCCCGGCGCTGACCCGCTCACAGGGCCTGGTCCCCGCGGCCCTGACCCGCTCACAGGGCCTGGCCCCCGCGGCCCTGACCCGCTCACAGGGCCTGGTCCCCTCGGCCCTGGCCTGCTCACAGGGACTGGCCCCCGCAGCCCTGACCCGCTCACAGGGACTGGCCCCCGCAGCCCTGACCCGCTCACAGGGACTGGCCCCCGCAGCCCTGACCCGCTCACAGGGACTGGCCCCCGCAGCCCTGACCCGCTCACAGGGACTGGCCCCCGCAGCCCTGACCCGCTCACAGGGACTGGCCCCCGCAGCCCTGACCCGCTCACAGCTATTTGCCACCGCAGCCCTGACCCGCTCACAGGGACTGGCCCCCGCAGCCCAGACCCGCTCACAGGGACTGGCCCCCGCAGCCCTGACCCGCTCGCAGCTATTTGCCACCGCAGCCCTGACCCGCTCACAGGGACTGGCCCCCGCAGCCCAGACCCGCTCACAGGGACTGGCCCCCGCAGCCCAGACCCGCTCACAGGGACTGGCCCCCGCAGCCCTGACCCGCTCACAGGGACTGGCCCCCGCAGCCCTGACCCGCTCACAGGGACTGGCCCCCGCAGCCCTGACCCGCTCACAGGGACTGGACCCCGCAGCCCTGACCCGCTCACAGCTATTTGCCACCGCAGCCCTGACCCGCTCACAGGGACTGGCCCCCGCAGCCCTGACCCGCTCACAGGGACTGGGTCCGCAGCCCTGACCCGCTCACAGGGCCTGGCCCCCGCGGCCCTGACCCGCTCACAGGGCCTGGCCCCCGCGGCCCTGACCCGCTCACAGGGCCTGGCCCCCGCGGCCCTGACCCGCTCACAGCGCCTGGCCCCCGCGGCCCTGACCCGCTCACAGGGACTGGCCCCCGCGGCCCTGACCAGCTCACAGGGCCTGGCCCCCGCGGCCCTGACCCGCTCACAGGGACTGGCCCCCGCGGCCCTGACCCGCTCACAGGGCCTGGCCCCCGCGGCCCTGACCCGCTCACAGGGCCTGGCCCCCGCGGCCCTCACCCGCTCACAGGGCCTGGCCCCCGCGGCCCTGACCCGCTCACTGGGCCTGGCCCCCGCGGCCCTGACCCGCTCACAGGGCCAGGCCCCCGCGGCCCTGACCCGCTCACAGGGCCTGGCCCCCGCGGCCCTGACCCGCTCACAGGGCCTGGCCCCCCCGGCGCTGACCCGCTCACAGGGCCTGGTCCCCGCGGCCCTGACCCGCTCACAGGGCCTGGCCCCCGCGGCCCTGACCCGCTCACAGGGCCTGGCCCCCGCGGCCCTGACCCGCTCACAGGGCCTGGCCCCCTCGGCCCTGACCCGCTCACAGGGACTGGCCCCCGCAGCCCTGACCCGCTCACAGGGACTGGCCCCCGCAGCCCTGACCCGCTCACAGGGACTGGCCCCCGCAGCCCTGACCCGCTCACAGGGACTGGCCCCCGCAGCCCTGACCCGCTCACAGGGACTGGCCCCCGCAGCCCTGACCCGCTCACAGCTATTTGCCACCGCAGCCCTGACCCGCTCACAGGGACTGGCCCCCGCAGCCCAGACCCGCTCACAGGGACTGGCCCCCGCAGCCCTGACCCGCTCGCAGCTATTTGCCACCGCAGCCCTGACCCGCTCACAGGGACTGGCCCCCGCAGCCCAGACCCGCTCACAGGGACTGGCCCCCGCAGCCCAGACCCGCTCACAGGGACTGGCCCCCGCAGCCCTGACCCGCTCACAGGGACTGGCCCCCACAGCCCTGACCCGCTCACAGGGACTGGCCCCCGCAGCCCTGAACCGCTCACAGGGACTGGACCCCGCAGCCCTGACCCGCTCACAGCTATTTGCCACCGCAGCCCTGACCCGCTCACAGGGACTGGCCCCCGCAGCCCTGACCCGCTCACAGGGACTGGGTCCGCAGCCCTGACCCGCTCACAGGGACTGGCCCCCGCAGCCCTGATCCGCTCACAGGGACTGGCCCCCCCAGCCCTGACCCGCTCACAGCTATTTGCCACCGCAGCCCTGACCCGCTCACAGGGACTGGCCCCCGCAGCCCTGACCCGCTCACATGGACTGGCCCCCGCAGCCCTGACCCGCTCACAGGGACTGGCCCCCGCAGCCCTGACCCGCTCACAGGGACTGGGTCCGCAGCCCTGACCCGCTCACAGGGACTGGCCCCCGCAGCCCTGATCCGCTCACAGGGCCTGGCCCCCGCAAGCCCTGACCCGGTCACAGGGACTGGCCCCCGCAGCCCTGACCCGCTCACAGGGACTGGCCCCCGCAGCCCTGACCCGCTCACAGGGACTGGCCCCCGCAGCCCTGACCCGCTCACAGGGACTGGCCCCCGCAGCCCTGACCCGCTCACAGGGACTGGCCCCCGCGGCCCTGACCCGCTCACAGGGAATGGCCCCCGCGGCCCTGTCGCGCTCACAGGGACTGGCCCCCGCGGCCCTGACCCGCTCACAGGGACTGGCCCCCGCGGCCCAGACCCGCTCACAGGGACTGGGTCCGCGGCCCTGACCTGCTCACAGGGACTGGCCCCCGCGGCCCTGACCTGCTCACAGGGCCTGGCCCCCGCGGCCCTGACCGGCTCACAGGGCCTGGCCCCCGCGGCCCTGACCCGCTCACAGGGCCTGGCCCCCGCGGCCCTGACCCGCTCACAGGGCCTGGCCCCCGCGGCCCTGACCCGCTCACAGGGCCTGGCCCCCGCGGCCCTGACCCGCTCACAGGGCCTGGCCCCCGCGGCCCTGACCCGCTCACAGGGCCTGGCCCCCGCGGCCCTGACCCGCTCACAGGGCCTGTCCCCCGCGGCCCTGACCCGCTCACAGGGCCTGGCCCCCGCGGCCCTGACCGGCTCACAGGGCCTGGCCCCCGCGGCCCTGACCCGCTCACAGGGCCTGGCCCCCGCGGCCCTGACCCGCTCACAGGGCCTGGCCCCCGCGGCCCTGACCCGCTCACAGGGCCTGGCCCCCGCGGCCCTGACCCGCTCACAGGGACTGGCCCCCGCGGCCCTGACCAGCTCACAGGGCCTGGCCCCCGCGGCCCTGACCCGCTCACAGGGACTGGCCCCCGCGGCCCTGACCCGCTCACAGGGACTGGCCCCAGCGGCCCTGACCCGCTCACAGGGACTGGCCCCCGCGGCCCTGACCCGCTCACAGGGACTGGCCCCCGCGGCCCTGACCCGCTCACAGGGACTGGCCCCCGCGGCCCTGTCGCGCTCACAGGGACTGGCCCCCGCGGCCCTGACCCGCTCACAGGGACTGGCCCCCGCGGCCCAGACCCGCTCACAGGGACTGGGTCCGCGGCCCTGACCTGCTCACAGGGACTGGCCCCCGCGGCCCTGACCGGCTCACAGGGCCTGGCCCCCGCGGCCCTGACCCGCTCACAGGGCCTGGCCCCCGCGGCCCTGACCCGCTCACAGGGCCTGGCCCCCGCGGCCCTGACCCGCTCACAGGGCCTGGCCCCCGCGGCCCTGACCCGCTCACAGGGCCTGGCCCCCGCGGCCCTGACCCGCTCACAGGGCCTGGCCCCCGCGGCCCTGACCCGCTCACAGGGCCTGGCCCCCGCGGCCCTGACCCGCTCACAGGGCCTGGCCCCCGCGCCCCTGACCCGCTCACAGGGCCTGGCCCCCGCGGCCCTGACCCGCTCACAGGGCCTGGCCCCCGCGGCCCTGACCCGCTCACAGGGCCTGGCCCCCGCGGCCCTGACCCGCTCACAGGGCCTGGCCCCCGCGGCCCTGACCCGCTCACAGGGCCTGGCCCCCGCGGCCCTGACCCGCTCACTGGGCCTGGCCCCCGCGGCCCTGACCCGCTCACAGGGCCTGGCCCCCGCGGCCCTGACCCGCTCACAGTGCCTGGCCCCCGCGGCCCTGACCCGCTCACAGGGCCTGGCCCCCGCGGCCCTGACCCGCTCACAGGGCCTGGCCCCCGCGGCCCTGACCCGCTCACTGGGCCTGGCCCCCGCGGCCCTGACCCGCTCACAGGGCCTGGCCCCACGCGGCCCTGACCCGCTCACAGGGACTGGCCCCCGCAGCCCTGACCCGTCTCACAGTGCCTGGCCCCCGCGGCCCTGACCCGCTCACAGGGCCTGGCCCCCGCGGCCCTGACCCGCTCACAGGGCCTGGCCCCCGCGGCCCTGACCCGCTCACTGGGCCTGGCCCCCGCGGCCCTGACCCGCTCACAGGGCCTGGCCCCACGCGGCCCTGACCCGCTCACAGGGCCTGGCCCCCTCGGCCCTGACCCGCTCACAGTGACTGGCCCCCGCGGCCCTGACCCGCTCACAGGGACTGGCCCCCGCGGCCCTGACCCGCACACAGGGACTGGCCCCCGCGGCCCTGACCCGCTCACAGGGACTGGCCCCCGCGGCCCAGACCCGCTCACAGGGACTGGCCCCCGCGGCCCTGACCCGCTCACAGGGACTGGCCCCCGCAGCCCTGACCCGTCTCACAGGGACTGGCCCCCGCAGCCCTGACCCGCTCACAGCTATTTGCCACCGCAGCCCTGACCCGCTCACAGGGACTGGCCCCCGCAGCCCAGACCAGCTCACAGGGACTGGCCCCCGCACCCCAGACCCGCTCACAGGGACTGGCCCCCGCAGCCCTGACCCGCTCACAGGGACTGGCCCCCGCAGCCCTGACCCGCTCACAGGGACTGGCCCCCGCAGCCCTGACCCGCTCACAGGGACTGGCCCCCGCAGCCCTGATCCGCTCACAGGGACTGGCCCCCGCAGCCCTGACCCGCTCACTGCTATTTGCCACCGCAGCCCTGACCCGCTCACAGGGACTGGCCCCCGCAGCCCTGACCCGCTCACAGGGACTGGCCCCCGCAGCCCTGACCCGCTCACAGGGACTGGCCCCCGCAGCCCTGACCCGCTCACAGGGACTGGCCCCCGCAGCCCTGACCCGCTCACAGGGACTGGCCCCCGCAGCCCTGACCCGCTCACAGGGACTGGCCCCCGCAGCCCTGACCCGCTCACAGGGACTGGCCCCCGCAGCCCTGACCCGCTCACAGGGACTGGCCCCCGCAGCCCTGACCCACTCACAGGGACTGGCCCCCGCAGCCCTGACCCGCTCACAGGGACTGGCCCCCGCAGCCCTGACCCGCTCACAGCTATTTGCCACCGCAGCCCTGACCGCTCACAGGGACTGGCCCCCGCAGCCCTGACCCGCTCACAGGGACTGGCCCCCGCAGCCCTGACCCGCTAACAGGGACTGGCCCCCGCAGCCCTGACCCGCTCACAGGGACTGGGTCCGCAGCCCTGACCCGCTCACAGGGACTGGCCCCCGCAGCCCTGATCCGCTCACAGGGACTGTCCCCCTCAGCCCTGACCCGCTCACAGGGACTGGCTCCCGCAGCCCTGACCCGCTCTCAGGGACTGGCCCCCGCAGCACTGACCCGCTCACAGGGCCTGGCCCAAGCAGCCCTGACCCGCTCACAGGGCCTGGCCCCCGCGGCCCTGACCCGCTCACAGGGCCTGGCCCCCGCGGCCCTGACCCGCTCACTGGGCCTGGCCCCCGCGTCCCTGACCCGCTCACAGGGCCTGGCCCCACGCGGCCCTGACCCGCTCACAGGGCCTGGCCCCCTCGGCCCTGACCCGCTCACAGTGACTGGCCCCCGCGGCCCTGACCCGCTCACAGGGACTGGCCCCCGCGGCCCTGACCCGCACACAGGGACTGGCCCCCGCGGCCCTGACCCGCTCACAGGGACTGGCCCCCGCGGCCCAGACCCGCTCACAGGGACTGGCCCCCGCAGCCCTGACCCGCTCACAGCTATTTGCCACCGCAGCCCTGACCCGCTCACAGGGACTGGCCCCCGCAGCCCAGACCAGCTCACAGGGACTGGCCCCCGCACCCCAGACCCGCTCACAGGGACTGGCCCCCGCAGCCCTGACCCGCTCACAGGGACTGGCCCCCGCAGCCCTGACCCGCTCACAGGGACTGGCCCCCGCAGCCCTGACCCGCTCACAGGGACTGGCCCCCGCAGCCCTGATCCGCTCACAGGGACTGGCCCCCGCAGCCCTGACCCGCTCACAGCTATTTGCCACCGCAGCCCTGACCCGCTCACAGGGACTGGCCCCCGCAGCCCTGACCCGCTCACAGGGACTGGCCCCCGCAGCCCTGACCCGCTCACAGGGACTGGCCCCCGCAGCCCTGACCCGCTCACAGGGACTGGCCCCCGCAGCCCTGACCCGCTCACAGGGACTGGCCCCCGCAGCCCTGACCCGCTCACAGGGACTGGCCCCCGCAGCCCTGACCCGCTCACAGGGACTGGCCCCCGCAGCCCTGACCCGCTCACAGGGACTGGCCCCCGCAGCCCTGACCCGCTCACAGGGACTGGCCCCCGCAGCCCTGACCCGCTCACAGCTATTTGCCACCGCAGCCCTGACCGCTCACAGGGACTGGCCCCCGCAGCCCTGACCCGCTCACAGGGACTGGCCCCCGCAGCCCTGACCCGCTAACAGGGACTGGCCCCTGCAGCCCTGACCCGCTCACAGGGACTGGGTCCGCAGCCCTGACCCGCTCACAGGGACTGGCCCCCGCAGCCCTGATCCGCTCACAGGGACTGTCCCCCTCAGCCCTGACCCGCTCACAGGGACTGGCTCCCGCAGCCCTGACCCGCTCTCAGGGACTGGCCCCCGCAGCACTGACCCGCTCACAGGGCCTGGCCCAAGCAGCCCTGACCCGCTCACAGGGCCTGGCCCCCGCGGCCCTGACCCGCTCACAGGGCCTGGCCCCCGCGGCCCTGACCCGCTCACAGGGCCTGGCCCCCGCGGCCCTGACCCGCTCACAGGGACTGGCCCCCGCGGCCCTGACCCGCTCACAGGGCCTCGCCCCCGCGGCCCTGACCCGCTCACAGGGCCTGGCCCCCGCGGCCCTGACCCGCTCACTGGGCCTGGCCCCCGCGGCCCTGACCCGCTCACAGGGCCTGGCCCCCGCGGCCCTGACCCGCTCACAGGGCCTGGCCTCCGCGGCCCTGACCCGCTCACAGGGCCTGGCCCCCGCGGCACTGACCCGCTCACAGGGCCTGGCCCCCGCGGCCCTGACCCGCTCACAGGGCCTGGCCCCCGCGGCCCTGACCCGCTCACAGGGCCTGGCCCCCGCAGCCCTGTCCCGCTGACGTGGACTGGCCCCCGCAGCCCTGACCCCCTGACAGCTATTTGCCACCGCAGCCCTGACCCGCTCACAGGGACTGGCCCCCGCAGCCCTGACCCGCTCACAGGGACTGGCCCCCGCAGCCCTGACCCGCTCACAGGGCCTGGCCCCCGCAGCCCTGTCCCGCTGACGTGGACTGGCCCCCGCAGCCCTGACCCCCTGACAGGTATTTGCCACCGCAGCCCTGACCCGCTCACAGGGACTGGCCCCCGCAGCCCTGACCCGCTCACAGGGACTGTCCCCCGCAGCCCTGACCCGCTCACAGGGACTGGCCGCCGCAGCCCTGACCCGCTCACAGGGACTGGCCCCCGCAGCCCTGACCCGCTCACAGAGACTGGCCCCCGCAGCCCTGACCCGCTCACAGGGCCTGGCCCCCGCAGCCCTGACCCCCTGACAGCTATTTGCCACCGCAGCCCTGACCCGCTCACAGGGACTGGCCCCTGCAGCCCTGACCCGCTCACAGGGACTGGCCCCCGCAGCCCTGACCCGCTCACAGGGACTGGCCCCCGCAGCCCTGACCCGCTCACAGGGCCTGGCCCCCGCAGCCCTGACCCGCTCACAGGGCCTGGCCCCCGCAGCCCTGACCCGCTCACAGGGCCTGGCCCCCGCAGCCCTGACCCGCTCACAGGGACTGGCCCCCGCAGCCCTGACCCGCTCACAGCTATTTGCCACCGCAGCCATGACCCGATCACAGGCACTGTCCCCCGCAGCCCTGTCCCGCTGACATGGACTGGCCCCCGCAGCCCTGACCCCCTGACAGCTATTTGCCACCGCAGCCCTCGCCCGCTCACAGGGACTGCCCCCCGCAGCCCTGAACCGCTCACAGGGACTGGCCCCCGCAGCCATGATCCGATCACAGGCACTGTACCCCGCAGCCCTGACCCGCTGACATGGACTGGCCCCCGCAGCCCTGACCCCCTGACAGCTATTTGCCACCGCAGCCCTGGCCTGCTCACAGGGACTGGCTCCCGCAGGCCTGACCCGCTCACAGGGACTGGCCCCCGCAGCCCTGACCCGCTCACACGGACTGGCCCACGCAGCCCTGACCCTCTCACAGGGACTGGCCCCCGCAGCCCTGACCCGCTCACAGGGACTGGCCCCCGCAGCCCTGACCCGCTCACAGGGACTGGCCCCCGCAGCCCTGACCCGCTCACAGGGACTGGCCCCCGCAGCCCTGACCCGCTCACAGGGACTGGCCCCCGCAGCCCTGACCCGCTCACAGGGACTGGCCCCCGCAGACCTGACCCGCTCACAGGGACTGGCCCCCGCAGCCCTGACCCGCTCACAGGGACTGGCCCCCGCAGCCCTGACCCGCTCACAGGGACTGGCCCCCGCAGCCCTGACCCGCTCACAGGGACTGGCCCCCGCAGCCCTGACCCGCTCACAGGGACTGGCCCCCGCAGCACTGACCCGCTCACAGGGCCTGGCCCACGCGGCCCTGACCCGCTCACAGGGCCTGGCCCCCGCGGCCCTGACCCGCTCACAGGGCCTGGACCCGCGGCCCTGACCCGCTCACAGGGCCTGGCCCCCGCGGCCCTGACCCGCTCACAGGGACTGGCCCCCGCGGCCCTGACCCGCTCACAGGGCCTGGCCCCCGCGGCCCTGACCCGCTCACAGGGCCTGCCCCCCGCGGCCCTGACCCGCTCACAGGGCCTGGCCCCCGCGGCCCTGACCCGCTCACTGGGCCTGGCCCCCGCGGCCCTGACCCGCTCAAAGGGCCTGGCCCCCGCAGCCCTGACCCGCTCACAGGGCCTGGCCCCCGCGGCCCTGACCCGCTCACAGGGCCTGGCCTCCGCGGCCCTGACCCGCTCACAGGGCCTGGCCCCCGCGGCACTGACCCGCTCACAGGGCCTGGCCCCCGCGGCCCTGACCCGCTCACAGGGCCTGGCCCCCGCGGCCCTGACCCGCTCACAGGGCCTGGCCCCCGCAGCCCTGTCCCGCTGACGTGGACTGGCGCCCGCAGCCCTGACCCCCTGACAGCTATTTGCCACCGCAGCCCTGACCCGCTCACAGGGACTGGCCCCCGCAGCCCTGACCCGCTCACAGGGACTGGCCCCCGCAGCCCTGACCCGCTCACAGGGCCTGGCCCCCGCAGCCCTGTCCCGCTGACGTGGACTGGCCCCTGCAGCCCTGACCCCCTGACAGGTATTTGCCACCGCAGCCCTGACCCGCTCACAGGGACTGGCCCCCGCAGCCCTGACCCGCTCACAGGGACTGTCCCCCGCAGCCCTGACCCGCTCACAGGGACTGGCCGCCGCAGCCCTGACCCGCTCACAGGGACTGGCCCCCGCAGCCCTGACCCGCTCACAGGGCCTGGCCCCCGTAGCCCTGACCCGCTCACAGGGCCTGGCCCCCGCAGCCCTGACCCGCTCACAGGGCCTGGCCCCCGCAGCCCTGACCCGCTCACAGGGCCTGGCCCCCGCAGCCCTGACCCGCTCACAGGGCCTGGCCCCCGCAGCCCTGACCCGCTCAGAGGGCCTGGCCCCCGCAGCCCTGACCCGCTCAGAGGGCCTCGCCCCCGCAGCCCTGACCCGCTCACACGGCCTGGCCCCCGCAGCCCTGACACGCTCACAGGGCCTGGCCCCCGCAGCCCTGACCCGCTCACAGGGCCTGGCCCCCGCAGCCCTGTCCCGCTGACGTGGACTGGCCCCCGCAGCCCTGACCCCCTGACAGGTATTTGCCACCGCAGCCCTGACCCGCTCACAGGGACTGGCCCCCGCAGCCCTGACCCGCTCACAGGGACTGTCCCCCGCAGCCCTGACCCGCTCACAGGGACTGGCCGCCGCAGCCCTGACCCGCTCACAGGGACTGGCCCCCGCAGCCCTGACCCGCTCACAGGGCCTGGCCCCCGTAGCCCTGACCCGCTCACAGGGCCTGGCCCCCGCAGCCCTGACCCGCTCACAGGGCCTGGCCCCCGCAGCCCTGACCCGCTCACAGGGCCTGGCCCCCGCAGCCCTGACCCGCTCACAGGGCCTGGCCCCCGCAGCCCTGACCCGCTCACAGGACCTGGCCCCCGCAGCCCTGACCCGCTCAGAGGGCCTCGCCCCCGCAGCCCTGACCCGCTCACACGGCCTGGCCCCCGCAGCCCTGACACGCTCACAGGGCCTGGCCCCCGCAGCCCTGACCCGCTCACAGGGCCTGGCCCCCGCAGCCCTGACCCGCTCACAGGGCCTGGCCCCCGCAGCCCTGACCCGCTCACAGGGCCTGGCCCCCGCAGCCCTGACCCGCTCACAGGGCCTGGCCCCGCAGCCCTGACCCGCTCTCAGGGCCTGGCCCCCGCAGCCCTGACCCGCTCACAGGGCCTGGCCCCCGCAGCCCTGACCCGCTCACAGGGCCTGGCCCCCGCAGCCCTGACCCGCTCACAGGGCCTGGCCCCCGCAGCCCTGACCCGCTCACAGGGCCTGGCCCCCGCAGCCCTGACCCGCTCACAGGGACTGGCCCCCGCAGCCCTGACCCGATCACAGGGACTGGCCCCCGCAGCCCAGACCCGCTCACAGGGACAGGCCCCCGCAGCCCAGGCCCGCTCACAGGGACTGGCCCCCGCAGCCCAGACCCGCTCACAGGGACTGGCCCCCTCAGCCCTGACCCGCTCACAGGGACTGGCCCCCGCAGCCCAGACCCGCTCACAGGGACTGGCCCCCGCAGCCCTGACCCGCTCACAGGGACTGGCCCCCGCAGCCCTGACCCGCTCACAGGGACTGGCCCCCGCAGCCCTGACCCGCTCACAGGGACTGGCCCCCGCAGCCCTGACCCGCTCACAGCTATTTGCCACCGCAGCCATGACCCGATCACAGGGACTTGTCGCCGCAGCCCTGACCCGCTCACAGGGACTGGCCCCCGCTGCCCTGACCCGCTCACAGGGACTGGCCCCCGCAGCCCTGACCCGCTCACAGGGCCTGGCCCCCGCAGCCCTGTCCCGCTGACGTGGACTGGCCCCCGCAGCCCTGACCCCCTGACAGCTATTTGCCACCGCAGCCCTGACCCGCTCACAGGGACTGGCCCCCGCAGCCCTGACCCGCTCACAGGGACTGGCCCCCGCAGACCTGACCCGCTCACAGGGCCTGGCCCCCGCAGCCCTGTCCCGCTGACGTGGACTGGCCCCCGCAGCCCTGAGCCCCTGACAGCTATTTGCCACCGCAGCCTTGACCCGCTCACAGGGACTGGCCCCCGCAGCCCTGACCCGCTCACAGGGACTGGCCCCCGCAGCCCTGACCCGCTCACAGGGCCTGGCCCCCGCAGCCCTGTCCCGCTGACGTGGACTGGCCCCCGCAGCCCTGACCCCCTGACAGCTATTTGCCACCGCAGCCCTGACCCGCTCACAGGGACTGGCCCCCGCAGCCCTGACCCGCTCACAGGGACTGGCCCCCGCAGCCCTGACCCGCTCACAGGGACTGGCCCCCGCAGCCCTGACCCGCTCACAGGGACTGGCCCCCGCAGCCCTGACCCGCTCACAGGGACTGGCCCCCGCAGCCCGGACCCGCTCACAGGGCCTGGCCCCCGCAGCCCTGACCCGCTTACAGGGCCTGGCCCCCACAGCCCTGACCCGCTCACAGGGCCTGGCCCTCGCAGCCCTGACCCGCTCACAGGGCCTGGACCCCGCAGCCCTGACCCGCTCACAGGGCCTGGCCCCCGCAGCCCTGACCCGCTCACAGGGCCTGGCCCCAGCAGCCCTGACCCGCTCAGAGGGCCTCGCCCCCGCAGCCCTGACCCGCTCACACGGCCTGGCCCCCGCAGCCCTGACCCGCTCACAGGGCCTGGCCCCCGCAGCCCTGACCCGCTCACGGGGCCTGGCCCCCGCAGCCCTGACCCGCTCACGGGGCCTGGCCCCCGCAGCCCTGACCCGCTCACAGGGCCTGGCCCCCGCAGCCCTGACCCGCTCACAGGGACTGGCCCCCGCAGCCCTGACCCGCTCACAGGGACTGGCCCCCGCAGCCCAGACCCGCTCACAGGTACTGGCCCCCGCAGCCCTGACCCGCTCACAGGGACTGGCCCCCGCAGCCCTGACCCGCTCACAGGGACTGGCCCCCGCAGCCCAGACCCGCTCACAGGGACTGGCCCCCGCAGCCCTGACCCGCTCACAGGGACTGGCCCCCGCAGCCCAGACCCGCTCACAGGTACTGGCCCCCGCAGCCCAGACCCGCTCACGGGGACTGGCCCCCGCAGCCCAGACCCGCTCACGGGGACTGGCCCCCGCAGCCCAGACCCGCTCACGGGGACTGGCCCCCGCAGCCCTGACCCGCTCACGGGGACTGGCCCCCGCAGCCCTGACCCGCTCACGGGGACTGGCCCCCGCAGCCCTGACCCGCTCACGGGGACTGGCCCCCGCAGCCCTGACCCGCTCACAGGGACTGGCCCCCGCAGCCCTGACCCGCTCACAGCTATTTGCCACCGCAGCCATGACCCGATCACAGGCACTGTCCCCCGCAGCCCTGTCCCGCTGACATGGACTGGCCCCCGCAGCCCTGACCCCCTGACAGCTATTTGCCACCGCAGCCCTCGCCCGCTCACAGGGACTGGCCCCCGCAGCCCTGACCCGCTCACAGGTACTGGCCCCCGCAGCCCTGACCCGCTCACAGGGACTGGCCCCCTCAGCCATGATCCGATCACAGGCACTGTACCCCGCAGCCCTGACCCGCTGACATGGACTGTCCCCCGCAGCCCTGACCCCCTGACAGCTATTTGCCACCGCAGCCCTGGCCTGCTCACAGGGACTGGCTCCCGCAGCCCTGACCCGCTCACAGGGACTGGCCCCCGCAGCCCTGACCCGCTCACAGGGACTGGCCCACGCAGCCCTGACCCACTCACAGGGACTGGCCCCCGCAGCCCTGACCCGCTCACAGGGACTGGCCCCTGCAGCCCTGACCCGCTCACAGGGCCTGGCCCCCGCATCCCTGACCCGCTCACAGGGACTGGCCCCCGCAGCCCAGACCCGCTCACAGGTACTGTCCCCCGCAGCCCAGACCCGCTCACGGGGACTGGCCCCCGCAGCCCAGACCCGCTCACGGGGACTGGCCCCCGCAGCCCAGACCCGCTCACGGGGACTGGCCCCCGCAGCGCTGACCCGCTCAGGGGGACTGGCCCCCGCAGCCCTGACCCGCTCACAGGGACTGACCCCCGCAGCCCTGACCCGCTCACAGGGACTGGCCCCCGCAGCCCTGACCCGCTCACAGGCACTGTCCCCCGCAGCCCTGTCCCGCTGACATGGACTGGCCCCCGCAGCCCTGACCCCCTGACAGCTATTTGCCACCGCAGCCCTGACCCGCTCACAGGGACTGGCCCCCGCAGCCCTGACCCGCTCACAGGGACTGGCCCCCGCAGCCCTCGCCCGCTCACAGGGACTGGCCCCCGCAGCCCTGACCCGCTCACAGGTACTGGCCCCTTCAGCCCTGACCCGCTCACAGGGACTGGCCCCCTCAGCCATGATCCGATCACAGGCACTGTACCCCGCAGCCCTGACCCGCTGACATGGACTGGCCCCCGCAGCCCTGACCCCCTGACAGCTATTTGCCACCGCAGCCCTCGCCCGCTCACAGGGACTGGACCCCGCAGCCCTGGCCTGCTCACAGGGACTGGCTCCCGCAGCCCTGACCCGCTCACAGGGACTGGCCCCCGCAGCCCTGACCCGCTCACAGGGACTGGCCCCCGCAGCCCTGACCCGCTCACAGGGACTGGCCCCCGCAGCCCTGACCCGCTCACAGGGACTGGCCCCCGCAGCCCTGACCCGCTCACAGGGCCTGGCCCCCGCAGCCCTGTCCCGCTGACGTGGACTGGCCCCCGCAGCCCTGACCCCCTGACAGCTATTTGCCACCGCAGCCCTGACCCGCTCACAGGGACTGGCCCCCGCAGCCCTGACCCGCTCACAGGGACTGGCCCCCGCAGCCCTGACCCGCTCACAGGGACTGGCCCCCGCAGCCCTGACCCGCTCACAGGGCCTGGCCCCCGCAGCCCTGACCCGCTCACAGGGCCTGGCCCCCGCAGCCCTGACCCGCTCACAGGGCCTGGCCACCGCAGCCCTGACCCGCTCACAGGGCCTGGCCCCCGCAGCCCTGACCCGCTCACAGGGCCTGGCCCCCGCAGCCCTGACCCGCTCACAGGGCCTGGACCCCGCAGCCCTGACCCGCTCACAGGGCCTGGCCCCCGCAGCCCTGACCCGCACACAGGGCCTGGCCCCCGCAGCCCTGACCCGCTCAGAGGGCCTCGCCCCCGCAGCCCTGACCCGCTCACACGACCTGGCCCCCGCAGCCCTGACACGCTCACAGGGCCTGGCCCCCGCAGCCCTGACCCGCTCACAGGGACTGGCCCCCGCAGCCCTGACCCGCTCACAGGGACTGGCCCACGCAGCCCTGACCCGCTCACAGGGACTGGCCCCCGCAGCCCTGACCCGCTCACAGGGACTGGCCCCCGCAGCCCTGACCCGCTCACAGGGCCTGGCCCCCGCAGCCCTGACCCGCTCACAGGGCCTGGCCCCCGCAGCCCTGACCCGCACACAGGGCCTGGCCCCCGCAGCCCAGACACGCTCACAGGGCCTGGCCCCCGCAGCCCTGACCCGCTCACAGGGCCTGCACCTCGCAGCCCTGACCCGCTCACAGGGCCTCGCCCCCGCAGCCCTGACCCGCTCACAGGGCCTGGCCCCCGCAGCCCTGACCCGCTCACAGGGCCTGGCCCCCGCAGCCCTGACCCGCTCACAGGGCCTGGCCCCCGCAGCCCTGACCCGCTCAGAGGGCCTCGCCCCCGCAGCCCTGACCCGCTCACACGGCCTGGCCCCCGCAGCCCTGACACGCTCACAGGGCCTGGCCCCCGCAGCCCTGACCCGCTCACAGGGCCTGGCCCCCGCAGCCCTGACCCGCTCACAGGGCCTGGCCCCCGCAGCCCTGACCCGCTCACAGGGACTGGCCCCCGCAGCCCTGACCCGCTCACAGGGCCTGGCCCCCGCAGCCCTGACCCGCTCACAGGGACTGGCCCCCGCAGCGCTGACCCGCTCACAGGGACTGGCCCCCGCAGCCCTGACCCGCTCACAGGGACTGGCCCCCGCAGCCCTGACCCGCTCACAGGGCCTGGCCCCCGCAGCCCTGTCCCGCTGACGTGGACTGGCCCCCGCAGCCCTGACCCCCTGACAGCTATTTGCCACCGCAGCCCTGACCCGCTCACAGGGACTGGCCCCCGCAGCCCTGACGCGCTCACAGGGACTGGCCCCCGCAGCCCTGACCCGCTCTCAGAGCCTGGCCCCCGCAGCCCTGTCCCGCTGCCGTGGACTGGCCCCCGCAGCCCTGACCCGCTCACAGGGACTGGCCCCCGCAGCCCTGACCCCCTGACAGCTATTTGCCACCGCAGCCCTGACCCGCTCACAGGGACTGGCCCCCGCAGCCCTGACCCGCTCACAGGGACTGGCCCCCGCAGCCCTGACCCGCTCACAGGGACTGGCCCCCGCAGCCCTGACCCGCTCACAGGGCCTGGCCCCCGCAGCCCTGACCCGCTCACAGGGCCTGGCCCCCGCAGCCCTGACCCGCTCACAGGGCCTGGCCACCGCAGCCCTGACCCGCTCACAGGGCCTGGCCCCCGCAGCCCTGACCCCCTCACAGGGACTGGCCCCCGCAGCCCTGACCCGCTCACAGCTATTTGCCACCGCAGCCATGACCCGATCACAGGCACTGTCCCCCGCAGACCTGTCCTGCTGACATGGACTGGCCCCCGCAGCCCTGACCCCCTGACAGCTATTTGCCACCGCAGCCCTCGCCCGCTCACAGGGACTGGCCCCCGCAGCCCTGACCCGCTCACAGGTACTGGCCCCCGCAGCCCTGACCCGCTCACAGGGACTGGCCCCCGCAGCCCTGACCCGCTCACAGGGACTGGCCCCCTCAGCCATGATCCGATCACAGGCACTGTACCCCGCAGCCCTGACCCGCTGACATGGACTGGCCCCCGCAGCCCTGACCCCCTGACAGCTATTTGCCACCGCAGCCCTGGCCTGCTCACAGGGACTGGCTCCCGCAGCCCTGACCCGCTCACAGGGACTGGCCCCCGCAGCCCTGACCCGCTCACAGGGACTGGCCCACGCAGCCCTGACCCGCTCACAGGGACTGGCCCCCGCAGCCCTGACCCGCTCACAGGGACTGGCCCCTGCAGCCCTGACCCGCTCACAGGGCCTGGCCCCCGCATCCCTGACCCGCTCACAGGGACTGGCCCCCGCAGCCCAGACCCGCTCACAGGTACTGGCCCCTGCAGCCCAGACCCGCTCACGGGGACTGGCCCCCGCAGCCCAGACCCGCTCACGGGGACTGGCCCCCGCAGCCCAGACCCGCTCACGGGGACTGGCCCCCGCAGCCCTGACCCGCTCACAGGGACTGGCCCCCGCAGCCCTGACCCGCTCACAGGGACTGGCCCCCGCAGCCCTGACCCGCTCACAGGCACTGTCCCCCGCAGCCCTGTCCCGCTGACATGGACTGGCCCCCGCAGCCCTGACCCCCTGACAGCTATTTGCCACCGCAGCCCTGACCCGCTCACAGGGACTGGCCCCCGCAGCCCTGACCCGCTCACAGGGACTGGCCCCCGCAGCCCTCGCCCGCTCACAGGGACTGGCCCCCGCAGCCCTGACCCGCTCACAGGTACTGGCCCCCGCAGCCCTGACCCGCTCACAGGGACTGGCCCCCTCAGCCATGATCCGATCACAGGCACTGTACCCCGCAGCCCTGACCCGCTGACATGGACTGGCCCCCGCAGCCCTGACCCCCTGACAGCTATTTGCCACCGCAGCCCTCGCCCGCTCACAGGGACTGGACCCCGCAGCCCTGGCCTGCTCACAGGGACTGGCTCCCGCAGCCCTGACCCGCTCACAGGGACTGGCCCCCGCAGCCCTGACCCGCTCACAGGGACTGGCCCACGCAGCCCTGACCCGCTCACAGGGACTGGCCCCCGCAGCCCTGACCCGCTCACAGGGACTGGCCCCCGCAGCCCTGACCCGCTCACAGGGCCTGGCCCCCGCAGCCCTGTCCCGCTGACGTGGACTGGCCCCCGCAGCCCTGACCCCCTGACAGCTATTTGCCACCGCAGCCCTGACCCGCTCACAGGGACTGGCCCCCGCAGCCCTGACCCGCTCACAGGGACTGGCCCCCGCAGCCCTGACCCGCTCACAGGGACTGGCCCCCGCAGCCCTGACCCGCTCACAGGGCCTGGCCCCCGCAGTCCTGACCCGCTCACAGGGCCTGGCCCCCGCAGCCCTGACCCGCTCACAGGGCCTGGCCACCGCAGCCCTGACCCGCTCACAGGGCCTGGCCCCCGCAGCCCTGACCCGCTCACAGGGCCTGGCCCCCGCAGCCCTGACCCGCTCACAGGGCCTGGACCCCGCAGCCCTGACCCGCTCACAGGGCCTGGCCCCCGCAGCCCTGACCCGCACACAGGGGCTGGCCCCCGCAGCCCTGACCCGCTCAGAGGGCCTCGCCCCCGCAGCCCTGACCCGCTCACACGACCTGGCCCCCGCAGCCCTGACACGCTCACAGGGCCTGGCCCCCGCAGCCCTGACCCGCTCACAGGGACTGGCCCCCGCAGCCCTGACCCGCTCACAGGGACTGGCCCACGCAGCCCTGACCCGCTCACAGGGACTGGCCCCCGCAGCCCTGACCCGCTCACAGGGACTGGCCCCCGCAGCCCTGACCCGCTCACAGGGCCTGGCCCCCGCAGCCCTGACCCGCTCACAGGGCCTGGCCCCCGCAGCCCTGACCCGCACACAGGGCCTGGCCCCCGCAGCCCAGACACGCTCACAGGGCCTGGCCCCCGCAGCCCTGACCCGCTCACAGGGCCTGCACCTCGCAGCCCTGACCCGCTCACAGGGCCTGGCCCCCGCAGCCCTGACCCGCTCACAGGGCCTGGCCCCCGCAGCCCTGACCCGCTCACAGGGCCTGGCCCCCGCAGCCCTGACCCGCTCACAGGGCCTGGCCCCCGCAGCCCTGACCCGCTCACAGGGCCTGGCCCCCGCAGCCCTGACCCGCTCAGAGGGCCTCGCCCCCGCAGCCCTGACCCGCTCACACGGCCTGGCCCCCGCAGCCCTGACACGCTCACAGGGCCTGGCCCCCGCAGCCCTGACCCGCTCACAGGGCCTGGCCCCCGCAGCCCTGACCCGCTCACAGGGCCTGGCCGCCGCAGCCCTGACCCGCTCACAGGGACTGGCCCCCGCAGCCCTGACCCGCTCACAGGGCCTGGCCCCCGCAGCCCTGACCCGCTCACAGGGACTGGCCCCCGCAGCGCTGACCCGCTCACAGGGACTGGCCCCCGCAGCCCTGACCCGCTCACAGGGACTGGCCCCCGCAGCCCTGACCCGCTCACAGGGCCTGGCCCCCGCAGCCCTGTCCCGCTGACGTGGACTGGCCCCCGCAGCCCTGACCCCCTGACAGCTATTTGCCACCGCAGCCCTGACCCGCTCACAGGGACTGGCCCCCGCAGCCCTGACCCGCTCACAGGGACTGGCCCCCGCAGCCCCGACCCGCTCTCAGAGCCTGGCCCCCGCAGCCCTGTCCCGCTGCCGTGGACTGGCCCCCGCAGCCCTGACCCGCTCACAGGGACTGGCCCCCGCAGCCCTGACCCCCTGACAGCTATTTGCCACCGCAGCCCTGACCCGCTCACAGGGACTGGCCCCCGCAGCCCTGACCCGCTCTCAGGGACTGGCCCCCGCAGCCCTGACCCGCTCACAGGGACTGGCCCCCGCAGCCCTGACCCGCTCACAGGGCCTGGCCCCCGCAGCCCTGACCCGCTCACAGGGCCTGGCCCCCGCAGCCCTGACCCGCTCACAGGGCCTGGCCACCGCAGCCCTGACCCGCTCACAGGGCCTGGCCCCCGCAGCCCTGACCCGCTCACAGGGCCTGGCCCCCGCAGCCCTGACCCGCTCACAGGGCCTGGACCCCGCAGCCCTGACCCGCTCACAGGGCCTGGCCCCCGCAGCCCTGACCCGCACACAGGGCCTGGCCCCCGCAGCCCTGACCCGCTCAGAGGGCCTCGCCCCCGCAGCCCTGACCCGCTCACACGACCTGGCCCCCGCAGCCCTGACACGCTCACAGGGCCTGGCCCCCGCAGCCCTGACCCGCTCACAGGGACTGGCCCCCGCAGCCCTGACCCGCTCACAGGGACTGGCCCACGCAGCCCTGACCCGCTCACAGGGACTGGCCCCCGCAGCCCTGACCCGCTCACAGGGACTGGCCCCCGCAGCCCTGACCCGCTCACAGGGCCTGGCCCCCGCAGCCCTGACCAGCTCACAGGGCCTGGCCCCCGCAGCCCTGACCCGCACACAGGGCCTGGCCCCCGCAGCCCAGACACGCTCACAGGGCCTGGCCCCCGCAGCCCTGACCCGCTCACAGGGCCTGCACCTCGCAGCCCTGACCCGCTCACAGGGCCTGGCCCCCGCGGCCCTGACCCGCTCACAGGGCCTGGCCCCCGCAGCCCTGACCCGCTCACAGGGCCTGGCCCCCGCAGCCCTGACCCGCTCACAGGGCCTGGCCCCCGCAGCCCTGACCCGCTCAGAGGGCCTCGCCCCCGCAGCCCTGACCCGCTCACACGGCCTGGCCCCCGCAGCCCTGACACGCTCACAGGGCCTGGCCCCCGCAGCCCTGACCCGCTCACAGGGCCTGGCCCCCGCAGCCCTGACCCGCTCACAGGGCCTGGCCCCCGCAGCCCTGACCCGCTCACAGGGACTGGCCCCCGCAGCCCTGACCCGCTCACATGGCCTGGCCCCCGCAGCCCTGACCCGCTCACAGGGACTGGCCCCCGCAGCGCTGACCCGCTCACAGGGACTGGCCCCCGCAGCCCTGACCCGCTCACAGGGACTGGCCCCCGCAGCCCTGACCCGCTCACAGGGCCTGGCCCCCGCAGCCCTGTCCCGCTGACGTGGACTGGCCCCCGCAGCCCTGACCCCCTGACAGCTATTTGCCACCGCAGCCCAGACCCGCTCACAGGGACTGGCCCCCGCAGCCCTGACCCGCTCACAGGGACTGGCCCCCGCAGCCCTGACCCGCTCTCAGAGCCTGGCCCCCGCAGCCCTGTCCCGCTGCCGTGGACTGGCCCCCGCAGCCCTGACCCGCTCACAGGGACTGGCCCCCGCAGCCCTGACCCGCTCACAGGGACTGGCCCCCGCAGCCCTGACCCGCTCACAGGGCCTGGCCCCCGCAGCCCTGACCCGCTCACAGGGCCTGGCCCCCGCAGCCCTGACCCGCTCACAGGGCCTGGCCCCCGCAGCCCTGACCCGCTCACAGGGCCTGGACCCCGCAGCCCTGACCCGCTCACAGGGCCTGGCCCCCGCAGCCCTGACCCGCTCACAGGGCCTGGCCCCCGCAGCCCTGACCCGCTCAGAGGGCCTCGCCCCCGCAGCCCTGACCCGCTCACACGGCCTGGCCCCCGCAGCCCTGACCCGCTCACAGGGCCTGGCCCCCGCAGCCCTGACCCGCTCACAGGGCCTGGCCCCCGCAGCCCTGACCCGCTCACAGGGCCTGGCCCCCGCAGCCCTGACCCGCTCACAGGGCCTAGCCCCCGCAGCCCTGACCCGCTCAGAGGGCCTCGCCCCCGCAGCCCTGACCCGCTCACACGGCCTGGCCCCCGCAGCCCTGACCCGCTCACAGGGCCTGGCCCCCGCAGCCCTGACCCGCTCACAGGGCCTGGCCCCCGCAGCCCTGACCCGCTCACAGGGCCTGGCCCCCGCAGCCCTGACCCGCTCACAGGGCCTGGCCCCCGCATCCCTGACCCGCTCACAGGGCCTGGCCCCCGCAGCCCTGACCCGCTCACAGGGCCTGGCCCCCGCAGCCCTGACCCCCTGACAGCTATTTGCCACCGCAGCCCTGACCCGCTCACAGGGACTGGCCCCCGCAGCCCTGACGCGCTCACAGGGACTGGCCCCCGCAGCCCTGACCCGCTCTCAGAGCCTGGCCCCCGCAGCCCTGTCCCGCTGCCGTGGACTGGCCCCCGCAGCCCTGACCCGCTCACAGGGACTGGCCCCCGCAGCCCTGACCCCCTGACAGCTATTTGCCACCGCAGCCCTGACCCGCTCACAGGGACTGGCCCCCGCAGCCCTGACCCGCTCACAGGGACTGGCCCCCGCAGCCCTGACCCGCTCACAGGGACTGGCCCCCGCAGCCCTGACCCGCTCACAGGGCCTGGCCCCCGCAGCCCTGACCCGCTCACAGGGCCTGGCCCCCGCAGCCCTGACCCGCTCACAGGGCCTGGCCACCGCAGCCCTGACCCGCTCACAGGGCCTGGCCCCCGCAGCCCTGACCCCCTCACAGGGACTGGCCCCCGCAGCCCTGACCCGCTCACAGCTATTTGCCACCGCAGCCATGACCCGATCACAGGCACTGTCCCCCGCAGACCTGTCCTGCTGACATGGACTGGCCCCCGCAGCCCTGACCCCCTGACAGCTATTTGCCACCGCAGCCCTCGCCCGCTCACAGGGACTGGCCCCCGCAGCCCTGACCCGCTCACAGGTACTGGCCCCCGCAGCCCTGACCCGCTCACAGGGACTGGCCCCCGCAGCCCTGACCCGCTCACAGGGACTGGCCCCCTCAGCCATGATCCGATCACAGGCACTGTACCCCGCAGCCCTGACCCGCTGACATGGACTGGCCCCCGCAGCCCTGACCCCCTGACAGCTATTTGCCACCGCAGCCCTGGCCTGCTCACAGGGACTGGCTCCCGCAGCCCTGACCCGCTCACAGGGACTGGCCCCCGCAGCCCTGACCCGCTCACAGGGACTGGCCCACGCAGCCCTGACCCGCTCACAGGGACTGGCCCCCGCAGCCCTGACCCGCTCACAGGGACTGGCCCCTGCAGCCCTGACCCGCTCACAGGGCCTGGCCCCCGCATCCCTGACCCGCTCACAGGGACTGGCCCCCGCAGCCCAGACCCGCTCACAGGTACTGGCCCCTGCAGCCCAGACCCGCTCACGGGGACTGGCCCCCGCAGCCCAGACCCGCTCACGGGGACTGGCCCCCGCAGCCCAGACCCGCTCACGGGGACTGGCCCCCGCAGCCCTGACCCGCTCACAGGGACTGGCCCCCGCAGCCCTGACCCGCTCACAGGGACTGGCCCCCGCAGCCCTGACCCGCTCACAGGCACTGTCCCCCGCAGCCCTGTCCCGCTGACATGGACTGGCCCCCGCAGCCCTGACCCCCTGACAGCTATTTGCCACCGCAGCCCTGACCCGCTCACAGGGACTGGCCCCCGCAGCCCTGACCCGCTCACAGGGACTGGCCCCCGCAGCCCTCGCCCGCTCACAGGGACTGGCCCCCGCAGCCCTGACCCGCTCACAGGTACTGGCCCCCGCAGCCCTGACCCGCTCACAGGGACTGGCCCCCTCAGCCATGATCCGATCACAGGCACTGTACCCCGCAGCCCTGACCCGCTGACATGGACTGGCCCCCGCAGCCCTGACCCCCTGACAGCTATTTGCCACCGCAGCCCTCGCCCGCTCACAGGGACTGGACCCCGCAGCCCTGGCCTGCTCACAGGGACTGGCTCCCGCAGCCCTGACCCGCTCACAGGGACTGGCCCCCGCAGCCCTGACCCGCTCACAGGGACTGGCCCACGCAGCCCTGACCCGCTCACAGGGACTGGCCCCCGCAGCCCTGACCCGCTCACAGGGACTGGCCCCCGCAGCCCTGACCCGCTCACAGGGCCTGGCCCCCGCAGCCCTGTCCCGCTGACGTGGACTGGCCCCCGCAGCCCTGACCCCCTGACAGCTATTTGCCACCGCAGCCCTGACCCGCTCACAGGGACTGGCCCCCGCAGCCCTGACCCGCTCACAGGGACTGGCCCCCGCAGCCCTGACCCGCTCACAGGGACTGGCCCCCGCAGCCCTGACCCGCTCACAGGGCCTGGCCCCCGCAGTCCTGACCCGCTCACAGGGCCTGGCCCCCGCAGCCCTGACCCGCTCACAGGGCCTGGCCACCGCAGCCCTGACCCGCTCACAGGGCCTGGCCCCCGCAGCCCTGACCCGCTCACAGGGCCTGGCCCCCGCAGCCCTGACCCGCTCACAGGGCCTGGACCCCGCAGCCCTGACCCGCTCACAGGGCCTGGCCCCCGCAGCCCTGACCCGCACACAGGGGCTGGCCCCCGCAGCCCTGACCCGCTCAGAGGGCCTCGCCCCCGCAGCCCTGACCCGCTCACACGACCTGGCCCCCGCAGCCCTGACACGCTCACAGGGCCTGGCCCCCGCAGCCCTGACCCGCTCACAGGGACTGGCCCCCGCAGCCCTGACCCGCTCACAGGGACTGGCCCACGCAGCCCTGACCCGCTCACAGGGACTGGCCCCCGCAGCCCTGACCCGCTCACAGGGACTGGCCCCCGCAGCCCTGACCCGCTCACAGGGCCTGGCCCCCGCAGCCCTGACCCGCTCACAGGGCCTGGCCCCCGCAGCCCTGACCCGCACACAGGGCCTGGCCCCCGCAGCCCAGACACGCTCACAGGGCCTGGCCCCCGCAGCCCTGACCCGCTCACAGGGCCTGCACCTCGCAGCCCTGACCCGCTCACAGGGCCTGGCCCCCGCAGCCCTGACCCGCTCACAGGGCCTGGCCCCCGCAGCCCTGACCCGCTCACAGGGCCTGGCCCCCGCAGCCCTGACCCGCTCACAGGGCCTGGCCCCCGCAGCCCTGACCCGCTCACAGGGCCTGGCCCCCGCAGCCCTGACCCGCTCAGAGGGCCTCGCCCCCGCAGCCCTGACCCGCTCACACGGCCTGGCCCCCGCAGCCCTGACACGCTCACAGGGCCTGGCCCCCGCAGCCCTGACCCGCTCACAGGGCCTGGCCCCCGCAGCCCTGACCCGCTCACAGGGCCTGGCCGCCGCAGCCCTGACCCGCTCACAGGGACTGGCCCCCGCAGCCCTGACCCGCTCACAGGGCCTGGCCCCCGCAGCCCTGACCCGCTCACAGGGACTGGCCCCCGCAGCGCTGACCCGCTCACAGGGACTGGCCCCCGCAGCCCTGACCCGCTCACAGGGACTGGCCCCCGCAGCCCTGACCCGCTCACAGGGCCTGGCCCCCGCAGCCCTGTCCCGCTGACGTGGACTGGCCCCCGCAGCCCTGACCCCCTGACAGCTATTTGCCACCGCAGCCCTGACCCGCTCACAGGGACTGGCCCCCGCAGCCCTGACCCGCTCACAGGGACTGGCCCCCGCAGCCCCGACCCGCTCTCAGAGCCTGGCCCCCGCAGCCCTGTCCCGCTGCCGTGGACTGGCCCCCGCAGCCCTGACCCGCTCACAGGGACTGGCCCCCGCAGCCCTGACCCCCTGACAGCTATTTGCCACCGCAGCCCTGACCCGCTCACAGGGACTGGCCCCCGCAGCCCTGACCCGCTCTCAGGGACTGGCCCCCGCAGCCCTGACCCGCTCACAGGGACTGGCCCCCGCAGCCCTGACCCGCTCACAGGGCCTGGCCCCCGCAGCCCTGACCCGCTCACAGGGCCTGGCCCCCGCAGCCCTGACCCGCTCACAGGGCCTGGCCACCGCAGCCCTGACCCGCTCACAGGGCCTGGCCCCCGCAGCCCTGACCCGCTCACAGGGCCTGGCCCCCGCAGCCCTGACCCGCTCACAGGGCCTGGACCCCGCAGCCCTGACCCGCTCACAGGGCCTGGCCCCCGCAGCCCTGACCCGCACACAGGGCCTGGCCCCCGCAGCCCTGACCCGCTCAGAGGGCCTCGCCCCCGCAGCCCTGACCCGCTCACACGACCTGGCCCCCGCAGCCCTGACACGCTCACAGGGCCTGGCCCCCGCAGCCCTGACCCGCTCACAGGGACTGGCCCCCGCAGCCCTGACCCGCTCACAGGGACTGGCCCACGCAGCCCTGACCCGCTCACAGGGACTGGCCCCCGCAGCCCTGACCCGCTCACAGGGACTGGCCCCCGCAGCCCTGACCCGCTCACAGGGCCTGGCCCCCGCAGCCCTGACCAGCTCACAGGGCCTGGCCCCCGCAGCCCTGACCCGCACACAGGGCCTGGCCCCCGCAGCCCAGACACGCTCACAGGGCCTGGCCCCCGCAGCCCTGACCCGCTCACAGGGCCTGCACCTCGCAGCCCTGACCCGCTCACAGGGCCTGGCCCCCGCGGCCCTGACCCGCTCACAGGGCCTGGCCCCCGCAGCCCTGACCCGCTCACAGGGCCTGGCCCCCGCAGCCCTGACCCGCTCACAGGGCCTGGCCCCCGCAGCCCTGACCCGCTCAGAGGGCCTCGCCCCCGCAGCCCTGACCCGCTCACACGGCCTGGCCCCCGCAGCCCTGACACGCTCACAGGGCCTGGCCCCCGCAGCCCTGACCCGCTCACAGGGCCTGGCCCCCGCAGCCCTGACCCGCTCACAGGGCCTGGCCCCCGCAGCCCTGACCCGCTCACAGGGACTGGCCCCCGCAGCCCTGACCCGCTCACATGGCCTGGCCCCCGCAGCCCTGACCCGCTCACAGGGACTGGCCCCCGCAGCGCTGACCCGCTCACAGGGACTGGCCCCCGCAGCCCTGACCCGCTCACAGGGACTGGCCCCCGCAGCCCTGACCCGCTCACAGGGCCTGGCCCCCGCAGCCCTGTCCCGCTGACGTGGACTGGCCCCCGCAGCCCTGACCCCCTGACAGCTATTTGCCACCGCAGCCCAGACCCGCTCACAGGGACTGGCCCCCGCAGCCCTGACCCGCTCACAGGGACTGGCCCCCGCAGCCCTGACCCGCTCTCAGAGCCTGGCCCCCGCAGCCCTGTCCCGCTGCCGTGGACTGGCCCCCGCAGCCCTGACCCGCTCACAGGGACTGGCCCCCGCAGCCCTGACCCGCTCACAGGGACTGGCCCCCGCAGCCCTGACCCGCTCACAGGGCCTGGCCCCCGCAGCCCTGACCCGCTCACAGGGCCTGGCCCCCGCAGCCCTGACCCGCTCACAGGGCCTGGCCCCCGCAGCCCTGACCCGCTCACAGGGCCTGGACCCCGCAGCCCTGACCCGCTCACAGGGCCTGGCCCCCGCAGCCCTGACCCGCTCACAGGGCCTGGCCCCCGCAGCCCTGACCCGCTCAGAGGGCCTCGCCCCCGCAGCCCTGACCCGCTCACACGGCCTGGCCCCCGCAGCCCTGACCCGCTCACAGGGCCTGGCCCCCGCAGCCCTGACCCGCTCACAGGGCCTGGCCCCCGCAGCCCTGACCCGCTCACAGGGCCTGGCCCCCGCAGCCCTGACCCGCTCACAGGGCCTAGCCCCCGCAGCCCTGACCCGCTCAGAGGGCCTCGCCCCCGCAGCCCTGACCCGCTCACACGGCCTGGCCCCCGCAGCCCTGACCCGCTCACAGGGCCTGGCCCCCGCAGCCCTGACCCGCTCACAGGGCCTGGCCCCCGCAGCCCTGACCCGCTCACAGGGCCTGGCCCCCGCAGCCCTGACCCGCTCACAGGGCCTGGCCCCCGCATCCCTGACCCGCTCACAGGGCCTGGCCCCCGCAGCCCTGACCCGCTCACAGGGCCTGGCCCCCGCAGCCCTGACCCGCTCACAGGGCCTGGCCCCCGCAGCCCTGACCCGCTCACAGGGACTGGCCCCCGCAGCCCTGACCCGATCACAGGGACTGGCCCCCGCACCCCAGACCCGCTCACAGGGACTGGCCCCCGCAGCCCAGACCCGCTCACAGGGACTGGCCCCCGCAGCCCAGACCCGCTCACAGGGACTGGCCCCCGCAGCCCAGACCCGCTCACAGGGACTGGCCCCCGCAGCCCTGACCCGCTCACAGGGACTGGCCCCCGCAGCCCTGACCCGCTCACTGGGACTGGCCCCCGCAGCCCTGACCCGCTCACAGGGACTGGCCCCCGCATCCCTGACCCACTCAGAGGGACTGGCCCCCGCAGCCCTGACCCGCTCACAGCTATTTGCCACCGCAGCCATGACCCGATCACAGGGACTGGCCCCCGCAGCCCTGACCCGCTCACAGGGCCTGGCCCCCGCAGCCCTGACCCGCTCAGAGGGCCTCGCCCCCGCTGCCATGACCCGCTCACACGGCCTGGCCCCCGCAGCCCTGACCCGCTCACACGGCCTGGCCCCCGCAGCCCTGACACGCTCACAGGACCTGGCCCCCGCAGCCCTGACCCGCTCACAGAGCCTGGCCCCCGCAGCCCTGACCCGCTCACAGGGCCTGGCCCCCGCAGCCCTGACCCGCTCACAGGGACTGGCCCCCGCAGCCCTGACCCGCTCACAGGGCCTCGCCCCCGCAGCCCTGTCCCGCTGACGTGGACTGGCCCCCGCAGCCCTGACCCCCTGACAGCTATTTGCCACCGCAGCCCTGACCCGCTCACAGGGACTGGCCCCCGCGGCCCTGACCCGCTCACAGGGCCTGTCCCCCGCAGCCCTGACCCGCTCACAGGGCCTGGCCCCCGCAGCCCTGACCCGCTCACAGGGCCTGGCCCCCGCAGCCCTGACCCGCTCACAGGGCCTCGCCCCCGCAGCCCTGACCCGCTCACAGGGCCTGCCCCCCGCAGCCCTGACCCGCTCACAGGGCCTGGGCCCCGCAGCCCTGACCCGCTCACAGGGCCTGGCCCCCGCAGCCCTGACCCGCTCACAGGGCCTGGCCCCCGCAGCCCTGACCCGCTCACAGGGCCTGGCCCCCGCAGCCCTGACCCGCTCTCAGAGCCTGGCCCCCGCAGCCCTGTCCCGCTGCCGTGGACTGGCCCCCGCAGCCCTGACCCGCTCACAGGGACTGGCCCCCGCAGCCCTGACCCGCTCACAGGGCCTGTCCCCCGCAGCCCTGACCCGCTCACAGGGCCTGGCCCCCGCAGCCCTGACCCGCTCACAGGGCCTGGCCCCCGCAGCCCTGACCCGCTCACAGGGCCTGGCCCCCGCAGCCCTGACCCGCTCACAGGGCCTGGCCCCCGCAGCCCTGACCCGCTCACAGGGCCTGGCCCCCGCAGCCCTGACCCGCTCAGAGGGCCTCGCCCCCGCAGCCCTGACCCGCTCACACGGCCTGGCCCCCGCAGCCCTGACCCGCTCACAGGGCCTGGCCCCCGCAGCCCTGACCCGCTCACAGGGCCTGGCCCCCGCAGCCCTGACCCGCTCACAGGGCCTGGCCCCCGCAGCCATGCCCCGCTCACAGTGCCTGGCCCCCGCAGCCCTGACCCGCTCACAGGGCCTGGCCCCCGCAGCCCTGACCCGCTCACAGGGCCTGGCCCCCGCAGCCCTGACCCGCTCACAGGGCCTGGCCCCCGCAGCCCTGACCCGCTCACAGGGCCTGGCCCCCGCAGCCCTGACCCGCTCACAGGGACTGGCCCCCGCAGCCCTGACCCGCTCACAGGGACTGGCCCCCGCAGCCCTGACCCGCTCACAGGGTCTGGCCCCCGCAGCCCTGACCCGATCACAGGGACTGGCCCCCGCAGCCCAGACCCGCTCACAGGGACTGGCCCCCGCAGCCCAGACCCGCTCACAGGGACTGGCCCCCGCAGCCCAGACCCGCTCACAGGGACTGGCCCCCGCAGCCCTGACCCGCTCACAGGGACTGGCCCCCGCAGCCCTGACCCGCTCACAGGGACTGGCCCCCGCAGCCCTGACCCGCTCACAGTCCTGGCCCCCGCAGCCCTGACCCGCTCACATGGCCTGGCCCCCGCAGCCCTGACCCGCTCACAGGGCCTGGCCCCCGCAGCCCTGACCCGCTCACAGGGACTGGCCCCCGCAGCCCTGACCCGCTCACAGGGACTGGCCCCCGCAGCCCTGACCCGCTCACAGGGTCTGGCCCCCGCAGCCCTGACCCGATCACAGGGACTGGCCCCCGCAGCCCAGACCCGCTCACAGGGACTGGCCCCCGCAGCCCAGACCCGCTCACAGGGACTGGCCCCCGCAGCCCAGACCCGCTCACAGGGACTGGCCCCCGCAGCCCAGACCCGCTCACAGGGACTGGCCCCCGCAGCCCTGACCCGCTCACAGGGACTGGCCCCCGCAGCCCTGACCCGCTCACAGGGACTGGCCCCCGCAGCCCTGACCCGCTCACAGTCCTGGCCCCCGCAGCCCTGACCCGCTCACATGGCCTGGCCCCCGCAGCCCTGACCCGCTCACAGGGCCTGGCCCCCGCAGCCCTGACCCGCTCACAGGGCCTGGCCCCCGCAGCCCTGACCCGCTCACAGGGCCTGGCCCCCGCAGCCCTGACCCGCTCACAGGGCCTGGCCCCCGCTGCCCTGACCCGCTCAGAGGGCCTCGCCCCCGCAGCCCTGACCCGCTCACACGGCCTGGCCCCCGCAGCCCTGACCCGCTCACAGGGCCTGGCCCCCGCAGCCCTGACCCGCTCACAGGGCCTGGCCCCCGCTGCCCTGACCCGCTCAGAGGGCCTCGCCCCCGCAGCCCTGACCCGCTCACACGGCCTGGCCCCCGCAGCCCTGACCCGCTCACAGGGCCTGGCCCCCGCAGCCCTGACCTGCTCACAGGGCCTGGCCCCCGCAGCCCTGACCCGCTCACAGGGCCTGGCCCCCGCAGCCCTGACCCGCTCACAGGGCCTGGCCCCCGCATCCCTGACCCGCTCACAGGGCCTGGCCCCCGCAGCCCTGACCCGCTCACAGGGCCTCGCCCCCGCAGCCCTGACCCGCTCACAGGGCCTGGCCCCCGCAGCCCTGACCCGCTCACAGGGACTGGCCCCCGCAGCCCTGACCCGATCACAGGGACTGGCCCCCGCACCCCAGACCCGCTCACAGGGACTGGCCCCCGCAGCCCAGACCCGCTCACAGGGACTGGCCCCCGCAGCCCAGACCCGCTCACAGGGACTGGCCCCCGCAGCCCAGACCCGCTCACAGGGACTGGCCCCCGCAGCCCTGACCCGCTCACAGGGACTGGCCCCCGCAGCCCTGACCCGCTCACTGGGACTGGCCCCCGCAGCCCTGACCCGCTCACAGGGACTGGCCCCCGCAGCCCTGACCCGCTCACAGGGACTGGCCCCCGCAGCCCTGACCCACTCAGAGGGACTGGCCCCCGCAGCCCTGACCCGCTCACACGGCCTGGCCCCCGCAGCCCTGACCCGCTCACACGGCCTGGCCCCCGCAGCCCTGACCCGCTCACAGGACCTGGCCCCCGCAGCCCTGACCCGCTCACAGAGCCTGGCCCCCGCAGCCCTGACCCGCTCACAGGGCCTGGCCCCCGCAGCCCTGACCCGCTCACAGGGCCTGGCCCCCGCAGCCCTGACCCGCTCACAGGGCCTCGCCCCCGCAGCCCTGTCCCGCTGACGTGGACTGGCCCCCGCAGCCCTGACCCCCTGACAGCTATTTGCCGCCGCAGCCCTGACCCGCTCACAGGGACTGGCCCCCGCGGCCCTGACCCGCTCACAGGGCCTGGCCCCCGCAGCCCTGACCCGCTCACAGGGCCTGGCCCCCGCAGCCCTGACCCGCTCACAGGGCCTGGCCCCCGCAGCCCTGACCCGCTCACAGGGCCTGGCCCCCGCAGCCCTGACCCGCTCACAGGGCCTGGACCCCGCAGCCCTGACCCGCTCACAGGGCCTGGCCCCCGCAGCCCTGACCCGCTCACAGGGCCTGGCCCCCGCAGCCCTGACCCGCTCAGAGGGCCTCGCCCCCGCAGCCCAGACCCGCTCACACGGCCTGGCCCCCGCAGCCCTGACCCGCTCACACGGCCTGGCCCCCGCAGCCCTGACACGCTCACAGGGCCTGGCCCCCACAGCCCTGACCCGCTCACAGGGACTGGCCCCCGCAGCCCTGACCCGCTCACAAGGCCTGGCACCCGCAGCCCTGACCCGCTCACAGGGACTGGCCCCCACAGCCCTGACCCGCTCACAGGGACTGGCCCCCGCAGCCCTGACCCGCTCACAGGGACTGGCCCCCGCAGCCCTGACCCGCTCACAGGGACTGGCCCCCGCAGCCCAGACCCGCTCACAGGGACTGGCCCCCGCAGCCCAGACCCGCTCACAGGGACTGGCCCCCGCAGCCCTGACCCGCTCACAGGGACTGGCCCCCGCAGCCCTGACCCGCTCACAGGGACTGGCCCCCGCAGCCCTGACCCGCTCACAGTGACTGGCCCCCGCAGCCCTGACCCACTCAGAGGGACTGGCCCCCGCAGCCCTGACCCGCTCACTGCTATTTGCCACCGCAGCCATGACCCGATCACAGGGCCTTGCCCCCGCAGCCCTGACCCGCTCAGAGGGCCTCGCCCCCGCTGCCATGACCAGCTCACACGGCCTGGCCCCCGCAGCCCTGACCCGCTCACACGGCCTGGCCCCCGCAGCCCTGACACGCTCACAGGACCTGGCCCCCGCAGCCCTGACCCGCTCACAGAGCCTGGCCCCCGCAGCCCTGACCCGCTCACAGGGCCTGGCCCCCGCAGCCCTGACCCGCTCACAGGGCCTGGCCCCCGCAGCCCTGTCCCGCTGACGTGGACTGGCCCCCGCAGCCCAGACCCCCTGGCAGCTATTTGCCACCGCAGCCCTGACCCGCTCACAGGGACTGGCCCCCGCGGCCCTGACCCGCTCACAGGGACTGGCCCCCGCAGCCCTGACCCGCTCACAGGGACTGGCTCCCGCAGCCCTGACCCGCTCACAGGGCCTGGCCCCCGCAGCCCTGTCCCGCTGACGTGGACTGGCCCCCGCAGCCCTGACCCGCTCACAGGGACTGGCCCCCGCAGCCCTGACCCGCTCAGAGGGACTGGCCCCCGCAGCCCTGACCCGCTCACAGGGCCTGGCCCCCGCAGCCCTGTCCCGCTGACGTGGACTGGCCCCCGCAGCCCTGACCCCCTGACAGCTATTTGCCACCGCAGCCCTGACCCGCTCACAGGGACTGTCCCCCGCAGCCCTGACCCGCTCACAGGGACTGGCCCCCGCAGCCCTGACCCGCTCACAGGGACTGGCCCCCGCAGCCCTGACCCGCTCACACGGCCTGGCCCCCGCAGCCCTGACACGCTCACAGGGCCTGGCCCCCACAGCCCTGACCCGCTCACAGGGACTGGCCCCCGCAGCCCTGACCCGCTCACAAGGCCTGGCCCCCGCAGCCCTGACCCGCTCACAGGGCCTGGCCCCCGCAGCCCTGACCCGCTCACAGGGACTGTCCCCCGCAGCCCTGTCCCGCTGACATGGACTGGCCCCCGCAGCCCTGACCCCCTGACAGCTATTTGCCACCGCAGCCCTCGCCCGCTCACAGGGACTGGCCCCCGCAGCCCTGAACCGCTCACAGGGACTGGCCCCCACAGCCCTGACCCGCTCACAGGGACTGGCCCCCGCAGCCCTGACCCGCTCACAGGGACTGGCCCCCGCAGCCCTGACCCGCTCACACGGCCTGGCCCCCGCAGCCCTGACCCGCTCACAGGGCCTGGCCCCCGCAGCCCTGACCCGCTCACAGGGCCTGGCCCCCGCAGCCCTGACCCGCTCACATGGCCTGGCCCCCGCAGCCCTGACCCGCTCACAGGGCCTGGCCCCCGCAGCCCTGACCCGCTCACAGGGCCTGGCCCCCGCAGCCCTGACCCGCTCACAGGGACTGTCCCCCGCAGCCCTGTCCCGCTGACATGGACTGGCCCCCGCAGCCCTGACCCCCTGACAGCTATTTGCCACCGCAGCCCTCGCCCGCTCACAGGGACTGGCCCCCGCAGCCCTGAACCGCTCACAGGGACTGGCCCCCGCAGCCCTGACCCGCTCACAGGGACTGGCCCCCTCAGCCATGATCCGATCACAGGCACTGTACCCCGCAGCCCTGACCCGCTCACAGGGACTGGCCCCCGCAGCCCTGACCCGCTCACAGGGACTGGCCCCCTCAGCCATGATCCGATCACAGGCACTGTACCCCGCAGCCCTGACCCTCTCACAGGGACTGGCCCCCGCAGCCCTGACCCGCTCACAGGGACTGGCCCCCGCTGCCCTGACCCGCTCACAGGGACTGGCCCCCGCAGCCCTGACCCGCTCACAGGGCCTGGCCCCCGCAGCCCTGACCCGCTCACAGGGCCTGGCCCCCGCAGCCCTGACCCGCTCACAGGGCCTGGCCCCCGCAGCCCTGACCCGCTCACAGGGCCTGGATCCCGCAGCCCTGACCCGCTCACAGGGCCTGGCCCCCGCAGCCCTGACCCGCTCACAGGGCCTGGCCCCCGCAGCCCTGACCCGCTCAGAGGGCCTCGCCCCCGCAGCCCTGACCCGCTCACAGGGCCTGGCCCCCGCAGCCCTGACCCGCTCACAGGGCCTGGCCCCCGCAGCCCTGACCCGCTCACAGGGCCTGGCCCCCGCAGCCCTGACCCGCTCACAGGGACTGGCCCCCGCAGCCCTGACCCGCTCACAGGGACTGGCCCCCGCAGCCCTGACCCGCTCACAGGGACTGGCCCCCGCAGCCCTGACCCACTCAGAGGGACTGGCCCCCGCAGCCCTGACCCGCTCACAGCTATTTGCCACCGCAGCCATGACCCGATCACAGGGACTAGCCCCCGCAGCCCTGACCCGCTCACAGGGCCTGGCCCCCGCAGCCCTGACCCGCTCAGAGGGCCTCGCCCCCGCTGCCATGACCCGCTCACACGGCCTGGCCCCCGCAGCCCTGACCCGCTCACACGGCCTGGCCCCCGCAGCCCTGACACGCTCACAGGACCTGGCCCCCGCAGCCCTGACCCGCTCACAGAGCCTGGCCCCCGCAGCCCTGACCCGCTCACAGGGCCTGGCCCCCGCAGCCCTGACCGGCTCACAGGGCCTGGCCCCCGCAGCCCTGTCCCGCTGACGTGGACTGGCCCCCGCAGCCCAGACCCCCTGGCAGCTATTTGCCACCGCAGCCCTGACCCGCTCACAGGGACTGGCCCCCGCGGCCCTGACCCGCTCACAGGGACAGGCCCCCGCAGCCCTGACCCGCTCACAGGGACTGGCCCCCGCAGCCCTGACCCGCTCACAGGGCCTGGCCCCCGCAGCCCTGTCCCGCTGACGTGGACTGGCCCCCGCAGCCCTGACCCGCTCACAGGGACTGGCCCCCGCAGCCCTGACCCGCTCAGAGGGACTGGCCCCCGCAGCCCTGACCCGCTCACAGGGCCTGGCCCCCGCAGCCCTGTCCCGCTGACGTGGACTGGCCCCCGCAGCCCTGACCCCCTGACAGCTATTTGCCACCGCAGCCCTGACCCGCTCACAGGGACTGTCCCCCGCAGCCCTGACCCGCTCACAGGGACTGGCCCCCGCAGCCCTGACCCGCTCACAGGGACTGGCCCCCGCAGCCCTGACCCGCTCACAGGGACTGGCCCCCGCAGCCCTGACCCGCTCACAGGGACTGGCCCCCGCAGCCCTGACCCGCTCACAGGGCCTGGCCCCCGCAGCCCTGACCCGCTCACAGGGCCTGGCCCCCGCAGCCCTGACCCGCTCACAGGGCCTGGCCCCCGCAGCCCTGACCCGCTCACAGGGCCTGGACCCCGCAGCCCTGAGAAGCTCACAGGGCCTGGCCCCCGCAGCCCTGACCCGCTCACAGGGCCTGGCCCCCGCAGCCCTGACCCGCTCACAGGGCCTGGCCCCCGCAGCCCTGACCCGCTCAAAGGCCCTGCCCCCGCAGCCCTGACCCGCTCAGAGGGCCTCGCCCCCGCAGCCCTGACCCGCTCACACGGCCTGGCCCCCGCAGCCCTGACACGCTCACAGGGCCTGGCCCCCGCAGCCCTGACCCGCTCACAGGGCCTGGCCCCCGCAGCCCTGACCCGCTCACATGGCCTGGCCCCCGCAGCCCTGACCCGCTCACAGGGCCTGGCCCCCGCAGCCCTGACCCGCTCACAGGGCCTGGCCCCCGCAGCCCTGACCCGCTCACAGGGACTGTCCCCCGCAGCCCTGTCCCGCTGACATGGACTGGCCCCCGCAGCCCTGACCCCCTGACAGCTATTTGCCACCGCAGCCCTCGCCCGCTCACAGGGACTGGCCCCCGCAGCCCTGACCCGCTCACAGGGACTGGCCCCCGCAGCCCTGACCCGCTCACAGGGACTGGCCCCCGCAGCCCTGACCCGCTCACAGGGACTGGCCCCCGCTGCCCTGACCCGCTCACAGGGACTGGCCCCCACAGCCCTGACCCGCTCACAGGGCCTGGCCCCCGCAGCCCTGACCCGCTCACAGGGCCTGGCCCCCGCAGCCCTGACCCGCTCACAGGGCCTGGATCCCGCAGCCCTGACCCGCTCACAGGGCCTGGCCCCCGCAGCCCTGACCCGCTCACAGGGCCTGGCCCCCGCAGCCCTGACCCGCTCAGAGGGCCTCGCCCCCGCAGCCCTGACCCGCTCACACGGCCTGGCCCCCGCAGCCCTGACCCGCTCACAGGGCCTGGCCCCCGCAGCCCTGACCCGCTCACAGGGCCTGGCCCCCGCAGCCCTGACCCGCTCAGAGGGCCTCGCCCCCGCAGCCCTGACCCGCTCACACGGCCTGGCCCCCGCAGCCCTGACACGCTCACAGGGCCTGGCCCCCGCAGCCCTGACCCGCTCACAGGGACTGGCCCCCGCAGCCCTGACCCGCTCACAGGGACTGGCCCCCGCAGCCCTGACCCGCTCACAGGGACTGGCCCCCGCAGCCCTGACCCGCTCACAGGGACTGGCCCCCGCAGCCCTGACCCGCTCACAGGGCCTGGCCCCCGCAGCCCTGACCCGCTCACAGGGCCAGGACCCCGCAGCCCTGACCCGCTCACAGGGCCTGGCCCCCGCAGCCCTGACCCGCACACAGGGCCTGGCCCCCGCAGCCCTGACCCGCTCAGAGGGCCTCGCCCCCGCAGCCCTGAACCGCTCACACGGCCTGGCCCCCGCAGCCCTGACACGCTCACAGGGCCTGGCCCCCGCAGCCCTGACCCGCTCACAGGGACTGGCCCCCGCAGCCCTGACCCGCTCACAGGGACTGGCCCACGCAGCCCTGACCCGCTCACAGGGACTGGCCCCCGCAGCCCTGACCCGCTCACAGGGACTGGCCCCCGCAGCCCTGACCCGCTCACAGGGCCTGGCCCCCGCAGCCCTGACCCGCTCACAGGGCCTGGCCCCCGCAGCCCTGACCCGCTCACAGGGACTGGCCCCCGCAGCCCTGACCCGCTCACAGGGCCTGGCCCCCGCAGCCCTGACCCGCTCACAGGGCCTGGCCCCCGCAGCCCTGACCCGCTCACAGGGCCTGGCCCCCGCAGCCCTGACCCGCTCACAGGGCCTGGATCCCGCAGCCCTGACCCGCTCACAGGGCCTGGCCCCCGCAGCCCTGACCCGCTCACAGGGCCTGGCCCCCGCAGCCCTGACCCGCTCAGAGGGCCTCGCCCCCGCAGCCCTGACCCGCTCACACGGCCTGGCCCCCGCAGCCCTGACACGCTCACAGGGCCTGGCCCCCGCAGCCCTGACCCGCTCACAGGGCCTGGCCCCCGCAGCCCTGACCCGCTCAGAGGGCCTCGCCCCCGCAGCCCTGACCCGCTCACACGGCCTGGCCCCCGCAGCCCTGACACGCTCACAGGGCCTGGCCCCCGCAGCCCTGACCCGCTCACAGGGACTGGCCCCCGCAGCCCTGACCCGCTCACAGGGACTGGCCCCCGCAGCCCTGACCCGCTCACAGGGACTGGCCCCCGCAGCCCTGACCCGCTCACAGGGCCTGGCCCCCGCAGCCCTGACCCGCTCACAGGGCCAGGACCCCGCAGCCCTGACCCGCTCACAGGGCCTGGCCCCCGCAGCCCTGACCCGCACACAGGGCCTGGCCCCCGCAGCCCTGACCCGCTCAGAGGGCCTCGCCCCCGCAGCCCTGACCCGCTCACACGGCCTGGCCCCCGCAGCCCTGACACGCTCACAGGGCCTGGCCCCCGCAGCCCTGACCCGCTCACAGGGACTGGCCCCCGCAGCCCTGACCCGCTCACAGGGACTGGCCCACGCAGCCCTGACCCGCTCACAGGGACTGGCCCCCGCAGCCCTGACCCGCTCACAGGGACTGGCCCCCGCAGCCCTGACCCGCTCACAGGGCCTGGCCCCCGCAGCCCTGACCCGCTCACAGGGCCTGGCCCCCGCAGCCCTGACCCGCTCACAGGGCCTGGCCCCCGCAGCCCAGACCCGCTCACAGGGCCTGGCCCCCGCAGGCCTGACCCGCTCACAGGGCCTGCACCCCGCAGCCCTGACCCGCTCACAGGGCCTGGCCCCCGCAGCCCTGACCCGCTCACAGGGCCTGGCCCCCGCAGCCCTCACCCGCTCACAGGGCCTGGCCCCCGCAGCCCTGACCCGCTCACAGGGCCTGGCCCCCGCAGCCCTGACCCGCTCACAGGGCCTGGCCCCCGCAGCCCTGACCCGCTCAGAGGGCCTCGCCCCCGCAGCCCTGACCCGCTCACACGGCCTGGCCCCCGCAGCCCTGACACGCTCACAGGGCCTGGCCCCAGCAGCCCTGACCCGCTCACAGGGACTGGCCCCCGCAGCCCTGACCCGCTCACAGGGACTGGCCCCCGCAGCCCTGACCCGCTCACAGGGACTGGCCCCCGCAGCCCTGACCCGCTCACAGGGCCTGGCCCCCGCAGCCCTGTCCCGCTGACGTGGACTGGCCCCCGCAGCCCTGACCCCCTGACAGCTATTTGCCACCGCAGCCCTGACCCGCTCACAGGGACTGGCCCCCGCAGTCCTGACCCGCTTACAGGGACTGGCCCCCGCAGCCCTGACCCGCTCTCAGAGCCTGGCCCCCGCAGCCCTGTCCCGCTGCCGTGGACTGGCCCCCGCAGCCCTGACCCCCTGACAGCTATTTGCCACCACAGCCCTGACCCGCTCACAGGAACTGGCCCCCGCAGCCCTGACCCGCTCACAGGGACTGGCTCCCGCAGCCCTGACCCGCTCACAGGGCCTGGCCCCCGCAGCCCTGACCCGCTCACAGGGCTTGGCCCCCGCAGCCCTGACCCGCTCACAGGGCCTGGCCCCCGCAGCCCTGACCCGCTCACAGGGCCTGGACCCCGCAGCCCTGACCCGCTCACAGGGCCTGGACCCCGCAGCCCTGACCCGCTCACAGGGCCTGGCCCCCGCAGCCCTGACCCGCTCACAGGTCCTGGCCCCCGCAGCCCTGACCCGCTCAGAGGGCCTCGCCCCCGCAGCCCTGACCCGCTCACACGGCCTGGCCCCCGCAGCCCTGACCCGCTCACAGGGCCTGGCCCCCGCAGCCCTGACCCGCTCACAGGGCCTGGCCCCCGCAGCCCTGACCCGCTCACAGGGCCTGGCCCCCGCAGCCATGACCCGCTCACAGTGCCTGGCCCCCGCAGCCCTGACCCGCTCACAGGGCCTGGCCCCCGCAGCCCTGACCCGCTCACAGGGCCTGGCCCCCGCAGCCCTGACCTGCTCACAGGGCCTGGCCCCCGCAGCCCTGACCCGCTCACAGGGACTGGCCCCCGCAGCCCTGACCCGCTCACAGGGACTGGCCCCCGCAGCCCTGACCCGCTCACAGGGTCTGGCCCCCGCAGCCCTGACCCGATCACAGGGACTGGCCCCCGCAGCCCAGACCCGCTCACAGGGACTGGCCCCCGCAGCCCAGACCCGCTCACAGGGACTGGCCCCCGCAGCCCAGACCCGCTCACAGGGACTGGCCCCCGCAGCCCAGACCCGCTCACAGGGACTGGCCCCCGCAGCCCTGACCCGCTCACAGGGACTGGCCCCCGCAGCCCTGACCCGCTCACAGGGTCTGGCCCCCGCAGCCCTGACCCGATCACAGGGACTGGCCCCCGCAGCCCAGACCCGCTCACAGGGACTGGCCCCCGCAGCCCAGACCCGCTCACAGGGACTGGCCCCCGCAGCCCAGACCCGCTCACAGGGACTGGCCCCCGCAGCCCTGACCCGCTCACAGGGTCTGGCCCCCGCAGCCCTGACCCGATCACAGGGACTGGCCCCCGCAGCCCAGACCCGCTCACAGGGACTGGCCCCCGCAGCCCAGACCCGCTCACAGGGACTGGCCCCCGCAGCCCAGACCCGCTCACAGGGACTGGCCCCCGCAGCCCAGACCCGCTCACAGGGACTGGCCCCCGCAGCCCTGACCCGCTCACAGGGACTGGCCCCCGCAGCCCTGACCCGCTCACAGGGACTTGCCCCCGCAGCCCTGACCCGCTCACAGGGTCTGGCCCCCGCAGCCCTGACCCGATCACAGGGACTGGCCCCCGCAGCCCAGACCCGCTCACAGGGACTGGCCCCCGCAGCCCAGACCCGCTCACAGGGACTGGCCCCCACAGCCCTGACCCGCTTACAGCTATTTGCCACCGCAGCCATGACCCGATCACAGGGACTGGCCCCCGCAGCCCTGACCCGCTCACAGGGACTGGCCCCCGCAGCCCTGACCCGCTCACAGGGCCTGGCCCCCGCAGCCCTGACCCGCTCACATGGCCTGGCCCCCGCAGCCCTGACCCGCTCACAGGGCCTGGACCCCGCAGCCCTGACCCGCTCACCGGGCCTTGCCCCCGCAGCCCTGACCCGCTCACAGGGCCTGGCCCCCGCAGCCCTGACCCGCTCAGAGGGCCTCGCCCCCGCAGCCCTGACCCGCTCACACGGCCTGGCCCCCGCAGCCCTGACCCGCTCACAGGGCCTGGCCCCCGCAGCCCTGACCCGCTCACAGGGCCTGGCCCCCGCAGCCCTGACCCGCTCACAGGGCCTGGCCCCCGCAGCCCTGACCCGCTCACAGGGCCTGGATCCCGCAGCCCTGACCCGCTCACAGGGCCTGGCCCCCGCAGCCCTGACCCGCTCACAGGGCCTGGCCCCCGCAGCCCTGACCCGCTCAGAGGGCCTCGCCCCCGCAGCCCTGACCCGCTCACACGGCCTGGCCCCCACAGCCCTGACACGCTCACAGGGCCTGGCCCCCGGAGCCCTGACCCGCTCACAGGGCCTGGCCCCCGCAGCCCTGACCCGCTCAGAGGGCCTCGCCCCCGCAGCCCTGACCCGCTCACACGGCCTGGCCCCCGCAGCCCTGACACGCTCACAGGGCCTGGCCCCCGCAGCCCTGACCCGCTCACAGGGACTGGCCCCCGCAGCCCTGACCCGCTCACAGGGACTGGCCCCCGCAGCCCTGACCCGCTCACAGGGACTGGCCCCCGCAGCCCTGACCCGCTCACAGGGACTGGCCCCCGCAGCCCTGACCCGCTCACAGGGCCTGGCCCCCGCAGCCCTGACCCGCTCACAGGGCCAGGACCCCGCAGCCCTGGCCCGCTCACAGGGCCTGGCCCCCGCAGCCCTGACCCGCACACAGGGCCTGGCCCCCGCAGCCCTGACCCGCTCAGAGGGCCTCGCCCCCGCAGCCCTGACCCGCTCACACGGCCTGGCCCCCGCAGCCCTGACACGCTCACAGGGCCTGGCCCCCGCAGCCCTGACCCGCTCACAGGGACTGGCCCCCGCAGCCCTGACCCGCTCACAGGGACTGGCCCACGCAGCCCTGACCCGCTCACAGGGACTGGCCCCCGCAGCCCTGACCCGCTCACAGGGACTGGCCCCCGCAGCCCTGACCCGCTCACAGGGCCTGGCCCCCGCAGCCCTGACCCGCTCACAGGGCCTGGCCCCCGCAGCCCTGACCCGCTCACAGGGCCTGGCCCCCGCAGCCCAGACCCGCTCACAGGGCCTGGCCCCCGCAGGCCTGACCCGCTCACAGGGCCTGCACCCCGCAGCCCTGACCCGCTCACAGGGCCTGGCCCCCGCAGCCCTGACCCGCTCACAGGGCCTGGCCCCCGCAGCCCTCACCCGCTCACAGGGCCTGGCCCCCGCAGCCCTGACCCGCTCACAGGGCCTGGCCCCCGCAGCCCTGACCCGCTCACAGGGCCTGGCCCCCGCAGCCCTGACCCGCTCAGAGGGCCTCGCCCCCGCAGCCCTGACCCGCTCACACGGCCTGGCCCCCGCAGCCCTGACACGCTCACAGGGCCTGGCCCCAGCAGCCCTGACCCGCTCACAGGGACTGGCCCCCGCAGCCCTGACCCGCTCACAGGGACTGGCCCCCGCAGCCCTGACCCGCTCACAGGGACTGGCCCCCGCAGCCCTGACCCGCTCACAGGGCCTGGCCCCCGCAGCCCTGTCCCGCTGACGTGGACTGGCCCCCGCAGCCCTGACCCCCTGACAGCTATTTGCCACCGCAGCCCTGACCCGCTCACAGGGACTGGCCCCCGCAGTCCTGACCCGCTTACAGGGACTGGCCCCCGCAGCCCTGACCCGCTCTCAGAGCCTGGCCCCCGCAGCCCTGTCCCGCTGCCGTGGACTGGCCCCCGCAGCCCTGACCCCCTGACAGCTATTTGCCACCACAGCCCTGACCCGCTCACAGGAACTGGCCCCCGCAGCCCTGACCCGCTCACAGGGCCTGGCCCCCGCAGCCCTGACCCGCTCACAGGGACTGGCCCCCACAGCCCTGACCCGCTCACAGGGCCTGGCCCCCGCAGCCCTGACCCGCTCACAGGGCCTGGCCCCCGCAGCCCTGACCCGCTCACAGGGCCTGGATCCCGCAGCCCTGACCCGCTCACAGGGCCTGGCCCCCGCAGCCCTGACCCGCTCACAGGGCCTGGCCCCCGCAGCCCTGACCCGCTCAGAGGGCCTCGCCCCCGCAGCCCTGACCCGCTCACACGGCCTGGCCCCCGCAGCCCTGACACGCTCACAGGGCCTGGCCCCCGCAGCCCTGACCCGCTCACAGGGCCTGGCCCCCGCAGCCCTGACCCGCTCAGAGGGCCTCGCCCCCGCAGCCCTGACCCGCTCACACAGCCTGGCCCCCGCAGCCCTGACACGCTCACAGGGCCTGGCCCCCGCAGCCCTGACCCGCTCACAGGGACTGGCCCCCGCAGCCCTGACCCGCTCACAGGGACTGGCCCCCGCAGCCCTGACCCGCTCACAGGGACTGGCCCCCGCAGCCCTGACCCGCTCACAGGGACTGGCCCCCGCAGCCCTGACCCGCTCACAGGGCCTGGCCCCCGCAGCCCTGACCCGCTCACAGGGCCAGGACCCCGCAGCCCTGACCCGCTCACAGGGCCTGGCCCCCGCAGCCCTGACCCGCACACAGGGCCTGGCCCCCGCAGCCCTGACCCGCTCAGAGGGCCTCGCCCCCGCAGCCCTGACCCGCTCACACGGCCTGGCCCCCGCAGCCCTGACACGCTCACAGGGCCTGGCCCCCGCAGCCCTGACCCGCTCACAGGGACTGGCCCCCGCAGCCCTGACCCGCTCACAGGGACTGGCCCACGCAGCCCTGACCCGCTCACAGGGACTGGCCCCCGCAGCCCTGACCCGCTCACAGGGACTGGCCCCCGCAGCCCTGACCCGCTCACAGGGCCTGGCCCCCGCAGCCCTGACCCGCTCACAGGGCCTGGCCCCCGCAGCCCTGACCCGCTCACAGGGCCTGGCCCCCGCAGCCCAGACCCGCTCACAGGGCCTGGCCCCCGCAGGCCTGACCCGCTCACAGGGCCTGCACCCCGCAGCCCTGACCCGCTCACAGGGCCTGGCCCCCGCAGCCCTGACCCGCTCACAGGGCCTGGCCCCCGCAGCCCTCACCCGCTCACAGGGCCTGGCCCCCGCAGCCCTGACCCGCTCACAGGGCCTGGCCCCCGCAGCCCTGACCCGCTCACAGGGCCTGGCCCCCGCAGCCCTGACCCGCTCAGAGGGCCTCGCCCCCGCAGCCCTGACCCGCTCACACGGCCTGGCCCCCGCAGCCCTGACACGCTCACAGGGCCTGGCCCCAGCAGCCCTGACCCGCTCACAGGGACTGGCCCCCGCAGCCCTGACCCGCTCACAGGGACTGGCCCCCGCAGCCCTGACCCGCTCACAGGGACTGGCCCCCGCAGCCCTGACCCGCTCACAGGGCCTGGCCCCCGCAGCCCTGTCCCGCTGACGTGGACTGGCCCCCGCAGCCCTGACCCCCTGACAGCTATTTGCCACCGCAGCCCTGACCCGCTCACAGGGACTGGCCCCCGCAGTCCTGACCCGCTTACAGGGACTGGCCCCCGCAGCCCTGACCCGCTCTCAGAGCCTGGCCCCCGCAGCCCTGTCCCGCTGCCGTGGACTGGCCCCCGCAGCCCTGACCCCCTGACAGCTATTTGCCACCACAGCCCTGACCCGCTCACAGGAACTGGCCCCCGCAGCCCTGACCCGCTCACAGGGACTGGCTCCCGCAGCCCTGACCCGCTCACAGGGCCTGGCCCCCGCAGCCCTGACCCGCTCACAGGGCTTGGCCCCCGCAGCCCTGACCCGCTCACAGGGCCTGGCCCCCGCAGCCCTGACCCGCTCACAGGGCCTGGACCCCGCAGCCCTGACCCGCTCACAGGGCCTGGACCCCGCAGCCCTGACCCGCTCACAGGGCCTGGCCCCCGCAGCCCTGACCCGCTCACAGGTCCTGGCCCCCGCAGCCCTGACCCGCTCAGAGGGCCTCGCCCCCGCAGCCCTGACCCGCTCACACGGCCTGGCCCCCGCAGCCCTGACCCGCTCACAGGGCCTGGCCCCCGCAGCCCTGACCCGCTCACAGGGCCTGGCCCCCGCAGCCCTGACCCGCTCACAGGGCCTGGCCCCCGCAGCCATGACCCGCTCACAGTGCCTGGCCCCCGCAGCCCTGACCCGCTCACAGGGCCTGGCCCCCGCAGCCCTGACCCGCTCACAGGGCCTGGCCCCCGCAGCCCTGACCTGCTCACAGGGCCTGGCCCCCGCAGCCCTGACCCGCTCACAGGGACTGGCCCCCGCAGCCCTGACCCGCTCACAGGGACTGGCCCCCGCAGCCCTGACCCGCTCACAGGGTCTGGCCCCCGCAGCCCTGACCCGATCACAGGGACTGGCCCCCGCAGCCCAGACCCGCTCACAGGGACTGGCCCCCGCAGCCCAGACCCGCTCACAGGGACTGGCCCCCGCAGCCCAGACCCGCTCACAGGGACTGGCCCCCGCAGCCCAGACCCGCTCACAGGGACTGGCCCCCGCAGCCCTGACCCGCTCACAGGGACTGGCCCCCGCAGCCCTGACCCGCTCACAGGGTCTGGCCCCCGCAGCCCTGACCCGATCACAGGGACTGGCCCCCGCAGCCCAGACCCGCTCACAGGGACTGGCCCCCGCAGCCCAGACCCGCTCACAGGGACTGGCCCCCGCAGCCCAGACCCGCTCACAGGGACTGGCCCCCGCAGCCCTGACCCGCTCACAGGGACTGGCCCCCGCAGCCCTGACCCGCTCACAGGGACTGGCCCCCGCAGCCCTGACCCGCTCACAGGGACTGGCCCCCGCAGCCCTGACCCGCTCACAGGGACTGGCCCCCGCAGCCGTGACCCGATCACAGGGACTGGCCCCCGCAGCCCTGACCCGCTCACAGGGACTGGCCCCCGCAGCCCTGACCCGCTCACAGGGCCTGGCCCCTGCAGCCCTGACCCGCTCACATGGCCTGGCCCCCGCAGCCCTGACCCGCTCACAGGGCCTGGCCGCCGCAGCCCTGACCCGCTCACAGGGCCTGGACCCCGCAGCCCTGACCCGCTCACCGGGCCTTGCCCCCGCAGCCCTGACCCGCTCACAGGGCCTGGCCCCCGCAGCCCTGACCCGCTCAGAGGGCCTCGCCCCCGCAGCCCTGACCCGCTCACACGGCCTGGCCCCCGCAGCCCTGACCCGCTCACAGGGCCTGGCCCCCGCAGCCCTGACCCGCTCACAGGGCCTGGCCCCCGCAGCCCTGACCCGCTCACAGGGCCTGGCCCCCGCAGCCCTGACCCGCTCACAGGGCCTGGCCCCCGCAGCCCTGACCCGCTCACAGGGACTGTCCCCCACAGCCCTGTCCCGCTGACATGGACTGGCCCCCGCAGCCCTGACCCGCTCACAGGGACTTGCCCCCGCAGCCCTGACCCGCTCACAGGGTCTGGCCCCCGCAGCCCTGACCCGATCACAGGGACTGGCCCCCGCAGCCCAGACCCGCTCACAGGGACTGGCCCCCGCAGCCCAGACCCGCTCACAGGGACTGGCCCCCACAGCCCTGACCCGCTCACAGCTATTTGCCACCGCAGCCATGACCCGATCACAGGGACTGGCCCCCGCAGCCCTGACCCGCTCACAGGGACTGGCCCCCGCAGCCCTGACCCGCTCACAGGGCCTGGCCCCCGCAGCCCTGACCCGCTCACATGGCCTGGCCCCCGCAGCCCTGACCCGCTCACAGGGCCTGGACCCCGCAGCCCTGACCCGCTCACCGGGCCTTGCCCCCGCAGCCCTGACCCGCTCACAGGGCCTGGCCCCCGCAGCCCTGACCCGCTCAGAGGGCCTCGCCCCCGCAGCCCTGACCCGCTCACACGGCCTGGCCCCCGCAGCCCTGACCCGCTCACAGGGCCTGGCCCCCGCAGCCCTGACCCGCTCACAGGGCCTGGCCCCCGCAGCCCTGACCCGCTCACAGGGCCTGGCCCCCGCAGCCCTGACCCGCTCACAGGGCCTGGATCCCGCAGCCCTGACCCGCTCACAGGGCCTGGCCCCCGCAGCCCTGACCCGCTCACAGGGCCTGGCCCCCGCAGCCCTGACCCGCTCAGAGGGCCTCGCCCCCGCAGCCCTGACCCGCTCACACGGCCTGGCCCCCACAGCCCTGACACGCTCACAGGGCCTGGCCCCCGCAGCCCTGACCCGCTCACAGGGCCTGGCCCCCGCAGCCCTGACCCGCTCAGAGGGCCTCGCCCCCGCAGCCCTGACCCGCTCACACGGCCTGGCCCCCGCAGCCCTGACACGCTCACAGGGCCTGGCCCCCGCAGCCCTGACCCGCTCACAGGGACTGGCCCCCGCAGCCCTGACCCGCTCACAGGGACTGGCCCCCGCAGCCCTGACCCGCTCACAGGGACTGGCCCCCGCAGCCCTGACCCGCTCACAGGGACTGGCCCCCGCAGCCCTGACCCGCTCACAGGGCCTGGCCCCCGCAGCCCTGACCCGCTCACAGGGCCAGGACCCCGCAGCCCTGACCCGCTCACAGGGCCTGGCCCCCGCAGCCCTGACCCGCACACAGGGCCTGGCCCCCGCAGCCCTGACCCGCTCAGAGGGCCTCGCCCCCGCAGCCCTGACCCGCTCACACGGCCTGGCCCCCGCAGCCCTGACACGCTCACAGGGCCTGGCCCCCGCAGCCCTGACCCGCTCACAGGGACTGGCCCCCGCAGCCCTGACCCGCTCACAGGGACTGGCCCACGCAGCCCTGACCCGCTCACAGGGACTGGCCCCCGCAGCCCTGACCCACTCACAGGGACTGGCCCCCGCAGCCCTGACCCGCTCACAGGGCCTGGCCCCCGCAGCCCTGACCCGCTCACAGGGCCTGGCCCCCGCAGCCCTGACCCGCTCACAGGGCCTGGCCCCCGCAGCCCAGACCCGCTCACAGGGCCTGGCCCCCGCAGGCCTGACCCGCTCACAGGGCCTGCACCCCGCAGCCCTGACCCGCTCACAGGGCCTGGCCCCCGCAGCCCTGACCCGCTCACAGGGCCTGGCCCCCGCAGCCCTCACCCGCTCACAGGGCCTGGCCCCCGCAGCCCTGACCCGCTCACAGGGCCTGGCCCCCGCAGCCCTGACCCGCTCACAGGGCCTGGCCCCCGCAGCCCTGACCCGCTCAGAGGGCCTCGCCCCCGCAGCCCTGACCCGCTCACACGGCCTGGCCCCCGCAGCCCTGACACGCTCACAGGGCCTGGCCCCAGCAGCCCTGACCCGCTCACAGGGACTGGCCCCCGCAGCCCTGACCCGCTCACAGGGACTGGCCCCCGCAGCCCTGACCCGCTCACAGGGACTGGCCCCCGCAGCCCTGACCCGCTCACAGGGCCTGGCCCCCGCAGCCCTGTCCCGCTGACGTGGACTGGCCCCCGCAGCCCTGACCCCCTGACAGCTATTTGCCACCGCAGCCCTGACCCGCTCACAGGGACTGGCCCCCGCAGTCCTGATCCGCTTACAGGGACTGGCCCCCGCAGCCCTGACCCGCTCTCAGAGCCTGGCCCCCGCAGCCCTGTCCCGCTGCCGTGGACTGGCCCCCGCAGCCCTGACCCCCTGACAGCTATTTGCCACCACAGCCCTGACCCGCTCACAGGAACTGGCCCCCGCAGCCCTGACCCGCTCACAGGGACTGGCTCCCGCAGCCCTGACCCGCTCACAGGGCCTGGCCCCCGCAGCCCTGACCCGCTCACAGGGCTTGGCCCCCGCAGCCCTGACCCGCTCACAGGGCCTGGCCCCCGCAGCCCTGACCCGCTCACAGGGCCTGGACCCCGCAGCCCTGACCCGCTCACAGGGCCTGGACCCCGCAGCCCTGACCCGCTCACAGGGCCTGGCCCCCGCAGCCCTGACCCGCTCACAGGTCCTGGCCCCCGCAGCCCTGACCCGCTCAGAGGGCCTCGCCCCCGCAGCCCTGACCCGCTCACACGGCCTGGCCCCCGCAGCCCTGACCCGCTCACAGGGCCTGGCCCCCGCAGCCCTGACCCGCTCACAGGGCCTGGCCCCCGCAGCCCTGACCCGCTCACAGGGCCTGGCCCCCGCAGCCATGACCCGCTCACAGTGCCTGGCCCCCGCAGCCCTGACCCGCTCACAGGGCCTGGCCTCCGCAGCCCTGACCCGCTCACAGGGCCTGGCCCCCGCAGCCCTGACCCGCTCACAGGGCCTGGCCCCCGCAGCCCTGACCCGCTCACAGGGACTGGCCCCCGCAGCCCTGACCCGCTCACAGGGACTGGCCCCCGCAGCCCTGACCCGCTCACAGGGTCTGGCCCCCGCAGCCCTGACCCGATCACAGGGACTGGCCCCCGCAGCCCAGACCCGCTCACAGGGACTGGCCCCCGCAGCCCAGACCCGCTCACAGGGACTGGCCCCCGCAGCCCAGACCCGCTCACAGGGACTGGCCCCCGCAGCCCAGACCCGCTCACAGGGACTGGCCCCCGCAGCCCTGACCCGCTCACAGGGACTGGCCCCCGCAGCCCTGACCCGCTCACAGGGTCTGGCCCCCGCAGCCCTGACCCGATCACAGGGACTGGCCCCCGCAGCCCAGACCCGCTCACAGGGACTGGCCCCCGCAGCCCAGACCCGCTCACAGGGACTGGCCCCCGCAGCCCAGACCCGCTCACAGGGACTGGCCCCCGCAGCCCTGACCCGCTCACAGGGACTGGCCCCCGCAGCCCTGACCCGCTCACAGGGACTGGCCCCGCGCAGCCCTGACCCGCTCACAGGGACTGGCCCCCGCAGCCCTGACCCGCTCACAGGGACTGGCCCCCGCAGCCGTGACCCGATCACAGGGACTGGCCCCCGCAGCCCTGACCCGCTCACAGGGACTGGCCCCCGCAGCCCTGACCCGCTCACAGGGCCTGGCCCCTGCAGCCCTGACCCGCTCACATGGCCTGGCCCCCGCAGCCCTGACCCGCTCACAGGGCCTGGCCGCCGCAGCCCTGACCCGCTCACAGGGCCTGGACCCCGCAGCCCTGACCCGCTCACCGGGCCTTGCCCCCGCAGCCCTGACCCGCTCACAGGGCCTGGCCCCCGCAGCCCTGACCCGCTCAGAGGGCCTCGCCCCCGCAGCCCTGACCCGCTCACACGGCCTGGCCCCCGCAGCCCTGACCCGCTCACAGGGCCTGGCCCCCGCAGCCCTGACCCGCTCACAGGGCCTGGCCCCCGCAGCCCTGACCCGCTCACAGGGCCTGGCCCCCGCAGCCCTGACCCGCTCACAGGGCCTGGCCCCCGCAGCCCTGACCCGCTCACAGGGACTGTCTCCCACAGCCCTGTCCCGCTGACATGGACTGGCCCCCGCAGCCCTGACCCCCTGACAGCTATTTGCCACCGCAGCCCTCGCCCGCTCACAGGGACTGGCCCCCGCAGCCCTGACCCGCTCACAGGGACTGGCCCCCGCAGCCCTGACCCGCTCACAGGGACTGGCCCCCGCAGCCCTGACCCGCTCACAGGGACTGGCCCCCGCTGCCCTGACCCGCTCACAGGGACTGGCCCCCGCAGCCCTGACCCGCTCACAGGGCCGGGCCCCCGCAGCCCTGACCCGCTCACAGGGCCTGGCCCCCGCAGCCCTGACCCGCTCACAGGGCCTGGCCCCCGCAGCCCTGACCCGCTCACAGGGCCTGGATCCCGCAGCCCTGACCCGCTCACAGGGCCTGGCCCCCGCAGCCCTGACCCGCTCAGAGGGCCTCGCCCCCGCAGCCCTGACCCGCTCACAGGGCCTGGCCCCCGCAGCCCTGACACGCTCACAGGGCCTGGCCCCCGCAGCCCTGACCCGCTCACAGGGCCTGGCCCCCGCAGCCCTGACCCGCTCACACGGCCTGGCCCCCGCAGCCCTGACACGCTCACAGGGCCTGGCCCCCGCAGCCCTGACCCGCTCACAGGGACTGGCCCCCGCAGCCCTGACCCGCTCACAGGGACTGGCCCACGCAGCCCTGACCCGCTCACTGGGACTGGCCCCCGCAGCCCTGACCCGCTCACAGGGACTGGCCCCCGCAGCCCTGACCCGCTCACAGGGCCTGGCCCCCGCAGCCCTGACCCGCTCACAGGGACTCGCTCCCGCAGTCCTGACCCGCTTACAGGGACTGGCCCCCGCAGCCCTGACCCGCTCACAGGGACTGGGTCCGCAGCCCTGACCTGCTCACAGAGACTGGCCCCCGCAGCCCTGACCCGCTCACAGGGCCTGGCCCCCGCAGCCCTGACCCGCTCAGAGGGCCTCGCCCCCGCAGCCCTGACCCGCTCACAGGGCCTGGCCCCCCGCAGCCCTGACACGCTCACAGGGCCTGGCCCCCGCAGCCCTGACCCGCTCACAGGGCCTGGCCCCCGCAGCCATGACCCGCTCACAGTGCCTGGCCCCCGCAGCCCTGACCCGCTCACAGGGCCTGGCCCCCGCAGCCCTGACCCGCTCACAGGGCCTGGCCCCCGCAGCCCTGACCCGCTCACAGGGCCTGGCCCCCGCAGCCCTGACCCGCTCACAGGGACTGGCCCCCGCAGCCCTAACCCGCTCACAGGGACTGGCCCCCGCAGCCCTGACCCGCTCACAGGGTCTGGCCCCCGCAGCCCTGACCCGATCACAGGGATTGGCCCCCGCAGCCCAGACCCGCTCACAGGGACTGGCCCCCGCAGCCCAGAACCCGCTCACAGGGACTGGCCCCCGCAGCCCAGACCCGCTCACAGGGACTGGCCCCCGCAGCCCAGACCCGCTCACAGGGACTGGCCCCCGCAGCCCTGACCCGCTCACAGGGACTGGCCCCCGCAGCCCTGACCCGCTCACAGGGACTGGCCCCCGCAGCCCTGACCCGCTCACAGGGTCTGGCCCCCGCAGCCCTGACCCGATCACAGGGACTGGCCCCCGCAGCCCAGACCCGCTCACAGGGACTGGCCCCCGCAGCCCAGACCCGCTCACAGGGGACTGGCCCCCACAGCCCTGACCCGCTCACAGCTATTTGCCACCGCAGCCATGACCCGATCACAGGGACTGTCCCCCGCAGCCCTGACCCGCTCACAGGGACTGGCCCCCGCAGCCCTGACCCGCTCACAGGGCCTGGCCCCCGCAGCCATGACCCGCTCACATGGCCTGGCCCCCGCAGCCCTGACCCGCTCACAGGGCCTGGACCCCGCAGCCCTGACCCGCTCACCGGGCCTTGCCCCCGCAGCCCTGACCCGCTCACAGGGCCTGGCCCCCGCAGCCCTGACCCGCTCAGAGGGCCTCGCCCCCGCAGCCCTTACCCGCTCACACGGCCTGGCCCCCGCAGCCCTGACCCGCTCACAGGGCCTGGCCCCCGCAGCCCTGACCCGCTCACAGGGCCTGGCCCCCGCAGCCCTGACCCACTCACAGGGACTGTCCCCCACAGCCCTGTCCCGCTGACATGGACTGGCCCCCGCAGCCCTGACCCCCTGACAGCTATTTGCCACCGCAGCCCTCGCCCGCTCACAGGGACTGGCCCCCGCAGCCCTGACCCGCTCACAGGGACTGGCCCCCGCAGCCCTGACCCGCTCACAGGGACTGGCCCCCGCAGCCCTGACCCGCTCACAGGGACTGGCCCCCGCTGCCCTGACCCGCTCACAGGGACTGGCCCCCGCAGCCCTCACCCGCTCACAGGGCCTGGCCCCCGCAGCCCTGACCCGCTCACAGGGCCTGGCCCCCGCAGCCCTGACCCGCTCACAGGGCCTGGATCCCGCAGCCCTGACCCGCTCACAGGGCCTGGCCCCCGCAGCCCTGACCCGCTCACAGGGCCTGGCCCCCGCAGCCCTGACCCGCTCAGAGGGCCTCGCCCCCGCAGCCCTGACCCGCTCACAGGGCCTGGCCCCCGCAGCCCTGACACGCTCACAGGGCCTGGCCCCCGCAGCCCTGACCCGCTCACAGGGCCTGGCCCCCGCAGCCCTGACCCGCTCACACGGCCTGGCCCCCGCAGCCCTGACACGCTCACAGGGCCTGGCCCCCGCAGCCCTGACCCGCTCACAGGGACTGGCCCCCGCAGCCCTGACCCGCTCACAGGGACTGGCCCACGCAGCCCTGACCCGCTCACTGGGACTGGCCCCCGCAGCCCTGACCCGCTCACAGGGACTGGCCCCCGCAGCCCTGACCCGCTCACAGGGCCTGGCCCCCGCAGCCCTGACCCGCTCACAGGGCCTGGCCCCCGCAGCCCAGACCCGCTCACAGGGCCTGGCCCCCGCAGGCCTGACCCGCTCACAGGGCCTGCACCCCGCAGCCCTGACCCGCTCACAGGGACTGGCCCCCGCAGCCCTGACCCGCTCACAGGGCCTGGCCCCCGCAGCCCTGACCCGCTCACAGGGCCTGGCCCCCGCAGCCCTGACCCGCTCACAGGGCCTGGCCCCCGCAGCCCTGACCCGCTCACAGGGCCTGGCCCCCGCAGCCCTGACCCGCTCAGAGGGCCTCGCCCCCGCAGCCCTGACCCGCTCACACGGCCTGGCCCCCGCAGCCCTGACACGCTCACAGGGCCTGGCCCCCGCAGCCCTGACCCGCTCACAGGGCCTGGCCCCCGCAGCCCTGACCCGCTCACAGGGACTGGCCCCCGCAGCCCTGACCCGCTCACAGGGACTGGCCCCCGCCGCCCTGACCCGCTCTCAGAGCCTGGCCCCCGCAGCCCTGTCCCGCTGCCGTGGACTGGCCCCCGCAGCCCTGACCCCCTGACAGCTATTTGCCACCACAGCCCTGACCCGCTCACAGGAACTGGCCCCCGCAGCCCTGACCCGCTCACAGGGACTGGCCCCCGCAGCCCTGACCCGCTCACAGGGCCTGGCCCCCGCAGCCCTGACACGCTCACAGGGCCTGGCCCCCGCAGCCCTGACCCGCTCACAGGGCCTGGCCCCCGCAGCCCTGACACGCTCACAGGGCCTGGCCCCCGCAGCCCTGACCCGCTCACAGGGACTGGCCCCCGCAGCCCTGACCCGCTCACAGGGACTGGCCCACGCAGCCCTGACCTGCTCACTGAGACTGGCCCCCGCAGCCCTGACCCGCTCACAGGGACTGGCCCCCGCAGCCCTGACCCGCTCACAGGGCCTGGCCCCCGCAGCCCTGACCCGCTCACAGGGCCTGGACCCCGCAGCCCTGACCCGCTCACAGGGCCTGGCCCCCGCAGCCCTGACCCGCTCACAGGGCCTGGCCCCCGCAGCCCTGACCCGCTCAGAGGGCCTCGCCCCCGCAGCCCTGACCCGCTCACACGGCCTGGCCCCCGCTGCCCTGACCCGCTCACAGGGCCTGGCCCCCGCAGCCCTGACCCGCTCACAGAGCCTGGCCCCCGCAGCCCTGACCCGCTCACAGGGCCTGGCCCCCGCAGCCATGACCCGCTCACAGTGCCTGGCCCCCGCAGCCCTGTCCCACTGCCGTGGACTGGCCCCCGCAGCCCTGACCCCCTGACAGGGACTGGCCCCCGCGGCCCTGACCCGCTCACAGGGACTGGCCCCCGCGGCCCTGACCCGCTCACAGGGCCTGGCCCCCGCGGCCCTGACCCGCTCACAGGGACTGGAACCGCGGCCCTGACCCGCTCACAGGGCCTGGCCCCCGCGGCCCTGACCCGCTCACACGGCCTGGCCCCCGCAGCCCTGACCCGCTCACAGGGCCTTGCCCCCGCAGCCCTGACCAGCTCACAGGGCCTCGCCCCCGCAGCCCTGACCCGCTCACACGGCCTGGCCCCCGCAGCCCTGACCCGCTCACACGGACTGGCCCCCGCAGCCCTGACACGCTCACAGGGCCTGGCCCCCGCAGCCCTGACCTGCTCACAGGGCCTGGGCCCCGCAGCCCTGACCCGCTCACAGGGACTGGCCCCCGCAGCCCTGACCCGCTCACAGGGCCTGGCCCCCGCAGCCCTGACCCGCTCACGGGGCCTTGCCCCCGCAGCCCTGACCCGCTCACGGGGCCTGGCCCCCGCAGCCCTGACCCGCTCACAGGGACTGGCCCCCGCAGCCCTGATCCGCTCACAGGGCCTGGCCCCCGCAGCCCTGACCCGCTCACAGGGCCTGGCCCCCGCAGCCCTGACCCGCTCACAGGGCCTGGCCCCCGCAGCCCTGACCCTCTCACAGGGCCTGGACCCCGCAGCCCTGACCCGCTCACAGGGCCTGGCCCCCGCAGCCCTGACCCGCTCACACGGCCTGGCCCCCCGCAGCCCTGACCCGCTCAGAGGGCCTCGCCCCCGCAGCCCTGACCCGCTCACACGGCCTGGCCCCCGCAGCCCTGACCCGCTCACACGGCCTGGCCCCCGCAGCCCTGACACGCTCACAGGGCCTGGCCCCCGCAGCCCTGACCCGCTCACAGGGACTGGCACCCGCAGCCCTGACCCGCTCACAGGGACTGGCCCCCGCAGCCCTGACCCGCTCACAGGGCCTGGTCCCCGCAGCCCTGTCCCGCTGACGTGGACTGGCCCCCGCAGCCCTGACCCCCTGACAGCTATTTGCCACCGCAGCCCTGACCCGCTCACAGGGACTGGCCCCCGCAGTCCTGACCCGCTCACAGGGACTGGCCCCCGCAGCCCTGACCCGCTCTCAGAGCCTGGCCCCCGCAGCCCTGTCCCGCTGCCGTGGACTGGCCCCCGCAGCCCTGACCCCCTGACAGCTATTTGCCACCACAGCCCTGACCCGCTCACAGGAACTGGCCCCCGCAGCCCTGACCCGCTCACAGGGACTGGCCCCCGCAGCCCTGACCCGCTCACAGGGCCTGGCCCCCGCAGCCCTGACACGCTCACAGGGCCTGGCCCCCGCAGCCCTGACCCGCTCACAGGGACTGGCCCCCGCAGCCCTGACCCGCTCACAGGGACTGGCCCACGCAGCCCTGACCCGCTCACTGGGACTGGCCCCCGCAGCCCTGACCCGCTCACAGGGACTGGCCCCCGCAGCCCTGACCCGCTCACAGGGCCTGGCCCCCGCAGCCCTGACCCGCTCACAGGGCCTGGACCCCGCAGCCCTGACCCGCTCACAGGGCCTGGCCCCCGCAGCCCTGACCCGCTCACAGGGCCTGGCCCCCGCAGCCCTGACCCGCTCAGAGGGCCTCGCCCCCGCAGCCCTGACCCGCTCACACGGCCTGGCCCCCGCTGCCCTGACCCGCTCACAGGGCCTGGCCCCCGCAGCCCTGACCCGCTCACAGGGCCTGGCCCCCGCAGCCCTGACCCGCTCACAGGGCCTGGCCCCCGCAGCCCTGACCCGCTCACAGGGCCTGGCCCCCGCAGCCATGACCCGCTCACAGTGCCTGGCCCCCGCAGCCCTGTCCCGCTGCCGTGGACTGGCCCCCGCAGCCCTGACCCCCTGACAGGGACTGGCCCCCGCGGCCCTGACCCGCTCACAGGGACTGGCCCCCGCGGCCCTGACCCGCTCACAGGGCCTGGCCCCCGCGGCCCTGACCCGCTCACAGGGACTGGAACCGCGGCCCTGACCCGCTCACAGGGCCTGGCCCCCGCGGCCCTGACCCGCTCACACGGCCTGGCCCCCGCAGCCCTGACCCGCTCACAGGTCCTGGCCCCCGCAGCCCTGACCAGCTCACAGGGCCTCGCCCCCGCAGCCCTGACCCGCTCACACGGCCTGGCCCCCGCAGCCCTGACCCGCTCACACGGACTGGCCCCCGCAGCCCTGACACGCTCACAGGGCCTGGCCCCCGCAGCCCTGACCCGCTCACAGGGCCTGGGCCCCGCAGCCCTGACCCGCTCACAGGGACTGGCCCCCGCAGCCCTGACCCGCTCACAGGGCCTGGCCCCCGCAGCCCTGACCCGCTCACGGGGCCTGGCCCCCGCAGCCCTGACCCGCTCACGGGGCCTGGCCCCCGCAGCCCTGACCCGCTCACAGGGACTGGCCCCCGCAGCCCTGATCCGCTCACAGGGCCTGGCCCCCGCAGCCCTGACCCGCTCACAGGGCCTGGCCCCCGCAGCCCTGACCCGCTCACAGGGCCTGGCCCCCGCAGCCCTGACCCTCTCACAGGGCCTGGACCCCGCAGCCCTGACCCGCTCACAGGGCCTGGCCCCCGCAGCCCTGACCCGCTCACACGGCCTGGCCCCCGCAGCCCTGACCCGCTCAGAGGGCCTCGCCCCCGCAGCCCTGACCCGCTCACACGGCCTGGCCCCCGCAGCCCTGACCCGCTCAAACGGCCTGGCCCCCGCAGCCCTGACCCGCTCACAGGGCCTGGCCCCCGCAGCCCTGACCCGCTCACAGGGACTGGCCCCCGCAGCCCTGACCCGCTCACAGGGACTGGCCCCCGCAGCCCTGACCCGCTCACAGGGCCTGGTCCCCGCAGCCCTGTCCCGCTGACGTGGACTGGCCCCCGCAGCCCTGACCCCCTGACAGCTATTTGCCACCGCAGCCCTGACCCGCTCACAGGGACTGGCCCCCGCAGCCCTGACCCGCTCACAGGGACTGGCCCCCGCAGCCCTGACCCGCTCTCAGAGCCTGGCCCCCGCAGCCCTGTCCCGCTGCCGTGGACTGGCCCCCGCAGCCCTGACCCCCTGACAGCTATTTGCCACCACAGCCCTGACCCGCTCACAGGGACTGGCCCCCGCAGCCCTGACCCGCTCACAGGGACTGGCCCCCGCAGCCCTGACCCGCTCACAGGGACTGGCCCCCGCAGCCCTGACCCGCTCACAGGGCCTGGCCCCCGCAGCCCTGACCCGCTCACAGGGCCTGGCCCCCGCAGCCCTGACCCGCTCACAGGGCCTGGCCCCCGCAGCCCTGACCCGCTCACAGGGCCTGGCCCCCGCAGCCCTGACCCGCTCACAGGTCCTGGCCCCCGCAGCCCTGACCCGCTCACAGGGCCTGGCCCCCGCAGCCCTGACCCGCTCAGAGGGCCTCGCCCCCGCAGCCCTGACCCGCTCACACGGCCTGGCCCCCGCAGCCCTGACCCGCTCACAGGGCCTGGCCCCCGCAGCCCTGACCCGCTCACAGGGCCTGGCCCCCGCAGCCCTGACCCGCTCACAGGGCCTGGCCCCCGCAGCCCTGACCCGCTCACAGGGCCTGGCCCCCGCAGCCCTGACCCGCTCACAGGGCCTGGCCCCCGCAGCCCTGACCCGCTCACAGGGCCTGGCCCCCGCAGCCCTGACCCGCTCACAGGGACTGGCCCCCGCAGCCCTGACCCGATCACAGGGACTGGCCCCCGCACCCCAGACCCGCTCACAGGGACTGGCCCCCGCAGCCCACACCCGCTCACAGGGACTGGCCCCCGCAGCCCAGACCCGCTCACAGGGACTGGCCCCCGCAGCCCAGACCCGCTCACAGGGACTGGCCCCCGCAGCCCAGACCCGCACACAGGGACTGGCCCCCGCAGCCCTGACCCGATCACAGGGCCTGGCCCCCGCAGCCCTGACCCGCTCACAGGGACTGGCCCCCGCAGCCCTGATCCGCTCACAGGGACTGGCCCCCGCAGCCCTGACCCGCTCACAGGGTCTGGCCACCGCAGCCCTGACCCGCTCACAGGGCCTGGCCCCCGCAGCCCTGACCCGCTCACAGGGCCTGGCACCCGCAGCCCTGACCCGCTCACAGGGCCTGGCCCCCGCGGCCCTGACCCGCTCACAGGGCCTGGCCCCCGCGGCCCTCACCCGCTCACAGGGACTGGCCCCCGCTGCCCTGACCCGCTCACAGGGACTGGCCCCCGCAGCCCTGACCCGCTCACAGGGCCGGGCCCCCGCAGCCCTGACCCGCTCACAGGGCCTGGCCCCCGCAGCCCTGACCCGCTCACAGGGCCTGGCCCCCGCAGCCCTGACCCGCTCACAGGGCCTGGATCCCGCAGCCCTGACCCGCTCACAGGGCCTGGCCCCCGCAGCCCTGACCCGCTCACAGGGCCTAGCCCCCGCAGCCCTGACCCGCTCAGAGGGCCTCGCCCCCGCAGCCCTGACCCGCTCACAGGGCCTGGCCCCCGCAGCCCTGACACGCTCACAGGGCCTGGCCCCCGCAGCCCTGACCCGCTCACAGGGCCTGGCCCCCGCAGCCCTGACCCGCTCACACGGCCTGGCCCCCGCAGCCCTGACACGCTCACAGGGCCTGGCCCCCGCAGCCCTGACCCGCTCACAGGGACTGGCCCCCGCAGCCCTGACCCGCTCACAGGGACTGGCCCACGCAGCCCTGACCCGCTCACTGGGACTGGCCCCCGCAGCCCTGACCCGCTCACAGGGACTGGCCCCCGCAGCCCTGACCCGCTCACAGGGCCTGGCCCCCGCAGCCCTGACCCGCTCACAGGGACTCGCTCCCGCAGTCCTGACCCGCTTACAGGGACTGGCCCCCGCAGCCCTGACCCGCTCACAGGGACTGGGTCCGCAGCCCTGACCTGCTCACAGAGACTGGCCCCCGCAGCCCTGACCCGCTCACAGGGCCTGGCCCCCGCAGCCCTGACCCGCTCAGAGGGCCTCGCCCCCGCAGCCCTGACCCGCTCACAGGGCCTGGCCCCCGCAGCCCTGACACGCTCACAGGGCCTGGCCCCCGCAGCCCTGACCCGCTCACAGGGCCTGGCCCCCGCAGCCATGACCCGCTCACAGTGCCTGGCCCCCGCAGCCCTGACCCGCTCACAGGGCCTGGCCCCCGCAGCCCTGACCCGCTCACAGGGTCTGGCCCCCGCAGCCCTGACCCGATCACAGGGATTGGCCCCCGCAGCCCAGACCCGCTCACAGGGACTGGCCCCCGCAGCCCAGACCCGCTCACAGGGACTGGCCCCCGCAGCCCAGACCCGCTCACAGGGACTGGCCCCCGCAGCCCAGACCCGCTCACAGGGACTGGCCCCCGCAGCCCTGACCCGCTCACAGGGACTGGCCCCCGCAGCCCTGACCCGCTCACAGGGACTGGCCCCCGCAGCCCTGACCCGCTCACAGGGTCTGGCCCCCGCAGCCCTGACCCGATCACAGGGACTGGCCCCCGCAGCCCAGACCCGCTCACAGGGACTGGCCCCCGCAGCCCAGACCCGCTCACAGGGACTGGCCCCCACAGCCCTGACCCGCTCACAGCTATTTGCCACCGCAGCCATGACCCGATCACAGGGACTGGCCCCCGCAGCCCTGACCCGCTCACAGGGACTGGCCCCCGCAGCCCTGACCCGCTCACAGGGCCTGGCCCCCGCAGCCCTGACCCGCTCACATGGCCTGGCCCCCGCAGCCCTGACCCGCTCACAGGGCCTGGACCCCGCAGCCCTGACCCGCTCACCGGGCCTTGCCCCCGCAGCCCTGACCCGCTCACAGGGCCTGGCCCCCGCAGCCCTGACCCGCTCAGAGGGCCTCGCCCCCGCAGCCCTGACCCGCTCACACGGCCTGGCCCCCGCAGCCCTGACCCGCTCACAGGGCCTGGCCCCCGCAGCCCTGACCCGCTCACAGGGCCTGGCCCCCGCAGCCCTGACCCACTCACAGGGACTGTCCCCCACAGCCCTGTCCCGCTGACATGGACTGGCCCCCGCAGCCCTGACCCCCTGACAGCTATTTGCCACCGCAGCCCTCGCCCGCTCACAGGGACTGGCCCCCGCAGCCCTGACCCGCTCACAGGGACTGGCCCCCGCAGCCCTGACCCGCTCACAGGGACTGGCCCCCGCAGCCCTGACCCGCTCACAGGGACTGGCCCCCGCTGCCCTGACCCGCTCACAGGGACTGGCCCCCGCAGACCTCACCCGCTCACAGGGCCTGGCCCCCGCAGCCCTGACCCGCTCACAGGGCCTGGCCCCCGCAGCCCTGACCCGCTCACAGGGCCTGGATCCCGCAGCCCTGACCCGCTCACAGGGCCTGGCCCCCGCAGCCCTGACCCGCTCACAGGGCCTGGCCCCCGCAGCCCTGACCCGCTCAGAGGGCCTCGCCCCCGCAGCCCTGACCCGCTCACAGGGCCTGGCCCCCGCAGCCCTGACACGCTCACAGGGCCTGGCCCCCGCAGCCCTGACCCGCTCACAGGGCCTGGCCCCCGCAGCCCTGACCCGCTCACACGGCCTGGCCCCCGCAGCCCTGACACGCTCACAGGGCCTGGCCCCCGCAGCCCTGACCCGCTCACAGGGACTGGCCCCCGCAGCCCTGACCCGCTCACAGGGACTGGCCCACGCAGCCCTGACCCGCTCACTGGGACTGGCCCCCGCAGCCCTGACCCGCTCACAGGGACTGGCCCCCGCAGCCCTGACCCGCTCACAGGGCCTGGCCCCCGCAGCCCTGACCCGCTCACAGGGCCTGGCCCCCGCAGCCCAGACCCGCTCACAGGGCCTGGCCCCCGCAGGCCTGACCCGCTCACAGGGCCTGCACCCCGCAGCCCTGACCCGCTCACAGGGACTGGCCCCCGCAGCCCTGACCCGCTCACAGGGCCTGGCCCCCGCAGCCCTGACCCGCTCACAGGGCCTGGCCCCCGCAGCCCTGACCCGCTCACAGGGCCTGGCCCCCGCAGCCCTGACCCGCTCACAGGGCCTGGCCCCCGCAGCCCTGACCCGCTCAGAGGGCCTCGCCCCCGCAGCCCTGACCCGCTCACACGGCCTGGCCCCCGCAGCCCTGACACGCTCACAGGGCCTGGCCCCCGCAGCCCTGACCCGCTCACAGGGCCTGGCCCCCGCAGCCCTGACACGCTCACAGGGCCTGGCCCCCGCAGCCCTGACCCGCTCACAGGGACTGGCCCCCGCAGCCCTGACCCGCTCACAGGGACTGGCCCACGCAGCCCTGACCTGCTCACTGGGACTGGCCCCCGCAGCCCTGACCCGCTCACAGGGACTGGCCCCCGCAGCCCTGACCCGCTCACAGGGCCTGGCCCCCGCAGCCCTGACCCGCTCACAGGGCCTGGACCCCGCAGCCCTGACCCGCTCACAGGGCCTGGCCCCCGCAGCCCTGACCCGCTCACAGGGCCTGGCCCCCGCAGCCCTGACCCGCTCAGAGGGCCTCGCCCCCGCAGCCCTGACCCGCTCACACGGCCTGGCCCCCGCTGCCCTGACCCGCTCACAGGGCCTGGCCCCCGCAGCCCTGACCCGCTCACAGGGCCTGGCCCCCGCAGCCCTGACCCGCTCACAGGGCCTGGCCCCCGCAGCCATGACCCGCTCACAGTGCCTGGCCCCCGCAGCCCTGTCCCACTGCCGTGGACTGGCCCCCGCAGCCCTGACCCCCTGACAGGGACTGGCCCCCGCAGCCCTGACCCGCTCACAGGGACTGGCCCACGCAGCCCTGACCTGCTCACTGGGACTGGCCCCCGCAGCCCTGACCCGCTCACAGGGACTGGCCCCCGCAGCCCTGACCCGCTCACAGGGCCTGGCCCCCGCAGCCCTGACCCGCTCACAGGGCCTGGACCCCGCAGCCCTGACCCGCTCACAGGGCCTGGCCCCCGCAGCCCTGACCCGCTCACAGGGCCTGGCCCCCGCAGCCCTGACCCGCTCAGAGGGCCTCGCCCCCGCAGCCCTGACCCGCTCACACGGCCTGGCCCCCGCTGCCCTGACCCGCTCACAGGGCCTGGCCCCCGCAGCCCTGACCCGCTCACAGGGCCTGGCCCCCGCAGCCCTGACCCGCTCACAGGGCCTGGCCCCCGCAGCCATGACCCGCTCACAGTGCCTGGCCCCCGCAGCCCTGTCCCACTGCCGTGGACTGGCCCCCGCAGCCCTGACCCCCTGACAGGGACTGGCCCCCGCGGCCCTGACCCGCTCACAGGGACTGGAACCGCGGCCCTGACCCGCTCACAGGGCCTGGCCCCCGCGGCCCTGACCCGCTCACACGGCCTGGCCCCCGCAGCCCTGACCCGCTCACAGGGCCTGGCCCCCGCAGCCCTGACCAGCTCACAGGGCCTCGCCCCCGCAGCCCTGACCCGCTCACACGGCCTGGCCCCCGCAGCCCTGACCCGCTCACACGGACTGGCCCCCGCAGCCCTGACACGCTCACAGGGCCTGGCCCCCGCAGCCCTGACCCGCTCACAGGGCCTGGGCCCCGCAGCCCTGACCCGCTCACAGGGACTGGCCCCCGCAGCCCTGACCCGCTCACAGGGCCTGGCCCCCGCAGCCCTGACCCGCTCACGGGGCCTTGCCCCCGCAGCCCTGACCCGCTCACGGGGCCTGGCCCCCGCAGCCCTGACCCGCTCACAGGGACTGGCCCCCGCAGCCCTGATCCGCTCACAGGGCCTGGCCCCCGCAGCCCTGACCCGCTCACAGGGCCTGGCCCCCGCAGCCCTGACCCGCTCACAGGGCCTGGCCCCCGCAGCCCTGACCCTCTCACAGGGCCTGGACCCCGCAGCCCTGACCCGCTCACAGGGCCTGGCCCCCGCAGCCCTGACCCGCTCACACGGCCTGGCCCCCGCAGCCCTGACCCGCTCAGAGGGCCTCGCCCCCGCAGCCCTGACCCGCTCACACGGCCTGGCCCCCGCAGCCCTGACCCGCTCACACGGCCTGGCCCCCGCAGCCCTGACACGCTCACAGGGCCTGGCCCCCGCAGCCCTGACCCGCTCACAGGGACTGGCCCCCGCAGCCCTGACCCGCTCACAGGGACTGGCCCCCGCAGCCCTGACCCGCTCACAGGGCCTGGTCCCCGCAGCCCTGTCCCGCTGACGTGGACTGGCCCCCGCAGCCCTGACCCCCTGACAGCTATTTGCCACCGCAGCCCTGACCCGCTCACAGGGACTGGCCCCCGCAGTCCTGACCCGCTCACAGGGACTGGCCCCCGCAGCCCTGACCCGCTCTCAGAGCCTGGCCCCCGCAGCCCTGTCCCGCTGCCGTGGACTGGCCCCAGCAGCCCTGACCCCCTGACAGCTATTTGCCACCACAGCCCTGACCCGCTCACAGGAACTGGCCCCCGCAGCCCTGACCCGCTCACAGGGACTGGCCCCCGCAGCCCTGACCCGCTCACAGGGCCTGGCCCCCGCAGCCCTGACACGCTCACAGGGCCTGGCCCCCGCAGCCCTGACCCGCTCACAGGGACTGGCCCCCGCAGCCCTGACCCGCTCACAGGGACTGGCCCACGCAGCCCTGACCCGCTCACTGGGACTGGACCCCGCAGCCCTGACCCGCTCACAGGGACTGGCCCCCGCAGCCCTGACCCGCTCACAGGGCCTGGCCCCCGCAGCCCTGACCCGCTCACAGGGCCTGGACCCCGCAGCCCTGACCCGCTCACAGGGCCTGGCCCCCGCAGCCCTGACCCGCTCACAGGGCCTGGCCCCCGCAGCCCTGACCCGCTCAGAGGGCCTCGCCCCCGCAGCCCTGACCCGCTCACACGGCCTGGCCCCCGCTGCCCTGACCCGCTCACAGGGCCTGGCCCCCGCAGCCCTGACCCGCTCACAGGGCCTGGCCCCCGCAGCCCTGACCCGCTCACAGGGCCTGGCCCCCGCAGCCATGACCCGCTCACAGTGCCTGGCCCCCGCAGCCCTGTCCCGCTGCCGTGGACTGGCCCCCGCAGCCCTGACCCCCTGACAGGGACTGGCCCCCGCGGCCCTGACCCGCTCACAGGGACTGGCCCCCGCGGCCCTGACCCGCTCACAGGGCCTGGCCCCCGCGGCCCTGACCCGCTCACAGGGACTGGAACCGCGGCCCTGACCCGCTCACAGGGCCTGGCCCCCGCGGCCCTGACCCGCTCACACGGCCTGGCCCCCGCAGCCCTGACCCGCTCACAGGTCCTGGCCCCCGCAGCCCTGACCAGCTCACAGGGCCTCGCCCCCGCAGCCCTGACCCGCTCACACGGCCTGGCCCCCGCAGCCCTGACCCGCTCACACGGACTGGCCCCCGCAGCCCTGACACGCTCACAGGGCCTGGCCCCCGCAGCCCTGACCCGCTCACAGGGCCTGGGCCCCGCAGCCCTGACCCGCTCACAGGGACTGGCCCCCGCAGCCCTGACCCGCTCACAGGGCCTGGCCCCCGCAGCCCTGACCCGCTCACGGGGCCTTGCCCCCGCAGCCCTGACCCGCTCACGGGGCCTGGCCCCCGCAGCCCTGACCCGCTCACAGGGACTGGCCCCCGCAGCCCTGATCCGCTCACAGGGCCTGGCCCCCGCAGCCCTGACCCGCTCACAGGGCCTGGCCCCCGCAGCCCTGACCCGCTCACAGGGCCTGGCCCCCGCAGCCCTGACCCTCTCACAGGGCCTGGACCCCGCAGCCCTGACCCGCTCACAGGGCCTGGCCCCCGCAGCCCTGACCCGCTCACACGGCCTGGCCCCCGCAGCCCTGACCCGCTCAGAGGGCCTCGCCCCCGCAGCCCTGACCCGCTCACACGGCCTGGCCCCCGCAGCCCTGACCCGCTCACACGGCCTGGCCCCCGCAGCCCTGACACGCTCACAGGGCCTGGCCCCCGCAGCCCTGACCCGCTCACAGGGACTGGCCCCCGCAGCCCTGACCCGCTCACAGGGACTGGCCCCCGCAGCCCTGACCCGCTCACAGGGCCTGGTCCCCGCAGCCCTGTCCCGCTGACGTGGACTGGCCCCCGCAGCCCTGACCCCCTGACAGCTATTTGCCACCGCAGCCCTGACCCGCTCACAGGGACTGGCCCCCGCAGCCCTGACCCGCTCACAGGGACTGGCCCCCGCAGCCCTGACCCGCTCTCAGAGCCTGGCCCCCGCAGCCCTGTCCCGCTGCCGTGGACTGGCCCCCGCAGCCCTGACCCCCTGACAGCTATTTGCCACCACAGCCCTGACCCGCTCACAGGGACTGGCCCCCGCAGCCCTGACCCGCTCACAGGGACTGGCCCCCGCAGCCCTGACCCGCTCACAGGGACTGGCCCCCGCAGCCCTGACCCGCTCACAGGGCCTGGCCCCCGCAGCCCTGACCCGCTCACAGGGCCTGGCCCCCGCAGCCCTGACCCGCTCACAGGGCCTGGCCCCCGCAGCCCTGACCCGCTCACAGGGCCTGGCCCCCGCAGCCCTGACCCGCTCACAGGTCCTGGCCCCCGCAGCCCTGACCCGCTCACAGGGCCTGGCCCCCGCAGCCCTGACCCGCTCAGAGGGCCTCGCCCCCGCAGCCCTGACCCGCTCACACGGCCTGGCCCCCGCAGCCCTGACCCGCTCACAGGGCCTGGCCCCCGCAGCCCTGACCCGCTCACAGGGCCTGGCCCCCGCAGCCCTGACCCGCTCACAGGGCCTGGCCCCCGCAGCCCTGACCCGCTCACAGGGCCTGGCCCCCGCAGCCCTGACCCGCTCACAGGGCCTGGCCCCCGCAGCCCTGACCCGCTCACAGGGCCTGGCCCCCGCAGCCCTGACCCGCTCACAGGGACTGGCCCCCGCAGCCCTGACCCGATCACAGGGACTGGCCCCCGCACCCCAGACCCGCTCACAGGGACTGGCCCCCGCAGCCCACACCCGCTCACAGGGACTGGCCCCCGCAGCCCAGACCCGCTCACAGGGACTGGCCCCCGCAGCCCAGACCCGCTCACAGGGACTGGCCCCCGCAGCCCAGACCCGCACACAGGGACTGGCCCCCGCAGCCCTGACCCGATCACAGGGCCTGGCCCCCGCAGCCCTGACCCGCTCACAGGGACTGGCCCCCGCAGCCCTGATCCGCTCACAGGGACTGGCCCCCGCAGCCCTGACCCGCTCACAGGGTCTGGCCACCGCAGCCCTGACCCGCTCACAGGGCCTGGCCCCCGCAGCCCTGACCCGCTCACAGGGCCTGGCACCCGCGGCCCTGACCCGCTCACAGGGCCTGGCCCCCGCGGCCCTGACCCGCTCACAGGGCCTGGCCCCCGCGGCCCTGACCCGCTCAGAGGGCCTGGCCCCCGCGGCCCTGACCCGCTCACAGGGCCTGGCCCCCGCGGCCCTGACCCGCTCACAGGGCCTGGCCCCCGCGGCCCTGACCCGCTCACAGGGCCTGGCCACCGCGGCCCTGACCCGCTCACTGGGCCTGGCCCCCGCGGCCCTGACCCGCTCACAGGGCCTGGCCCCGCGGCCCTGACCCGCTCACAGGGCCTGGCCCCCGCGGCCCTGACCCGCTCACAGGGCCTGTCCCCCGCGGCCCTGACCCGCTCACAGGGCTTGGCCTTCGCGGCCCTGACCCTCTCACAGGGCCTGGCCCCCGCGGCCCTGACCCGCTCACAGGGCCTGGCCCCCGCGGCCCTGACCCGCTCACAGGGCCTGGCCACCGCGGCCCTGACCCGCTCACAGGGCCTTGCCCCCGCGGCCCTGACCCGCTCACAGGGCCTGGCCCCCGCGGCCCTGACCCGCTCACAGGGCCTGGCCCCCGCGGCCCTGACCCGCGCACAGGGCCTGGCCCCCGCGGCCCTGAACCGCTCACAGGGCCTGGCCCCCGCGGCCCTGACCCGCTCACAGGGCCTGGCCCCCGCGGCCCTGACCCGCTCACAGGGCCTGGCCCCCGCGGCCCTGACCCGCTCACAGGGCCTGGCCCCCGCGGCCCTGACCCGATCACAGGGCCTGGCCCCCGCAGCCCTGACCCGCTCACAGGGACTGGCCCCCGCAGCCCTGACCCGCTCACAGGGACTGGCCCCCGCGGCCCTGACCCGCTCACAGGGCCTGGCCCCCGCGGCCCTGACCCGCTCACAGGGCCTGGCACCCGCTGCCCTGACCCGCTCAGAGGGCCTGGCCCCCGCGGCCCTGACCCGCTCACAGGGCCTGGCCCCCGCGGCCCTGACCCGCTCACTGGGCCTGGCCCCCGCGGCCCTGACCCGCTCACAGGGCCTGGCCCCCGCGGCCCTGACCCGCTCACAGGGCCTGGCCTCCGCGGCCCTGACCCGCTCACAGGGCCTGGCCCCCGCGGCCCTGACACGCTCACACAGGGCCTGGCCCCCGCGGCCCTGAACCGCTCACAGGGCCTGGCCCCCGCGGCCCTGACCCGCTCACAGGGCCTGTCCCAGGCGGCCCTGACCCGCTCACAGGGCCTCGCTCCCGCGGCCCTGACCCGCTCACAGGGACTGGCCCCCGTGGCCCTGACCCGCTCACAGGGCCTGGCCCCCGCAGCCCTGAACCGCTCACAGGGCCTCGCCCCCGCAGCCCTGTCCCGCTGACGTGGACTGGCCCCCGCAGCCCTGACCCCCTGACAGCTATTTGCCACCGCAGCCCTGACCCGCTCACAGGGACTGGCCCCCGCGGCCCTGACCCGCTCACAGGGCCTGGCCCCCGCAGCCCTGACCCGCTCACAGGGCCTGGCCCCCGCAGCCCTGACCCGCTCACAGGGCCTGGCCCCCGCAGCCCTGACCCGCTCACACGGCCTGGCCCCCGCAGCCCTGACCCGCTCACAGGGCCTGGCCCCCGCAGCCCTGACCAGCTCACAGGGCCTCGCCCCCGCAGCCCTGACCCGCTCACACGGCCTGGCCCCCGCAGCCCTGACCCGCTCACACGGACTGGCCCCCGCAGCCCTGACACGCTCACAGGGCCTGGCCCCCGCAGCCCTGACCCGCTCACAGGGCCTGGGCCCCGCAGCCCTGACCCGCTCACAGGGACTGGCCCCCGCAGCCCTGACCCGCTCACGGGGCCTGGCCCCCGCAGCCCTGACCCGCTCACGGGGCCTTGCCCCCGCAGCCCTGACCCGCTCACGGGGCCTGGCCCCCGCAGCCCTGAATCGCTCACAGGGACTGGCCCCCGCAGCCCTGATCCGCTCACAGGGCCTGGCCCCCGCAGCCCTGACCCGCTCACAGGGCCTGGCCCCCGCAGCCCTGACCCGCTCACAGGGCCTGGCCCCCGCAGCCCTGACCCTCTCACAGGGCCTGGACCCCGCAGCCCTGACCCGCTCACTGGGCCTGGCCCCCGCAGCCCTGACCCGCTCACACGGCCTGGCCCCCGCAGCCCTGACCCGCTCAGAGGGCCTCGCCCCCGCAGCCCTGACCCGCTCACACGGCCTGGCCCCCGCAGCCCTGACCCGCTCACACGGCCTGGCCCCCGCAGCCCTGACACGCTCACAGGGCCTGGCCCCCGCAGCCCTGACCCGCTCACAGGGACTGGCCCCCGCAGCCCTGACCCGCTCACAGGGACTGGCCCCCGCAGCCCTGACCCGCTCACAGGGCCTGGCCCCCGCAGCCCTGTCCCGCTGACGTGGACTGGCCCCCGCAGCCCTGACCCCCTGACAGCTATTTGCCACCGCAGCCCTGACCCGCTCACAGGGACTGGCCCCCGCAGCCCTGACCCGCTCACAGGGACTGGCCCCCGCAGCCCTGACCCGCTCTCAGAGCCTGGCCCCCGCAGCCCTGTCCCGCTGCCGTGGACTGGCCCCCGCAGCCCTGACCCCCTGACAGCTATTTGCCACCACAGCCCTGACCCGCTCACAGGGACTGGCCCCCGCAGCCCTGACCCGCTCACAGGGACTGGCCCCCGCAGCCCTGACCCGCTCACAGGGACTGGCCCCCGCAGCCCTGACCCGCTCACAGGGCCTGGCCCCCGCAGCCCTGACCCGCTCACAGGGCCTGGCCCCCGCAGCCCTGACCCGCTCACAGGGCCTGGCCCCCGCAGCCCTGACCCGCTCACAGGGCCTGGACCCCGCAGCCCTGACCCGCTCACAGGTCCTGGCCCCCGCAGCCCTGACCCGCTCACAGGGCCTGGCCCCCGCAGCCCTGACCCGCTCAGAGGGCCTCGCCCCCGCAGCCCTGACCCGCTCACACGGCCTGGCCCCCGCAGCCCTGACCCGCTCACAGGGCCTGGCCCCCGCAGCCCTGACCCGCTCACAGGGACTGGCCCCCGCAGCCCTGACCCGATCACAGGGACTGGCCCCCGCACCCCAGACCCGCTCACAGGGACTGGCCCCCGCAGCCCACACCCGCTCACAGGGACTGGCCCCCGCAGCCCAGACCCGCTCACAGGGACTGGCCCCCGCAGCCCAGACCCGCTCACAGGGACTGGCCCCCGCAGCCCAGACCCGGCCACAGGGACTGGCCCCCGCAGCCCTGACCCGCTCACAGGGACTGGCCCCCGCAGCCCTGACCCGCTCACAGGGACTGGCCCCCGCAGCCCTGACCCGCTCACAGGGACTGGCCCCCGCAGCCCTGACCCGCTCACAGGGTCTGGCCCCCGCAGCCCTGACCCGCTCACAGGGCCTGGCCCCCGCAGCCCTGACCCGCTCACAGGGCCTGGCACCCGCGGCCCTGACCCGCTCACAGGGCCTGGCCCCCGCGGCCCTGACCCGCTCACAGGGCCTGGCCCCCGCGGCCCTGACCCGCTCAGAGGGCCTGGCCCCCGCGGCCCTGACCCGCTCACAGGGCCTGGCCCCCGCGGCCCTGACCCGCTCACAGGGCCTGGCCCCCGCGGCCCTGACCCGCTCACAGGGCCTGGCCACCGCGGCCCTGACCCGCTCACTGGGCCTGGCCCCCGCGGCCCTGACCCGCTCACAGGGCCTGGCCCCGCGGCCCTGACCCGCTCACAGGGCCTGGCCCCCGCGGCCCTGACCCGCTCACAGGGCCTGTCCCCCGCGGCCCTGACCCGCTCACAGGGCTTGGCCTTCGCGGCCCTGACCCGCTCACAGGGCCTGGCCCCCGCGGCCCTGACCCGCTCACAGGGCCTGGCCCCCGCGGCCCTGACCCGCTCACAGGGCCTGGCCCCCGGGGCCCTGACCCGCTCACAGGGCCTTGCCCCCGCGGCCCTGACCCGCTCACAGGGCCTGGCCCCCGCGGCCCTGACCCGCTCACAGGGCCTGGCCCCCGCGGCCCTGACCCGCGCACAGGGCCTGGCCCCCGCGGCCCTGACCCGCGCACAGGGCCTGGCCCCCGCGGCCCTGAACCGCTCACAGGGCCTGGCCCCCGCGGCCCTGACCCGCTCACAGGGCCTGGCCCCCGCGGCCCTGACCCGCTCACAGGGCCTGGCCCCCGCGGCCCTGACCCGCTCACAGGGCCTGGCCCCCGCGGCCCTGACCCGATCACAGGGCCTGGCCCCCGCGGCCCTGACCCGCTCACACATGGCCTGGCCCCCGCGGCCCTGACCCGCTCACAGGGCCTGGCACCCGCGGCCCTGACCCGCTCACAGGGCCTGGCCCCCGCGGCCCTGACCCGCTCACAGGGCCTGGCCCCCTCGGCCCTGAGCCGCTCAGAGGGCCTGGCCCCCGCGGCCCTGACCCGCTCACAGGGCCTGGCCCCCGCGGCCCTGACCCGCTCACAGGGCCTTGCCCCCGCGGCCCTGACCCGCTCACAGGGCCTGGCCCCCGCGGCCCTGACCCGCTGACAGGGCCTGGCACCCGCAGCCCTGACCCGCTCAGAGGGCCTGGCCCCTGCAGCCCTGACCCGCTCAGAGGGCCTGGCCCCCGCAGCCCTGACCCGCTCAGAGGGCCTGGCCCCCGCAGCCCTGACCCGCTCAGAGGGCCTGGCCCCCGCAGCCCTGACCCGCTCAGAGGGCCTGGCCCCCGCGGCCCTGACCCGCTCACAGGTCCTGGCCCCCGCGGCCCTGACCCGCTCACAGGGACTGGCCCCCGCGGCCCTGACCCGCTCACAGGGACTGGCCCCCGCGGCCCTGACCCGCTCACAGGGCCTGGCCCCCGCGGCCCTGACCCGCTCACAGGGCCTGGCCCCCGGGGCCCTGACCCGCTCACAGGGCCTTGCCCCCGCGGCCCTGACCCGCTCACAGGGCCTGGCCCCCGCGGCCCTGACCCGCTCACAGGGCCTGGCCCCCGCGGCCCTGACCCGCGCACAGGGCCTGGCCCCCGCGGCCCTGACCCGCGCACAGGGCCTGGCCCCCGCGGCCCTGAACCGCTCACAGGGCCTGGCCCCCGCGGCCCTGACCCGCTCACAGGGCCTGGCCCCCGCGGCCCTGACCCGCTCACAGGGCCTGGCCCCCGCGGCCCTGACCCGCTCACAGGGCCTGGCCCCCGCGGCCCTGACCCGATCACAGGGCCTGGCCCCCGCGGCCCTGACCCGCTCACACATGGCCTGGCCCCCGCGGCCCTGACCCGCTCACAGGGCCTGGCACCCGCGGCCCTGACCCGCTCACAGGGCCTGGCCCCCGCGGCCCTGACCCGCTCACAGGGCCTGGCCCCCTCGGCCCTGAGCCGCTCAGAGGGCCTGGCCCCCGCGGCCCTGACCCGCTCACAGGGCCTGGCCCCCGCGGCCCTGACCCGCTCACAGGGCCTTGCCCCCGCGGCCCTGACCCGCTCACAGGGCCTGGCCCCCGCGGCCCTGACCCGCTGACAGGGCCTGGCACCCGCAGCCCTGACCCGCTCAGAGGGCCTGGCCCCTGCAGCCCTGACCCGCTCAGAGGGCCTGGCCCCCGCAGCCCTGACCCGCTCAGAGGGCCTGGCCCCCGCAGCCCTGACCCGCTCAGAGGGCCTGGCCCCCGCAGCCCTGACCCGCTCAGAGGGCCTGGCCCCCGCGGCCCTGACCCGCTCACAGGTCCTGGCCCCCGCGGCCCTGACCCGCTCACAGGGACTGGCCCCCGCGGCCCTGACCCGCTCACAGGGACTGGCCCCCGCGGCCCTGACCCGCTCACAGGGCCTGGCCCCCGCGGCCCTGACCCGCTCACAGGGACTGGCCCCCGCGGCCCTGACCCGCTCACAGGGCCTGGCCCCCGCGGCCCTGACCCGCTCACAGGGCCTGGCCCCCGCGGCCCTGACCCGCTCACAGGGCCTTGCCTCCGCGGCCCTGACCCGCTCACAGGGCCTGGCCCCCGCAGCCCTGACCCGCTCACAGGGCCTGGCCCCCGCGGCCGTGACCCGCTCACAGGGCCTGGCCCCCCCGGCCCTGACCCGCTCACAGTGCCTTGCCCCCGCGGCCCTGACCCGCTCACAGGGCCTGGCCCCCGCGGCCCTGACCCGCTCACAGGGCCTGGCCCCCGCGGCCCTGACCCGCTCACAGGGCCTGGCCCCCGCGGCCCTGACCCGCTCACAGGGCCTGGCACCCGCGGCCCTGACCCGCTCACAGGGCCTGGCACCCGCTGCCCTGACCCGCTCACAGGGCCTGGCACCCGCTGCCCTGACCCGCTCACAGTGACTGGCCCCCGCACCCCTGACCCGCTCACAGGGACTGGCCCCCGCAGCCCTGAACCGCTCACAGGGACTGGCCCCCGCAGCCCTCACCCGCTCACAGGGACTGGCCCCCGCAGCCCTCACCCGCTCACAGGGACTGGCCCCCGCAGCCCTGACCCGCTCACAGCTATTTGCCACCGCAGCCATGACCCGATCACAGGCAATGTCCCCCGCAGCCCTGTCCCGCTGACATGGACTGGCCCCCGCAGCCCTGACCCCCTGACAGCTATTTGCCACCGCAGCCCTCGCCCGCTCACAGGGACTGGCCCCCGCTGCCCTGACCCGCTCACAGGGACTGGCCCCCGCAGCCCTGACCCGCTCACAGCTATTTGCCACCGCAGCCCTCACCCGCTCACAGGGACTGGCCCCCGCAGCCCTGACACGCTCACAGGGACTGGCCCCCGCAGCCCTGACCCGCTCACAGGGCCTGGCACCCGCAGCCCTGACCCGCTCAGAGGGCCTGGCCCCCGCAGCCCTGACCCGCTCAGAGGGCCTGGACCCCGCGGCCCTGACCAGCTCAGAGGGCCTGGCCCCCGCGGCCCTGACCCGCTCACAGGGCCTGGCCCCCGCGGCCCTGACCCGCTCACAGGGCCTCGCCCCCGCGGCCCTGACCCGCTCACAGGGCCAGGCCCCCGCGGCCCTGACCCGCTCACAGGGCCTGGCCCCCGCGGCCCTGACCCGCTCACAGGGCCTGGCCCCCGCGGCCCTGACCCGCTCACAGGGACTGGCCTCCGCGGCCCTGACCCGCTCACAGGGACTGGCCCCCGCGGCCCTGACCCGCTCACAGCTATTTGCCACCGCAGCCATGACCCGATCACAGGCACTGTCCCCCGCAGCCCTGTCCCGCTGACATGGACTGGCCCCCGCAGCCCTGACCCCCTGACAGCTATTTGCCACCGCAGCCCTCGCCCGCTCACAGGGACTGGCCCCCGCAGCCCTGACCCGCTCACAGGGACTGGCCCCCGCAGCCCTGACCCGCTCACAGCTATTTGCCACCGCAGCCATGACCCGATCACAGGCACTGTCCCCCGCAGCCCTGTCCCGCTGACAATAGACTGGCCCCCGCAGCCCTGACCCCCTGACAGCTATTTGCCACCGCAGCCCTCGCCCGCTCACAGGGACTGGCCCCCGCAGCCCTGACCCGCTCACAGGGACTGGCCCCCGCAGCCCTGACCCGCTCACAGGGACAGGCCCCCGCAGCCCTGACCCGCTCACAGGGACTGGCCCCCGCAGCCCTGACCCGCTCACAGGGTCTGGCCCCCGCAGCCCTGACCCGCTCACAGGGCCTGGCCCCCGCAGCCCTGACCCGCTCACAGGGCCTGGCACCCGCAGCCCTGACCCGCTCACAGGGCCTGGCCCCCGCAGCCCTGACCCGCTCACAGGGCCTGGCCCCCGCGGCCCTGACCCGCTCAGAGGGCCTGGCCCCCGCGGCCCTGACCCGCTCACAGGGCCTGGCCCCCGCGGCCCTCACCCGCTCACAGGGACTGGCCCCCGCAGCCCTGACCCGCTCACAGCTATTTGCCACCGCAGCCATGACCCGATCACAGGCAATGTCCCCCGCAGCCCTGTCCCGCTGACATGGACTGGCCCCCGCAGCCCTGACCCCCTGACAGCTATTTGCCACCGCAGCCCTCGCCCGCTCACAGGGACTGGCCCCCGCTGCCCTGACCCGCTCACAGGGACTGGCCCCCGCAGCCCTGACCCGCTCACAGGGCCTGGCACCCGCAGCCCTGACCCGCTCACAGGGCCTGGCCCCCGCAGCCCTGACCCGCTCAGAGGGCCTGGACCCCGCGGCCCTGACCAGCTCAGAGGGCCTGGCCCCCGCGGCCCTGACCCGCTCACAGGGCCTGGCCCCCGCGGCCCTGACCCGCTCACAGGGACTGGCCCCCGCAGCCCTGACCCGCTCACAGGGACAGGCCCCCGCAGCCCTGACCCGCTCACAGGGACTGGCCCCCGCAGCCCTGACCCGCTCACAGGGCCTGGCCCCCGCAGCCCTGACCCGCTCACAGGGCCTGGCCCCCGCAGCCCTGACCCGCTCACAGGGCCTGGCACCCGCAGCCCTGACCCGCTCACAGGGCCTGGCCCCCGCAGCCCTGACCCGCTCACAGGGCCTGGCCCCCGCGGCCCTGACCCGCTCACAGGGCCTGGCCCCCGCGGCCCTGACCCGCTCACAGGGCCTGGCCCCCGCGGCCCTGTCCCGCTCACAGGGCCTGGCCCCCGCGGCCCTGACCCGCTCACAGGGCCTGGCCTCCGCGGCCCTGACCCGCTCACAGGGCCTGGCCCCCGCGGCCCTGACCCGCTCACACAGGGCCTGGCCACCGCGGCCCTGACCCGCTCACTGGGCCTGGCCCCCGCGGCCCTGACCCGCTCACAGGGCCTGGCCCCCGCGGCCCTGACCCGCTCAGAGGGCCTGGCCCCCGCGGCCCTGACCCGCTCACAGGGCCTGGCCCCCGCGGCCCTGACCCGCTCACAGGGCCTGGCCCCCGCGGCCCTGTCCCGCTCACAGGGCCTGGCCCCCGCGGCCCTGACCCGCTCACAGGGCCTGGCCCCCGCGGCCCTGACCCGCTCACAGGGCCTGGCCCCCGCGGCCCTGACCCGCTCACACAGGGCCTGGCCACCGCGGCCCTGACCCGCTCACTGGGCCTGGCCCCCGCGGCCCTGACCCGCTCACAGGGCCTGGCCCCCGCGGCCCTGACCCGCTCACAGGGCCTGGCCCCCGCGGCCCTGACCCGCTCACAGGGCCTGGCCCCCGCGGCCCTGACCCGCTCACAGGGCCTGGCCCCCGCGGCCCTGACCCGCTCACAGGGCCTGGCCCCCGCGGCCCTGACCCGCTCACAGGGCCTGGCCCCCGCGGCCCTGACCCGCTCACAGGGCCTGGCCCCCGCGGCCCTGTCCCGCTCACAGGGCCTGGCCCCCGCGGCCCTGACCCGCTCACAGGGCCTGGCCCCCGCGGCCCTGACCCGCTCACAGGGCCTGGCCCCCGCGGCCCTGACCCGCTCACAGGGCCTGGCCCCCGCGGCCCTGACCCGCTCACAGGGCCTGGCCCCCGCGGCCCTGACCCGCTCACAGGGCCTTGCCCCCGCGGCCCTGACCCGCTCACAGGGCCTGGCCCCCGCGGCCCTGACCCGCTCACAGGGACTGGCCCCCGCGGCCCTGACCCGCTCACAGGGCCTGGCCCCCGCGGCCCTGACCCGCTCACAGGGCCTGGCCCCCGCGGCCCTGACCCGCTCACAGGGCCTGGCCCCCGCGGCCCTGACCCGCTCACAGGGCCTGGCCACCGCGGCCCTGACCCGCTCACTGGGCCTGGCCCCCGCGGCCCTGACCCGCTCACAGGGCCTGGCCCCCGCGGCCCTGACCCGCTCACAGGGCCTGGCCCCCGCGGCCCTGACCCGCTCACAGGGCCTGGCCCCCGCGGCCCTGACCCGCTCACAGGGCCTTGCCCCCGCGGCCCTGACCCGCTCACAGGGCCTGGCCCCCGCGGCCGTGACCCGCTCACAGGGCCTGGCCCCCGCGGCCCTGACCCGCTCACAGGGCCTGGCCCCCGCGGCCCTGACCCGCGCACAGGGCCTGGCCCCCGCGGCCCTGAACCGCTCACAGGGCCTGGCCCCCGCGGCCCTGACCCGCTCACAGGGCCTGGCCCCCGCGGCCCTGACCCGCTCACAGGGCCTGGCCCCCGCGGCCCTGACCCGCTCACAGGGCCTGGCCCCCGCGGCCCTGACCCGATCACAGGGCCTGGCCCCCGCGTCCCTGACCCGCTCACAGGGCCTGGCCCCCGCGGCCCTGACCCGCTCACAGGGCCTGGCCCCCGCGGCCCTGACCCGCTCACAGGGCCTGGCCCCCGCGGCCCTGACCCGCTCACAGGGCCTGGCCCCCGCGGCCCTGACCCGCTTACAGGGCCTGGCCCCCGCGGCCCTGACCCGCTCACAGGGCCTGGCCCCCGCGGCCCTGACCCGCTTACAGGGACTGGCCCTCCGCGGCCCTGACCCGCTCACAGGGACTGGCCCCCGCAGCCCTGAACCGCTCACAGGGACTGGCCCCCGCAGCCCTCACCCGCTCACAGGGACTGGCCCCCGCAGCCCTGACCCGCTCACAGCTATTTGCCACCGCAGCCATGACCCGATCACAGGCACTGTCCCCCGCAGCCCTGTCCCGCTGACATGGACTGGCCCCCGCAGCCCTGACCCCCTGACAGCTATTTGCCACCGCAGCCCTCGCCCGCTCACAGGGACTGGCCCCCGCAGCCCTGACCCGCTCACAGGGACTGGCCCCCGCAGCCCTGACCCGCTCACAGCTATTTGCCACCGCAGCCCTCACCCGCTCACAGGGACTGGCCCCCGCAGCCCTGACCCGCTCACAGGGACTGGCCCCCGCAGCCCTGACCCGCTCACAGGGACTGGCCCCCGCAGCCCTGACCCGCTCACAGGGACTGGCCCCCGCAGCCCTGACCCGCTCACAGGGACTGGCCCCCGCAGCCCTGACCCGCTCACATGGACTGGCCCCCGCAGCCCTGACCCGCTCACAGGGACTGGCCCCCGCAGCCCTCACCCGCTCACAGGGACTGGCCCCCGCAGCCCTGACCCGCTCACAGCTATTTGCCACCGCATCCATGACCCGATCACAGGCACTGTCCCCCGCAGCCCTGTCCCGCTGACATGGACTGGCTCCCGCAGCCCTGACCCCCTGACAGCTATTTGCCACCGCAGCCCTCGCCCGCTCACAGGGACTGGCCCCCGCAGCCCTGACCCGCTCACAGGGACTGGCCCCCGCAGCCCTGACCCGCTCACAGCTATTTGCCACCGCAGCCCTCACCCGCTCACAGGGACTGGCCCCCGCAGCCCTGACCCGATCACAGGGACTGGCCCCCGCAGCCCTGACCCGCTCACAGGTACTGGCCCCCGCAGCCCTGACCCGCTCACAGGGACTGGCCCCCGCAGCCCTGACCCGCTCACAGGGACTGGCCCCCGCAGCCCTGACCCGCTCACAGGGACTGGCCCCCGCAGCCCTGACCCGCTCACAGGGCCTGGCCCCCGCAGCCCTGACCCGCTCACAGGGCCTGGCACCCGCAGCCCTGACCCGCTCAGAGGGCCTGGCCCCCGCGGCCCTGTCCCGCTCACAGGGCCTGGCCCCCGCGGCCCTGACCCGCTCACAGGGCCTGGCCCCCGCGGCCCTGACCCGCTAAGAGGGCCTGGCCCCCGCGGCCCTGACCCGCTCACAGGGCCTGGCCCCCGCGGCCCTGACCCGCTCACAGGGCCTGGCCCCCGCGGCCCTGACCCGCTCAGAGGGCCTGGCCCCCGCGGCCCTGACCCGCTCACAGGGCCTGGCACCCGCTGCCCTGACCCGCTCACAGGGCCTGGCACCCGCTGCCCTGACCCGCTCACAGGGACTGGCCCCCGCAGCCCTGAACCGCTCAGAGGGACTGGCCCCCGCAGCCCTCACCCGCTCACAGGGACTGGCCCCCGCAGCCCTCACCCGCTCACAGGGACTGGCCCCCGCAGCCCTGACCCGCTCACAGCTATTTGCCACCGCAGCCATGACCCGATCACAGGCAATGTCCCCCGCAGCCCTGTCCCGCTGACATGGACTGGCCCCCGCAGCCCTGACCCCCTGACAGCTATTTGCCACCGCAGCCCTCGCCCGCTCACAGGGACTGGCCCCCGCTGCCCTGACCCGCTCACAGGGACTGGCCCCCGCAGCCCTGACCCGCTCACACCTATTTGCCACCGCAGCCCTCACCCGCTCACAGGGACTGGCCCCCGCAGCCCTGACCCGCTCACAGGGCCTGGCCCCCGCAGCCCTGACCCGCTCACAGGGCCTGGCCCCCGCAGCCCTGACCCGCTCACAGGGCCTGGCCCCCGCAGCCCTGACCCGCTCAGAGGGCCTGGCCCCCGCAGCCCTGACCCGCTCAGAGGGCCTGGACCCCGCGGCCCTGACCAGCTCAGAGGGCCTGGCCCCCGCGGCCCTGACCCGCTCACAGGGCCTGGCCCCCGCGGCCCTGACCCGCTCACAGGGACTGGCCCCCGCAGCCCTGACCCGCTCACAGGGACAGGCCCCCGCAGCCCTGACCCGCTCACAGGGACTGGCCCCCGCAGCCCTGACCCGCTCACAGAGTCTGGCCCCCGCAGCCCTGACCCGCTCACAGGGCCTGGCCCCCGCAGCCCTGACCCGCTCACAGGGCCTGGCACCCGCAGCCCTGACCCGCTCACAGGGCCTGGCCCCCGCAGCCCTGACCCGCTCACAGGGCCTGGCCCCCGCGGCCCTGACCCGCTCAGAGGGCCTGGATCCCGCGGCCCTGACCCGCTCACAGGGCCTGGCCCCCGCGGCCCTGTCCCGCTCACAGGGCCTGGCCCCCGCGGCCCTGACCCGCTCACAGGGCCTGGCCTCCGCGGCCCTGACCCGCTCACAGGGCCTGGCCCCCGCGGCCCTGACCCGCTCACACAGGGCCTGGCCACCGCGGCCCTGACCCGCTCACTGGGCCTGGCCCCCGCGGCCCTGACCCGCTCACAGGGCCTGGCCCCCGCGGCCCTGACCCGCTCACAGGGCCTGGCCCCCGCGGCCCTGACCCGCTCACAGGGCCTGGCCCCCGCGGCCCTGACCCGCTCACAGGGCCTGGCCCCCGCGGCCCTGTCCCGCTCACAGGGTCTGGCCCCCGCGGCCCTGACCCGCTCACAGGGCCTGGCCCCCGCGGCCCTGACCCGCTCACAAGGCCTGGCCCCCGCAGCCCTGACCCGCTCAGAGGGCCTGGACCCCGCGGCCCTGACCCGCTCAGAGGGCCTGGCCCCCGCGGCCCTGACCCGCTCACAGGGCCTGGCCCCCGCGGCCCTGACCCGCTCACAGGGCCTGGCCCCCGCGGCCCTGACCCGCTCACAGGGCCTGGCCTCCGCGGCCCTGACCCGCTCACAGGAACTGGCCCCCGCAGCCCTGACCCGCTCACAGGGCCTGGCACCCGCAGCCCTGACCCGCTCACAGGGCCTGGCCCCCGCGGCCCTGACCCGCTCACAGGGCCTGGCCCCCGCGGCCCTGACCCGCTCAGAGGGCCTGGCCCCCGCGGCCCTGACCCGCTCACAGGGCCTGGCCCCCGCGGCCCTGACCCGCTCACAGGGCCTGGCCCCCGCGGCCCTGACCCGCTCACAGGGCCTGGCCACCGCGGCCCTGACCCGCTCACTGGGCCTGGCCCCCGCGGCCCTGACCCGCTCACAGGGCCTGGCCCCCGCGGCCCTGACCCGCTCACAGGGCCTGGCCCCCGCGGCCCTGACCCGCTCACAGGGCCTGGCCCCCGCGCCCCTGACCCGCTCACAGGGCCTGGCCCCCGCGGCCCTGACCCGCTCACAGGGCCTTGCCCCCGCGGCCCTGACCCGCTCACAGGGCCTGGCCCCCGCGGCCGTGACCCGCTCACAGGGCCTGGCCCCCGCGGCCCTGACCCGCTCACAGGGCCTGGCCCCCGCGGCCCTGACCCGCGCACAGGGCCTGGCCCCCGCGGCCCTGAACCGCTCACAGGGCCTGGCCCCCGCGGCCCTGACCCGCTCACAGGGCCTGGCCCCCGCGGCCCTGACCCGCTCACAGGGCCTGGCCCCCGCGGCCCTGACCCGCTCACAGGGCCTGGCCCCCGCGGCCCTGACCCGATCACAGGGCCTGGCCCCCGCGTCCCTGACCCGCTCACAGGGCCTGGCCCCCGCGGCCCTGACCCGCTCACAGGGCCTGGCCCCCGCGGCCCTGACCCGCTCACAGGGCCTGGCCCCCGCGGCCCTGACCCGCTCACAGGGCCTGGCCCCCGCGGCCCTGACCCGCTCACAGGGCCTGGCCCCCGCGGCCCTGACCCGCTCACAGGGACTGGCCCCCGCGGCCCTGACCCGCTCACAGGGACTGGACCCCGCGGCCCTGACCCGCTCACAGGGACTGGCCCCCGCGGCCCTGACCCGCTCACAGGGACTTGCCCCCGCGGCCCTGACCCGCTCACAGTGACTGGCCCTCCGCGGCCCTGACCCGCTCACAGGGACTGGCCCCCGCAGCCCTGAACCGCTCACAGGGACTGGCCCCCGCAGCCCTCACCCGCTCACAGGGACTGGCCCCCGCAGCCCTGACCCGCTCACAGCTATTTGCCACCGCAGCCATGACCCGATCACAGGCACTGTCCCCCGCAGCCCTGTCCCGCTGACATGGACTGGCCCCCGCAGCCCTGACCCCCTGACAGCTATTTGCCACCGCAGCCCTCGCCCGCTCACAGGGACTGGCCCCCGCAGCCCTGACCCGCTCACAGGGACTGGCCCCCGCAGCCCTGACCCGCTCACAGCTATTTGCCACCGCAGCCCTCACCCGCTCACAGGGACTGGCCCCCGCAGCCCTGACCCGCTCACAGGGACTGGCCCCCGCAGCCCTGACCCGCTCACAGGGACTGGCCCCCGCAGCCCTGACCCGCTCACAGGGACTGGCCCCCGCAGCCCTGACCCGCTCACAGGGACTGGCCCCCGCAGCCCTGACCCGCTCACATGGACTGGCCCCCGCAGCCCTGACCCGCTCACAGGGACTGGCCCCCGCAGCCCTCACCCGCTCACAGGGACTGGCCCCCGCAGCCCTGACCCGCTCACAGCTATTTGCCACCGCATCCATGACCCGATCACAGGCACTGTCCCCCGCAGCCCTGTCCCGCTGACATGGACTGGCTCCCGCAGCCCTGACCCCCTGACAGCTATTTGCCACCGCAGCCCTCGCCCGCTCACAGGGACTGGCCCCCGCAGCCCTGACCCGCTCACAGGGACTGGCCCCCGCAGCCCTGACCCGCTCACAGCTATTTGCCACCGCAGCCCTCACCCGCTCACAGGGACTGGCCCCCGCAGCCCTGACCCGATCACAGGGACTGGCCCCCGCAGCCCTGACCCGCTCACAGGTACTGGCCCCCGCAGCCCTGACCCGCTCACAGGGACTGGCCCCCGCAGCCCTGACCCGCTCACAGGGACTGGCCCCCGCAGCCCTGACCCGCTCACAGGGACTGGCCCCCGCAGCCCTGACCCGCTCACAGGGCCTGGCCCCCGCAGCCCTGACCCGCTCACAGGGCCTGGCACCCGCAGCCCTGACCCGCTCAGAGGGCCTGGCCCCCGCAGCCCTGACCCGCTCAGAGGGCCTGGCCCCCGCAGCCCTGACCCGCTCAGAGGTCCTGGCCCCCGCAGCCCTGACCCGCTCAGAGGGCCTGGCCCTCGCAGCCCTGACCCGCTCACAGGGCCTGGCCCCCACAGCCCTGACCCGCTCAGAGGGCCTGGACCCCGCAGCCCTGACCCGCTCACAGGGCCAGGCCCCCGCAGCCCTGACCCGCTCACAGGGACTGGCCCCCGCGGCCCTGACCCGCTCACAGGGACTGGGCCCTGCGGCCCTGACCCGCTCACAGGGCCTGGCCCCCGCGGCCCTGACCCGCTCACAGGGCCTGGCACCTGCTGCCCTGACCCGCTCAGAGGGCCTGGCCCCCGCGGCCCTGACCCGCTCACTGGGCCTGGCCCCCGCGGCCCTGACCCGCTCACAGGGCCTGGCCCCCGCGGCCCTGACCCGCTCACAGGGCCTGGCCCCAGCGGCCCTGACCCGCTCACAGGGCCTGGCCCCCGCGGCCCTGACCCGCTCACAGGGCCTTGCCTCCGCGGCCCTGACCCGCTCACAGGGCTTGGCCCCCGCGGCCCTGACCCGCTCACAGGGCCTGCCCCCCACGGCCCTGACCCGCTCACAGGGCCTGGCCCCCGCGGCCCTGACCCGCTCACAGGGCCTGGCCCCCGCGGCCCTGACCCGCTCACAGGGCCTGGCCCCCGCGGCCCTGACCCGCTCACAGGGACTGGCCCCCGCGGCCCTGACCCGCTCACAGGGACTTGCCCCCGCGGCCCTGACCCGCTCACAGTGACTGGCCCTCCGCGGCCCTGACCCGCTCACAGGGACTGGCCCCCGCAGCCCTGAACCGCTCACAGGGACTGGCCCCCGCAGCCCTCACCCGCTCACAGGGACTGGCCCCCGCAGCCCTGACCCGCTCACAGCTATTTGCCACCGCAGCCATGACCCGATCACAGGCACTGTCCCCCGCAGCCCTGTCCCGCTGACATGGACTGGACCCCGCAGCACTGACCCCCTGACAGCTATTTGCCACCGCAGCCCTTGCCCGCTCACAGGGACTGGCCCCCGCAGCCCTGACCCGCTCACAGGGACTGGCCCCCGCAGCCCTGACCCGCTCACAGCTATTTGCCACCGCAGCCCTCACCCGCTCACAGGGACTGGCCCCCTCAGCCCTGACCCGCTCACAGGGACTGGCCCCCGCAGCCCTGACCCGCTCACAGGGACTGGCCCCCGCAGCCCTGACCCGCTCACAGGGACTGGCCCCCGCAGCCCTGACCCGCTCACAGGGACTGGCCCCCGCAGCCCTGACCCGCTCACAGGGACTGGCCCCCGCAGCCCTGACCCGCTCACAGGGACTGTACCCCGCAGCCCTCACCCGCTCACAGGGACTGGCCCCCGCAGCCCTGACCCGCTCACAGCTATTTGCCACCGCAGCCATGACCCGATCACAGGCACTGTCCCCCGCAGCCCTGTCCCGCTGACATGGACTGGCCCCCGCAGCCCTGACCCCCTGACAGTTATTTGCCACCGCAGCCCTCGCCCGCTCACAGGGACTGGCCCCCGCAGCCCTGACCCGCTCACAGGGACTGGCCCCCGCAGCCCTGACCCGCTCACAGCTATTTGCCACCGCAGCCCTGACCCGCTCACAGGGACTGGCCCCCGCAGCCCTGACCCGATCACAGGGACTGGCCCCCGCAGCCCTGACCCGCTCACAGGTACTGGCCCCCGCAGCCCTGACCCGCTCACAGGGACTGGCCCCCGCAGCCCTGACCCGCTCACAGGGACTGGCCCCCGCAGCCCTGACCCGCTCACAGGGCCTGGCCCCCGCAGCCCTGACCCGCTCACAGGGCCTGGCACCCGCAGCCCTGACCCGCTCAGAGGGCCTGGCCCCCGCAGCCCTGACCCGCTCAGAGGGCCTGGCCCCCGCAGCCCTGACCCGCTCAGAGGGCCTGGCCCCCGCAGCCCTGACCCGCTCAGAGGGCCTGGCCCCCGCAGCCCTGACCCGCTCACAGGGCCTGGCCCCCGCAGCCCTGACCCGCTCAGAGGGCCTGGACCCCGCAGCCCTGGCCCGCTCACAGGGCCTGGCCCCCGCAGCCCTGACCCGCTCACAGGGACTGGCCCCCGCGGCCCTGACCCGCTCACAGGGACTGGGCCCTGCGGCCCTGACCCGCTCACAGGGCCTGGCACCCGCTGCCCTGACCCGCTCAGAGGGCCTGGCCCCCGCGGCCCTGACCCGCTCACTGGGCCTGGCCCCCGCGGCCCTGACCCGCTCACAGGGCCTGGCCCCCGCGGCCCTGACCCGCTCACAGGGCCTGGCCCCCGCGGCCCTGACCCGCTCACAGGGCCAGGCCCCCGCGGCCCTGACCCGCTCAGAGGGCCTGGCCCCCGCGGCCCTGACCCGCTCACAGGGCCTGGCCCCCGCGGCCCTGACCCGCTCACAGGGCCTGGCCCCCCTGGCCCTGACCCGCTCACAGTGCCTTGCCCCCGCGGCCCTGACCCGCTCACTGGGCCTGGCCCCCGCGGCCCTGACCCGCTCAGAGGGCCTGGCCCCCGCAGCCCTGACCCGCTCACAGGGCCTGGCCCCCGCAGCCCTGACCCGCTCAGAGGGCCTGGACCCCGCAGCCCTGGCCCGCTCACAGGGCCTGGCCCCCGCAGCCCTGACCCGCTCACAGGGACTGGCCCCCGCGGCCCTGACCCGCTCACAGGGACTGGGCCCTGCGGCCCTGACCCGCTCACAGGGCCTGCCACCCGCTGCCCTGACCCGCTCAGAGGGCCTGGCCCCCGCGGCCCTGACCCGCTCACTGGGCCTGGCCCCCGCGGCCCTGACCCGCTCACAGGGCCTGGCCCCCGCGGCCCTGACCCGCTCACAGGGCCTGGCCCCCGCGGCCCTGACCCGCTCACAGGGCCAGGCCCCCGCGGCCCTGACCCGCTCAGAGGGCCTGGCCCCCGCGGCCCTGACCCGCTCACAGGGCCTGGCCCCCGCGGCCCTGACCCGCTCACAGGGCCTGGCCCCCCTGGCCCTGACCCGCTCACAGTGCCTTGCCCCCGCGGCCCTGACCCGCTCACTGGGCCTGGCCCCCGCGGCCCTGACCCGCTCAGAGGGCCTGGCCCCCGCAGCCCTGACCCGCTCACAGGGCCTGGCCCCCTCAGCCCTGACCCGCTCAGAGGGCCTCGACCCCGCAGCCCTGACCCGCTCACAGGGCCTGGCCCCCGCAGCCCTGACCCGCTCACAGGGACTGGCCCCCGCGGCCCTGACCCGCTCACAGGGACTGGCCCCCGCGGCCCTGACCCGCTCACAGGGACTGGGCCCCGCGGCCCTGACCCGCTCACAGGGCCTGGCCCCCGCGGCCCTGACCCGCTCACAGGGCCTGGCACCCGCTGCCCTGACCCGCTCAGAGGGCCTGGCCCCCGCGGCCCTGACCCGCTCACTGGGCCTGGCCCCCGCGGCCCTGACCCGCTCACAGGGCCTGGCCCCCGCGGCCCTGACCCGCTCACAGGGCCTGGCCCCCGCGGCCCTGACCCGCTCACAGGGCCTGGCCCCCGCGGCCCTGACCCGCTCACAGGGCCTTGCCCCCGCGGCCCTGACCCGCTCACAGGGCCTGGCCCCCGCGGCCCTGACCCGCTCACAGGGCCTGGCCCCCGCGGCCCTGACCCGCTCACAGGGCCTGGCCCCCCCGGCCCTGACCCGCTCACAGTGCCTTGCCCCCGCGGCCCTGACCCGCTCACAGGGCCTGGCCCCCGCGGCCCTGACCCGCTCACAGGGCCTGGCCCCCGCGCCCCTGACCCGCTCACAGGGCCTGGCCCCCGCGGCCCTGACCCGCTCACAGGGCCTGGCCCCCGCGGCCCTGACCCGCTCACAGGGCCTGGCCCCCGCGGCCCTGACCCGCTCACAGGGTCTGGCACCCGCTGCCCTGACCCGCTCACAGGGCCTGGCACCCGCTGCCCTGACCCGCTCACAGTGACTGGCCCCCGCAGCCCTGACCCGCTCACAGGGACTGGCCCCCGCAGCCCTGAACCGCTCACAGGGACTGGCCCCCGCAGCCCTCACCCGCTCACAGGGACTGGCCCCCGCAGCCCTCACCCGCTCACAGGGACTGGCCCCCGCAGCCCTGACCCGCTCACAGCTATTTGCCACCGCAGCCATGACCCGATCAAAGGCACTGTCCCCCGCAGCCCTGTCCCGCTGACATGGACTGGCCCCCGCAGCCCTGACCCCCTGACAGCTATTTGCCACCGCAGCCCTCGCCCGCTCACAGGGACTGGCCCCCGCAGCCCTGACCCGCTCACAGGGACTGGCCCCCGCAGCCCTGACCCGCTCACAGCTATTTGCCACCGCAGCCCTGACCCGCTCACAGGGACTGGCCCCCGCAGCCCTGACCCGCTCACAGGGACTGGCCCCCGCAGCCCTGACCCGCTCACAGGGACTGGCCCCCGCAGCCCTGACCCGCTCACAGGGACTGGCCCCCGCAGCCCTGACCCGCTCACAGGGACTGGCCCCCGCAGCCCTGACCCGCTCACAGGGACTGGCCCCCGCAGCCCTGACCCGCTCAGAGGGCCTGGCCCCCGCAGCCCTGACCCGCTCAGAGGGACTGGCCCCCGCAGCCCTGACCCGCTCACAGCTATTTGCCACCGCAGCCATGACCCGATCACAGGCACTGTCCCCCGCAGCCCTGTCCCGCTGACATGGACTGGCCCCCGCAGCCCTGACCCCCTGACAGCTATATGCCACCGCAGCCCTCGCCCGCTCACAGGGACTGGCCCCCGCAGCCCTGACCCGCTCACAGGGACTGGCCCCCGCAGCCCTGACCCGCTCACAGGGACTGGCCCCCGCGGCCCTGACCCGCTCACAGGGACTGGGCCCCGCGGCCCTGACCCGCTCACAGGGCCTCGACCCCGCAGCCCTGACCCGCTCACAGGGCCTGGCCCCCGCAGCCCTGACCCGCTCACAGGGACTGGCCCACGCGGCCCTGACCCGCTCACAGGGACTGGGCCCCGCGGCCCTGACCCGCTCACAGGGCCTGGCCCCCGCGGCCCTGACCCGCTCACAGGGCCTGGCACCCGCTGCCCTGACCCGCTCACAGGGCCTGGCCCCCGCGGCCCTGACCCGCTCACTGGGCCTGGCCCCCGCGGCCCTGACCCGCTCACAGGGCCTGGCCCCCGCGGCCCTGACCCGCTCACAGGGCCTGGCCCCCGCGGCCCTGACCCGCTCACAGGACCTGGCCCCCGCGGCCCTGACCCGCTCACAGGGCCTTGCCTCCGCGGCCCTGACCCGCTCACAGGGCCTGGCCCCCGCGGCCCTGACCCGCTCACAGGGCCTGGCCCCCGCGGCCCTGACCCGCTCACAGGGCCTGGCCCCCCCGGCCCTGACCCGCTCACAGTGCCTTGCCCCCGCGGCCCTGACCCGCTCACAGGGCCTGGCCCCCGCGGCCCTGACCCGCTCACAGGGCCTGGCCCCCGCGGCCCTGACCCGCTCACAGGGCCTGGCCCCCGCGGCCCTGACCCGCTCACAGGGCCTGGCCCCCGCGGCCCTGACCCGCTCACAGGGCCTGGCACCCGCTGCCCTGACCCGCTCACAGGGCCTGGCACCCGCTGCCCTGACCCGCTCACAGTGACTGGCCCCCGCAGCCCTAACCCGCTCACAGGGACTGGCCCCCGCAGCCCTGAACCGCTCACAGGGACTGGCCCCCGCAGCCCTCACCCGCTCACAGGGACTGGCCCCCGCAGCCCTCACCCGCTCACAGGGACTGGCCCCCGCAGCCCTGACCCGCTCACAGCTATGTGCCACCGCAGCCATGACCCGATCACAGGCACTGTCCCCCGCAGCCCTGTCCCGCTGACATGGACTGGCCCCCGCAGCCGTGACCCCCTGACAGCTATTTGCCACCGCAGCCCTCGCCCGCTCACAGGGACTGGCCCCCGCAGCCCTGACCCGCTCACAGGGACTGGCCCCCGCAGCCCTGACCCGCTCACAGCTATTTGCCACCGCAGCCCTCACCCGCTCACAGGGACTGGCCCCCGCAGCCCTGACCCGCTCACAGGGACTGGCCCCCGCAGCCCTGACCCGCTCACAGGGACTGGCCCCCGCAGCCCTGACCCGCTCACAGGGACTGGCCCCCGCAGCCCTGACCCGCTCACAGGGACTGGCCCCCGCAGCCCTGACCCGCTCACAGGGACTGGCCCCCGCAGCCCTGACCCGCTCACAGGGCCTGGCACCCGCAGCCCTCACCCGCTCACAGGGACTGGCCCCCGCAGCCCTGACCCGCTCACAGCTATTTGCCACCGCAGCCATGACCCGATCACAGGCACTGTCCCCCGCAGCCCTGTCCCGCTGACATGGACTGGCCCCCGCAGCCCTGACCCCCTGACAGCTATTTGCCACCGCAGCCCTCGCCCGCTCACAGGGCCTGGCCCCCGCAGCCCTGACCCGCTGACAGCTATTTGCCACCGCAGCCCTCACCCGCTCACAGGGCCTGGCACCCGCTGCCCTGACCCGCTCACAGTGACTGGCCCCCGCAGCCCTGACCCGCTCACAGGGACTGGCCCACGCACCCCTGAACCGCTCACAGGGACTGGCCCCCGCAGCCCTCACCCGCTCACAGGGACTGGCCCCCGCAGCCCTGACCCGCTCACAGCTATTTGCCACCGCAGCCATGACCCGATCACAGGCACTGTCCCCCGCAGCCCTGTCCCGCTGACATGGACTGGCCCCCGCAGCCCTGACCCCCTGACAGCTATTTGCCACCGCAGCCCTCGCCCGCTCACAGGGACTGGCCCCCGCAGCCCTCACCCGCTCACAGGGACTGGCCCCCGCAGCCCTGACCCGCTCACAGCTATTTGCCACCGCAGCCATGACCCGATCACAGGCACTGTCCCCCGCAGCCCTGTCCCGCTGACATGGACTGGCCCCCGCAGCCCTGACCCCCTGACAGCTATTTGCCACCGCAGCCCTCGCCTGCTCACAGGGACTGGCCCCCGCAGCCCTGACCCGCTCACAGGGACTGGCCCCCGCAGCCCTGACCCGCTCACAGCTATTTGCCACCGCAGCCCTCACCCGCTCACAGGGACTGGCCCCCGCAGCCCTGACCCGATCACAGGGACTGGCCCCCGCAGCCCTGACCCGCTCACAGGGACTGGCCCCCGCAGCCCTGACCCGCTCACAGGGACTGGCCCCCGCAGCCCTGACCCGCTCACAGGGACTGGCCCCCGCAGCCCTGACCCGCTCACAGGGCCTGGCCCCCGCAGCCCTGACCCGCTCACAGGGCCTGGCACCCGCAGCCCTGATCCGCTCAGAGGGCCTGGCCCCCGCAGCCCTGACCCCCTCAGAGGGCCTGGCCCCCGCAGCCCTGACCCCCTCAGAGGGCCTGGCCCCCGCAGCCCTGACCCGCTCAGAGGGCCTGGCCCCCGCAGCCCTGACCCGCTCACAGGGCCTGGCCCCCGCAGCCCTCACCCGCTCACAGGGACTGGCCCCCGCAGCCCTCACCCGCTCACAGGGACTGGCCCCCGCAGCCCTGACCCGCTCACAGCTATTTGCCACCGCAGCCATGACCCGATCACAGGCACTGTCCCCCGCAGCCCTGTCCCTCTGACATGGACTGGCCCCCGCAGCCGTGACCCCCTGACAGCTATTTGCCACCGCAGCCCTCGCCCGCTCACAGGGACTGGCCCCCGCGGCCCTGACCCGCTCACAGGGCCTGGCACCCGCGGCCCTGACCCGCTCACAGGGCCTGGCACCCGCTGCCCTGACCCGCTCACAGTGACTGGCCCCCGCGGCCCTGACCCGCTCACAGGGACTGGCCCCCGCAGCCCTGAACCGCTCACAGGGACTGGCCCCCGCAGCCCTCACCCGCTCACAGGGACTGGCCCCCGCAGCCCTCACCCGCTCACAGGGACTGGCCCACGCAGCCCTGACCCGCTCACAGCTATTTGCCACCGCAGCCATGACCCGATCACAGGCACTGTCCCCCGCAGCCCTGTCCCTCTGACATGGACTGGCCCCCGCAGCCCTGACCCCCTGACAGCTATTTGCCACCGCAGCCCTCGCCCGCTCACAGGGAGTGGCCCCCGCAGCCCTGACCCGCTGACAGGTACTGGGCCCGCAGCCCTGACCCGCTCACAGCTATTTGCCACCACAGCCCTCACCCGCTCACAGGGACTGGCCCCCGCAGCCCTGACCCGCTCACAGGGACTGGCCCCCGCAGCCCTGACCCGCTCACAGGGCCTGGCACCCGCAGCCCTGACCCGCTCACAGGGCCTGGCACCCGCAGCCCTGACCCGCTCAGAGGGCCTGGCCCCTGCAGCCCTGAGCCGCTCAGAGGGCCTGGCCCCCGCAGCCCTGACCCGCTCAGAGGGCCTGGCCCCCGCAGCCCTGACCCGCTCAGAGGGCCTGGCCCCCGCAGCCCTGACCCGCTCAGAGGGCCTGGCCCCCGCGTCCCTGACCCGCTCACAGGGACTGGCCCCCGCGGCCCTGACCCGCTCACAGGGACTGGCCCCCGCCGCCCTGACCCGCTCACAGGGCCTGGCCCCCGCGGCCCTGACCCGCTCACACGGACTGGCCCCCGCGGCCCTGACCCGCTCACAGGGCCTGGCCCCCGCGGCCCTGACCCGCTCACAGGGCCTGGCCCCCGCGGCCCTGACCCGCTCACAGGGCCTGGCACCCGCTGCCCTGACCCGCTCAGAGGGCCTGGCCCCCGCGGCCCTGACCCGCTCACAGGGCCTGGCCCCCGCGGCCCTGACCCGCTCACTGGGCCTGGCCCCCGCGGCCCTGACCCGCTCAGAGGGCTTGGCCCCCGCAGCCCTGACCCGCTCACAGGGCCTGGCCCCCACAGCCCTGACCCGCTCAGAGGGCCTGGACCCCGCAGCCCTGACCCGCTCACAGGGCCTGGCCCCCGCAGCCCTGACCCGCTCACAGGGACTGGCCCCCGCGGCCCTGACCCGCTCACAGGGACTGGCCCCCGCGGCCCTGACCCGCTCACAGGGCCTGGCCCCCGCGGCCCTGACCCGCTCACAGGGCCTGGCACCCGCTGCCCTGACCCGCTCAGAGGGCCTGGCCCCCGCGGCCCTGACCCGCTCACTGGGCCTGGCCCCCGCGGCCCTGACCCGCTCACAGGGCCTGGCCCCCGCGGCCCTGACCCGCTCACAGGGCTTGGCCCCCGCGGCCCTGACCCGCTCACAGGGCCTGGCCCCCGCGGCCCTGACCCGCTCACAGGGCCTTGCCTCCGCGGCCCTGACCCGCTCACAGGGCCTGGCCCCCGCGGCCCTGACCCGCTCACAGGGCCTGGCCCCCGCGGCCCTGACCCGCTCACAGGGCCTGGCCCCCCCGGCCCTGACCCACTCACAGTGCCTTGCCCCCGCGGCCCTGACCCGCTCACAGGGCCTGGCCCCCGCGGCCCTGACCCGCTCACAGGGCCTGGCCCCCGCGGCCCTGACCCGCTCACAGGGCCTGGCACCCGCTGCCCTGACCCGCTCACAGTGACTGGCCCCCGCAGCCCTGACCCGCTCACAGGGACTGGCCCCCGCAGCCCTGAACCGCTCACAGGGACTGGCCCCCGCAGCCCTCACCCGCTCACAGGGACTGGCCCCCGCAGCCCTCACCCGCTCACAGGGACTGGCCCCCGCAGCCCTGACCCGCTCACAGCTATTTGCCACCGCAGCCATGACCCGATCACAGGCACTGTCCCCCGCAGCCCTGTCCCGCTGACATGGACTGGCCCCCGCAGCCCTGACCCCCTGACAGCTATTTGCCACCGCAGCCCTCGCCCGCTCACAGGGACTGGCCCCCGCAGCCCTGACCCGCTCACAGGGACTGGCCCCCGCAGCCCTGACCCGCTCACAGCTATTTGCCACCGCAGCCCTCACCCGCTCACAGGGACTGGCCCCCGCAGCCCTGACCCGCTCACAGGGACTGGCCCCCGCAGCCCTGACCCGCTCACAGGGACTGGCCCCCGCAGCCCTGACCCGCTCACAGGGACTGGCCCCCGCAGCCCTGACCCGCTCACAGGGACTGGCCCCCGCAGCCCTGACCCGCTCACAGGGCCTGGCACCCGCAGCCCTCACCCGCTCACAGGGACTGGCCCCCGCAGCCCTGACCCGCTCACAGCTATTTGCCACCGCAGCCATGACCCGATCACAGGCACTGTCCCCCGCAGCCCTGTCCCGCTGACATGGACTGGCCCCCGCAGCCCTGACCCCCTGACAGCTATTTGCCACCGCAGCCCTCGCCCGCTCACAGGGACTGGCCCCCGCAGCCCTGACCCGCTCACAGGGACTGGCCCCCGCAGCCCTGACCCGCTCACAGCTATTTGCCACCGCAGCCCTCACCCGCTCACAGGGCCTGGCACCCGCTGCCCTGACCCGCTCACAGTGACTGGCCCCCGCAGCCCTGACCCGCTCACAGTAACTGGCCCCCGCAGCCCTGAACCGCTCACAGGGACTGGCCCCCGCAGCCCTCACCCGCTCACAGGGACTGGCCCCCGCAGCCCTCACCCGCTCACAGGGACTGGCCCCCGCAGCCCTGACCCGCTCACAGGGCCTGGCCCCCGCAGCCCTGACCCGCTCACAGGGCCTGGCACCCGCAGCCCTGATCCGCTCAGAGGGCCTGGCCCCCGCAGCCCTGACCCCCTCAGAGGGCCTGGCCCCCGCAGCCCTGACCCGCTCAGAGGGCCTGGCCCCCGCAGCCCTGACCCGCTCACAGGGCCTGGCCCCCGCAGCCCTCACCCGCTCACAGGGACTGGCCCCCGCAGCCCTCACCCGCTCACAGGGACTGGCCCCCGCAGCCCTGACCCGCTCACAGCTATTTGCCACCGCAGCCATGACCCGATCACAGGCACTGTCCCCCGCAGCCCTGTCCCTCTGACATGGACTGGCCCCCGCAGCCGTGACCCCCTGACAGCTATTTGCCACCGCAGCCCTCGCCCGCTCACAGGGACTGGCCCCCGCAGCCCTGACCCGCTCACAGGGACTGGCCCCCGCAGCCCTGACCCGCTCACAGCTATTTGCCACCACAGCCCTCACCCGCTCACAGGGACTTGCCCCCGCAGCCCTGACCCGCTCACAGGGACTGGCCCCCGCAGCCCTGACCCGCTCACAGGGACTGGCCCCCGCAGCCCTGACCCGCTCACAGGGACTGGCCCCCGCAGCCCTGACCCGCTCACAGGGACTGGCCCCCGCAGCCCTGACCCGCTCACAGGGCCTGGCACCCGCAGCCCTGACCCGCTCACAGGGCCTGGCACCCGCAGCCCTGACCCGCTCAGAGGGCCTGGCCCCTGCAGCCCTGACCCGCTCAGAGGGCCTGGCCCCCGCCGCTCTGACCCGCTCAGAGGGCCTGGCCCCCGCAGCCCTGACCCGCTCAGAGGGCCTGGCCCCCGCAGCCCTGACCCGCTCAGAGGGCCTGGCCCCCGCGTCCCTGACCCGCTCACAGGGACTGGCCCCCGCGGCCCTGACCCGCTCACAGGGACTGGCCCCCGCGGCCCTGACCCGCTCACAGGGCCTGGCCCCCCCGGCCCTGACCCGCTCACACGGACTGGCCCCCGCGGCCCTGACCCGCTCACAGGGCCTGGCCCCCGCGGCCCAGACCCGCTCACAGGGCCTGGCCCCCCCGGCCCTGACCCGCTCACAGGGCCTGGCACCCGCTGCCCTCACCCGCTCAGAGGGCCTGGCCCCCGCGGCCCTGACCCGCTCACAGGGCCTGGCCCCCGCGGCCCTGACCCGCTCACTGGGCCTGGCCCCCGCGGCCCTGACCCGCTCAGAGGGCCTGGCCCCCGCAGCCCTGACCCGCTCACAGGGCCTGGCCCCCACAGCTCTGACCCGCTCAGAGGGCCTGGACCCCGCAGCCCTGACCCGCTCACAGGGCCTGGCCCCCGCAGCCCTGACCCGCTCACAGGGACTGGCCCCCGCGGCCCTGACCCGCTCACAGTGACTGGGCGCCGCGGCCCTGACCCGCTCACAGGGCCTGGCCCCTGCGGCCCTGACCCGCTCACAGGGCCTGGCACCCGCTGCCCTGACCCGCTCAGAGGGCCTGGCCCCCGCGGCCCTGACCCGCTCACTGGGCCTGGCCCCCGCGGCCCTGACCCGCTCACAGGGCCTGGCCCCCGCGGCCCTGACCCGCTCACAGGGCCTGGCCCCCGCGGCCCTGACCCGCTCACAGGGCCTGGCCCCCGCGGCCCTGACCCGCTCACAGGGCCTTGCCTCCGCTGCCCTGACCCGCTCACAGGGCCTGGCCCCCGCGGCCCTGACCCGCTCACAGGGCCTGGCCCCCGCGGCCCTGACCCGCTCACAGGGCCTGGCCCCCCCGGCCCTGACCCGCTCACAGTGCCTTTCCCCCGCGGCCCTGACCCGCTCACATGGCCTGGCCCCCGCGGCCCTGACCCGCTCACAGGGCCTGGCCCCCGCGGCCCTGACCCGCTCACAGGGCCTGGCCCCCGCGGCCCTGACCCGCTCACAGGGCCTGGCCCCCGCGGCCCTGACCCGCTCACAGGGCCTGGCCCCCGCGGCCCTGACCCGCTCACAGGGCCTGGCACCCGCTGCCCTGACCCGCTCACAGGGCCGGGCACCCGCTGCCCTGACCCGCTCACAGTGACTGGCCCCCGCAGCCCTGACCCGCTCACAGGGACTGGCCCCCGCAGCCCTGAACCGCTCACAGGGACTGGCCCCCGCAGCCCTCACCCGCTCACAGGGACTGGCCCCCGCAGCCCTCACCCGCTCACAGGGACTGGCCCCCGCAGCCCTGACCCGCTCACAGCTATTTGCCACCGCAGCCATGACCCGATCACAGGCACTGTCCCCCGCAGCCCTGTCCCGCTGACATGGACTGGCCCCCGCAGCCCTGACCCCCTGACAGCTATTTGCCACCGCAGCCCTCGCCCGCTCACAGGGACTGGCCCCCGCAGCCCTGACCCGCTCACAGGGACTGGCCCCCGCAGCCCTGACCCGCTCACAGCTATTTGCCACCGCAGCCCTCACCCGCTCACAGGGACTGGCCCCCGCAGCCCTGACCCGCTCACAGGGACTGGCCCCCGCAGCCCTGACCCGCTCACAGGGACTGGCCCCCGCAGCCCTGACCCGCTCACAGGGACTGGCCCCCGCAGCCCTGACCCGCTCACAGGGACTGGCCCCCGCAGCCCTGACCTGCTCACAGGGACTGGCCCCCGCAGCCCTGACCCGCTCAGAGGGCCTGGCCCCCGCAGCCCTGACCCGCTCACAGGGCCTGGCACCCGCAGCCCTGACCCGCTCAGAGGGCCTGGCCCCCGCAGCCCTGACCCGCTCAGAGGGCCTGGCCCCCGCAGCCCTGACCCGCTCAGAGGGCCTGGCCCCCGCAGCCCTGACCCGCTCAGAGGGCCTGGCCCCCGCAGCCCTGACCCGCTCACAGGGCCTGGCCCCCACAGCCCTGACCCGCTCAGAGGGCCTGGACCCCGCAGCCCTGACCCGCTCACAGGGCCTGGCCCCCGCAGCCCTGACCCGCTCACAGGGACTGGCCCCCGCGGCCCTGATCCGCTCACAGGGACTGGGCCCTGCGGCCCTGACCCGCTCACAGGGCCTGGCCCCCGCGGCCCTGACCCGCTCACAGGGCCTGGCACCTGCTGCCCTGACCCGCTCAGAGGGCCTGGCCCCCGCGGCCATGACCCGCTCACTGGGCCTGGCCCCCGCGGCCCTGACCCGCTCACAGGGCAAGGCCCCCGCGGCCCTGACCCGCTCACAGGGCCTGGCCCCCGCGGCCCTGACCCGCTCACAGGGCCTGGCCCCCGCGGCCCTGACCCGCTCACAGGGACTGGCCCCCGCGGCCCTGACCCGCTCACTGGGCCTTGCCTCCGCGGCCCTGACCCGCTCACAGCGCCTGGCCCCCGCGGCCCTGACCCGCTCACAGGGCCTGGCCCCCGCGGCCCTGACCCGCTCACAGGGCCTGGCCCCCCCGGCCCTGACCCGCTCACAGTGCCTTGCCCCCGCGGCCCTGACCCGCTCACAGGGCCTGGCCCCCGCGGCCCTGACCCGCTCACAGGGCCTGGCCCCCGCGGCCCTGACCCGCTCACAGGGCCTGGCCCCCGCGGCCCTGACCCGCTCACAGGGCCTGGCCCCCGCGGCCCTGACCCGCTCACAGGGCCTGGCCCCCGCGGACCTGATCCGCTCACAGGGACTGGCCCCCGCGGCCCTGACCCGCTCACAGGTACTTGCCCCCGCGGCCCTGACCCGCTCACAGTGACTGGCCCTCCGTGGCCCTGACCCGCTCACAGGGACTGGCCCCCGCAGCCCTGAACCGCTCACAGGGACTGGCCCCCGCAGCCCTCACCCACTCACAGGGACTGGCCCCCGCAGCCCTGACCCGCTCACAGCTATTTGCCACCGCAGCCATGACCCGATCACAGGCACTGTCCCCCGCAGCCCTGTCCCACTGACATGGACTGGCCCCCGCAGCCCTGACCCCCTGACAGCTATTTGCCACCGCAGCCCTCGCCCGCTCACAGGGACTGGCCCCCGCAGCCCTGACCCGCTCACAGGGACTGGCCCCCGCAGCCCTGACCCGCTCACAGCTATTTGCCACCGCAGCCCTCACCCGCTCACAGGGACTGGCCCCCGCAGCCCTGACCCGCTCACAGGGACTGGCCCCCGCAGCCCTGACCCGCTCACAGGGACTGGCCCCCGCAGCCCTGACCCGCTCACAGGGCCTGGCACCCGCTGCCCTGACCCGCTCAGAGGGCCTGGCCCCCGCGGCCCTGGCCCGCTCACTGGGCCTGGCCCCCGCGGCCCTGACCCGCTCACAGGGCCTGGCCCCCGCGGCCCTGACCCGCTCACAGGGCCTGGCCCCCGCGGCCCTGACCCGCTCACAGGGCCTGGCCCCCGCGACCCTGACCCGCTCACAGGGCCTTGCCTCCGCGGCCCTGACCCGCTCACAGGGCCTGGCCCCCGCGGCCCTGACCCGCTCACAGGGCCTGGCCCCCGCGGCCCTGACCCGCTCACAGGGCCTGGCCCCCCCGGCCCTGACCCGCTCACAGTGCCTTGCCCCCGCGGCCCTGACCCGCTCACAGGGCCTGGCCCCCGCGGCCCTGACCCGCTCACAGGGCCTGGCCCCCGCGGCCCTGTCCCGCTCACAGGGCCTGGCCCCCGCGGCCCTGACCCGCTCACAGGGCCTGGCCCCCGCGGCCCTGACCCGCTCACAGGGCCTGGCCCCCGCGGCCCTGACCCGCTCACAGGGCCTGGCACCCGCGGCCCTGACCCGCTCACAGGGCCTGGCACCCGCTGCCCTGACCCGCTCACAGTGACTGGCCCCCGCGGCCCTGACCCGCTCACAGGGACTGGCCCCCGCAGCCCTGAACCGCTCACAGGGACTGGCCCCCGCAGCCCTCACCCGCTCACAGGGACTGGCCCCCGCAGCCCTCACCCGCTCACAGGGACTGGCCCACGCAGCCCTGACCCGCTCACAGCTATTTGCCACCGCAGCCATGACCCGATCACAGGCACTGTCCCCCGCAGCCCTGTCCCTCTGACATGGACTGGCCCCCGCAGCCCTGACCCCCTGACAGCTATTTGCCACCGCAGCCCTCGCCCGCTCACAGGGAGTGGCCCCCGCAGCCCTGACCCGCTGACAGGTACTGGGCCCGCAGCCCTGACCCGCTCACAGCTATTTGCCACCACAGCCCTCACCCGCTCACAGGGACTGGCCCCCGCAGCCCTGACCCGCTCACAGGGACTGGCCCCCGCAGCCCTGACCCGCTCACAGGGCCTGGCACCCGCAGCCCTGACCCGCTCACAGGGCCTGGCACCCGCAGCCCTGACCCGCTCAGAGGGCCTGGCCCCTGCAGCCCTGAGCCGCTCAGAGGGCCTGGCCCCCGCAGCCCTGACCCGCTCAGAGGGCCTGGCCCCCGCAGCCCTGACCCGCTCAGAGGGCCTGGCCCCCGCAGCCCTGACCCGCTCAGAGGGCCTGGCCCCCGCGTCCCTGACCCGCTCACAGGGACTGGCCCCCGCGGCCCTGACCCGCTCACAGGGACTGGCCCCCGCCGCCCTGACCCGCTCACAGGGCCTGGCCCCCGCGGCCCTGACCCGCTCACACGGACTGGCCCCCGCGGCCCTGACCCGCTCACAGGGCCTGGCCCCCGCGGCCCTGACCCGCTCACAGGGCCTGGCCCCCGCGGCCCTGACCCGCTCACAGGGCCTGGCACCCGCTGCCCTGACCCGCTCAGAGGGCCTGGCCCCCGCGGCCCTGACCCGCTCACAGGGCCTGGCCCCCGCGGCCCTGACCCGCTCACTGGGCCTGGCCCCCGCGGCCCTGACCCGCTCAGAGGGCTTGGCCCCCGCAGCCCTGACCCGCTCACAGGGCCTGGCCCCCACAGCCCTGACCCGCTCAGAGGGCCTGGACCCCGCAGCCCTGACCCGCTCACAGGGCCTGGCCCCCGCAGCCCTGACCCGCTCACAGGGACTGGCCCCCGCGGCCCTGACCCGCTCACAGGGACTGGCCCCCGCGGCCCTGACCCGCTCACAGGGCCTGGCCCCCGCGGCCCTGACCCGCTCACAGGGCCTGGCACCCGCTGCCCTGACCCGCTCAGAGGGCCTGGCCCCCGCGGCCCTGACCCGCTCACTGGGCCTGGCCCCCGCGGCCCTGACCCGCTCACAGGGCCTGGCCCCCGCGGCCCTGACCCGCTCACAGGGCTTGGCCCCCGCGGCCCTGACCCGCTCACAGGGCCTGGCCCCCGCGGCCCTGACCCGCTCACAGGGCCTTGCCTCCGCGGCCCTGACCCGCTCACAGGGCCTGGCCCCCGCGGCCCTGACCCGCTCACAGGGCCTGGCCCCCGCGGCCCTGACCCGCTCACAGGGCCTGGCCCACCCGGCCCTGACCCACTCACAGTGCCTTGCCCCCGCGGCCCTGACCCGCTCACAGGGCCTGGCCCCCGCGGCCCTGACCCGCTCACAGGGCCTGGCCCCCGCGGCCCTGACCCGCTCACAGGGCCTGGCACCCGCTGCCCTGACCCGCTCACAGTGACTGGCCCCCGCAGCCCTGACCCGCTCACAGGGACTGGCCCCCGCAGCCCTGAACCGCTCACAGGGACTGGCCCCCGCAGCCCTCACCCGCTCACAGGGACTGGCCCCCGCAGCCCTCACCCGCTCACAGGGACTGGCCCCCGCAGCCCTGACCCGCTCACAGCTATTTGCCACCGCAGCCATGACCCGATCACAGGCACTGTCCCCCGCAGCCCTGTCCCGCTGACATGGACTGGCCCCCGCAGCCCTGACCCCCTGACAGCTATTTGCCACCGCAGCCCTCGCCCGCTCACAGGGACTGGCCCCCGCAGCCCTGACCCGCTCACAGGGACTGGCCCCCGCAGCCCTGACCCGCTCACAGCTATTTGCCACCGCAGCCCTCACCCGCTCACAGGGACTGGCCCCCGCAGCCCTGACCCGCTCACAGGGACTGGCCCCCGCAGCCCTGACCCGCTCACAGGGACTGGCCCCCGCAGCCCTGACCCGCTCACAGGGACTGGCCCCCGCAGCCCTGACCCGCTCACAGGGACTGGCCCCCGCAGCCCTGACCCGCTCACAGGGCCTGGCACCCGCAGCCCTCACCCGCTCACAGGGACTGGCCCCCGCAGCCCTGACCCGCTCACAGCTATTTGCCACCGCAGCCATGACCCGATCACAGGCACTGTCCCCCGCAGCCCTGTCCCGCTGACATGGACTGGCCCCCGCAGCCCTGACCCCCTGACAGCTATTTGCCACCGCAGCCCTCGCCCGCTCACAGGGACTGGCCCCCGCAGCCCTGACCCGCTCACAGGGACTGGCCCCCGCAGCCCTGACCCGCTCACAGCTATTTGCCACCGCAGCCCTCACCCGCTCACAGGGCCTGGCACCCGCTGCCCTGACCCGCTCACAGTGACTGGCCCCCGCAGCCCTGACCCGCTCACAGGAACTGGCCCCCGCAGCCCTGAACCGCTCACAGGGACTGGCCCCCGCAGCCCTCACCCGCTCACAGGGACTGGCCCCCGCAGCCCTCACCCGCTCACAGGGACTGGCCCCCGCAGCCCTGACCCGCTCACAGCTATTTGCCACCGCAGCCATGACCCGATCACAGGCACTGTCCCCCGCAGCCCTGTCCCGCTGACATGGACTGGCCCCCGCAGCCCTGACCCCCTGACAGCTATTTGCCACCGCAGCCCTCGCCCGCTCACAGGGACTGGCCCCCGCAGCCCTCGCCCGCTCACAGGGACTGGCCCCCGCAGCCCTCGCCCGCTCACAGGGCCTGGACCCCGCAGCCCTGACCCGCTCACAGGGCCTGGCCCCCGCGGCCCTGACCCGCTCACAGGGACTGGCCCCCGCGGCCCTGACCCGCTCACAGGGACTGGGCCCCGCGGCCCTGACCCGCTCACAGGGCCTGGCCCCCGCGGCCCTGACCCGCTCACAGGGCCTGGCCCCCGCGGCCCTGACCCGTTCACAGGGCCTGGCACCCGCTGCCCTGACCCGCTCACACGGCCTGGCACCCGCTGCCCTGACCCGCTCACAGTGACTGGCCCCCGCAGCCCTGACCCGCTCACAGGGACTGGCCCCCGCAGCCCTGAACCGCTCACAGGGACTGGCCCCCGCAGCCCTCACCCGCTCACAGGGACTGGCCCCCGCAGCCCTCACCCGCTCACAGGGACTGGCCCCCGCAGCCCTGACCCGCTCACAGCTATTTGCCACCACAGCCCTCACCCGCTCACAGGGACTGGCCCCCGCAGCCCTGACCCGCTCACAGGGACTGGCCCCCGCAGCCCTGACCCGGACACAGGGACTGGCCCCCGCAGCCCTGACCCGCTCACAGGGACTGGCCCCCGCAGCCCATACCCGCTCACAGGGACTGGCCCCCGCAGCCCTGACCCGCTCACAGGGCCTGGCACCCGCAGCCCTGACCCGCTCAGAGGGCCTGGCACCCGCAGCCCTGACCCGCTCAGAGGGCCTGGCCCCTGCAGCCCTGACCCGCTCAGAGGGCCTGGCCCCCGCAGCCCTGACCCGCTCAGAGGGCCTGGCCCCCGCAGCCCTGACCCGCTCAGAGGGCCTGGCCCCCGCATCCCTGACCCGCTCAGAGGGCCTGGCCCCCGCGTCCCTGACCCGCTCACAGGGACTGGCCCCCGCGGCCCTGACCCGCTCACAGGGACTGGCCCCCGCGGCCCTGACCCGCTCACAGGGCCTGGCCCCCGCGGCCCTGACCCGCTCACACGGACTGGCCCCCGCGGCCCTGACCCGCTCACAGGGCCTGGCCCCCGCGGCCCTGACCCGCTCACAGGGCCTGGCCCCCGCGGCCCTGACCCGCTCACAGGGCCTGGCACCCGCTGCCCTGACCCGCTCAGAGGGCCTGGCCCCCGCGGCCCTGACCCGCTCACAGGGCCTGGCCCCCGCGGCCCTGACCCGCTCACTGGGCCTGGCCCCCGCGGCCCTGACCCGCTCAGATGGCCTGGCCCCCGCAGCCCTGACCCGCTCACAGGGCCTGGGCCCCACAGCCCTGACCCGCTCAGAGGGCCTGGACCCCGCAGCCCTGACCCGCTCACAGGGCCTGGCCCCCGCAGCCCTGACCCGCTCACAGGGACTGGCCCCCGCGGCCCTGACCCGCTCACAGGGACTGGGCCCCGCGGCCCTGACCCGCTCACAGGGCCTGGCCCCCGCGGCCCTGACCCGCTCACAGGGCCTGGCACCCGCTGCCCTGACCCGCTCAGAGGGCCTGGCCCCCGCGGCCCTGACCCGCTCACTGGGCCTGGCCCCCGCGGCCCTGACCCGCTCACAGGGCCTGGCCCCCGCGGCCCTGACCCGCTCACAGGGCCTGGCCCCCGCGGCCCTGACCCGCTCACAGGGCCTGGCCCCCGCGGCCCTGACCCGCTCACAGGGCCTTGCCTCCGCTGCCCTGACCCGCTCACAGGGCCTGGCCCCCGCGGCCCTGACCCCCTCACAGGGCCTGGCCCCCGCGGCCCTGACCCGCTCACAGGGCCTGGCCCCCCCGGCCCTGACCCGCTCACAGTGCCTTGCCCCCGCGGCCCTGACCCGCTCACAGGGCCTGGCCCCCGCGGCCCTGACCCGCTCACAGGGCCTGGCCCCCGCGGCCCTGACCCGCTCACAGGGACTGGCCCCCGCGGCCCTGACCCGCTCACAGGGACTGGGCCCCGCGGCCCTGACCCGCTCACAGGGCCTGGCCCCCGCGGCCCTGACCCGCTCACAGGGCCTGGCACCCGCTGCCCTGACCCGCTCAGAGGGCCTGGCCCCCGCGGCCCTGACCCGCTCACTGGGCCTGGCCCCCGCGGCCCTGACCCGCTCACAGGGCCTGGCCCCCGCGGCCCTGACCCGCTCACAGGGCTTGGCCCCCGCGGCCCTGACCCGCTCACAGGGACTGGCCCCCGCGGCCCTGACCCGCTCACAGGGCCTTGCCTCCGCGGCCCTGACCCGCTCACAGGGCCTGGCCCCCGCGGCCCTGACCCGCTCACAGGGACTGGCCCCCGCGGCCCTGACCCGCTCACAGGGACTGGGCCCCGCGGCCCTGACCCGCTCACAGGGCCTGGCCCCCGCGGCCCTGACCCGCTCACAGGGCCTGGCCCCCGCGGCCCTGACCCGCTCACAGGGCCTGGCCCGCGCGGCCCTGACCCGCTCACAGGGCCTGGCCCCCGCGGCCCTGACCCGCTCACAGGGCCTGGCACCCGCTGCCCTGACCCGCTCACAGGGCCTGGCACCAGCTGCCCTGACCCGCTCACAGTGACTGGCCCCCGCAGCCCTGACCCGCTCACAGGGACTGGCCCCCGCAGCCCTGAACCGCTCACAGGGACTGGCCCCCGCAGCCCTCACCCGCTCACAGGGACTGGCCCCCGCAGCCCTCACCCGCTCACAGGGACTGGCCCCCGCAGCCCTGACCCGCTCACAGCTATTTGCCACCGCAGCCATGACCCGATCACAGGCACTGTCCCCCGCAGCCCTGTCCCGCTGACATGGACTGGCCCCCGCAGCCCTGACCCCCTGACAGCTATTTGCCACCGCAGCCCTCGCCCGCTCACAGGGACTGGCCCCCGCAGCCCTCGCCCGCTCACAGGGACTGGCCCCCGCAGCCCTCGCCCGCTCACAGGGCCTGGACCCCGCAGCCCTGACCCGCTCACAGGGCCTGGCCCCCGCAGCCCTGACCCGCTCACAGGGACTGGCCCCCGCGGCCCTGACCCGCTCACAGGGACTGGGCCCCGCGGCCCTGACCCGCTCACAGGGCCTGGCCCCCGCGGCCCTGACCCGCTCACAGGGCCTGGCCCCCGCGGCCCTGACCCGTTCACAGGGCCTGGCACCCGCTGCCCTGACCCGCTCACAGGGCCTGGCACCCGCTGCCCTCACCCGCTCACAGTGACTGGCCCCCGCAGCCCTGACCCGCTCACAGGGACTGGCCCCCGCAGCCCTGAACCGCTCACAGGGACTGGCCCCCGCAGCCCTCACCCGCTCACAGGGACTGGCCCCCGCAGCCCTCACCCGCTCACAGGGACTGGCCCCCGCAGCCCTGACCCGCTCACAGCTATTTGCCACCGCAGCCATGACCCGATCACAGGCACTGTCCCCCGCAGCCCTGGCCCTCTGACATGGACTGGCCCCCGCAGCCCTGACCCCCTGACAGCTATTTGCCACCGCAGCCCTCGCCCGCTCACAGGGACTGGCCCCCGCAGCCCTGACCCGCTCACAGGGACTGGCCCCCGCAGCCCTGACCCGCTCACAGCTATTTGCCACCACAGCCCTCACCCGCTCACAGGGACTGGCCCCCGCAGCCCTGACCCGCTCACAGGGACTGGCCCCCGCAGCCCTGACCCGCTCACAGGGACTGGCCCCCGCAGCCCTGACCCGCTCACAGGGACTGGCCCCCGCAGCCCATACCCGCTCACAGGGACTGGCCCCCGCAGCCCTGACCCGCTCACAGGGCCTGGCACCCGCAGCCCTGACCCGCTCAGAGGGCCTGGCACCCGCAGCCCTGACCCGCTCAGAGGGCCTGGCCCCTGCAGCCCTGACCCGCTCAGAGGGCCTGGCCCCCGCAGCCCTGACCCGCTCAGAGGGCCTGGCCCCCGCAGCCCTGACCCGCTCAGAGGGCCTGGCCCCCGCATCCCTGACCCGCTCAGAGGGCCTGGCCCCCGCGTCCCTGACCCGCTCACAGGGACTGGCCCCCGCGGCCCTGACCCGCTCACAGGGACTGGCCCCCGCGGCCCTGACCCGCTCACAGGGCCTGGCCCCCGCGGCCCTGACCCGCTCACACGGACTGGCCCCCGCGGCCCTGACCCGCTCACAGGTCCTGGCCCCCGCGGCCCTGACCCGCTCACAGGGCCTGGCCCCCGCGGCCCTGACCCGCTCACAGGGCCTGGCACCCGCTGCCCTGACCCGCTCAGAGGGCCTGGCCCCCGCGGCCCTGACCCGCTCACAGGGCCTGGCCCCCGCGGCCCTGACCCGCTCACTGGGCCTGGCCCCCGCGGCCCTGACCCGCTCAGATGGCCTGGCCCCCGCGGCCCTGACCCGCTCACAGGGCCTGGCCCCCGCGGCCCTGACCCGCTCACAGGGCCTGGCCCCCGCGGCCCTGACCCGCTCACAGGGCCTGGCCCCTGCGGCCCTGACCCGCTCACAGGGCCTTGCCTCCGCTGCCCTGACCCGCTCACAGGGCCTGGCCCCCGCGGCCCTGACCCCCTCACAGGGCCTGGCCCCCGCGGCCCTGACCCGCTCACAGGGCCTGGCCCCCCCGGCCCTGACCCGCTCACAGTGCCTTGCCCCCGCGGCCCTGACCCGCTCACAGGGCCTGGCCCCCGCGGCCCTGACCCGCTCACAGGGCCTGGCCCCCGCGGCCCTGACCCGCTCACAGGGCCTGGCCCCCGCGGCCCTGACCCGCTCACAGGGCCTGGCCCCCGCGGCCCTGACCCGCTCACAGGGCCTGGCCCCCGCGGCCCTGACCCGCTCACAGGGCCTGGCCCCCGCGGCCCTGACCCGCTCACAGGGCCTGGCCCCCGCGGCCCTGACCCGCTCACAGGGCCTGGCACCCGCTGCCCTGACCCGCTCAGAGGGCCTGGCCCCCGCGGCCCTGACCCGCTCACTGGGCCTGGCCCCCGCGGCCCTGACCCGCTCACAGGGCCTGGCCCCCGCGGCCCTGACCCGCTCACAGGGCTTGGCCCCCGCGGCCCTGACCCGCTCACAGGGACTGGCCCCCGCGGCCCTGACCCGCTCACAGGGCCTTGCCTCCGCGGCCCTGACCCGCTCACAGGGCCTGGCCCCCGCGGCCCTGACCCGCTCACAGGGACTGGCCCCCGCGGCCCTGACCCGCTCACAGGGACTGGGCCCCGCGGCCCTGACCCGCTCACAGGGCCTGGCCCCCGCGGCCCTGACCCGCTCACAGGGCCTGGCCCCCGCGGCCCTGACCCGCTCACAGGGCCTGGCCCCCGCGGCCCTGACCCGCTCACAGGGCCTGGCCCCCGCGGCCCTGACCCGCTCACAGGGCCTGGCACCCGCTGCCCTGACCCGCTCACAGGGCCTGGCACCAGCTGCCCTGACCCGCTCACAGTGACTGGCCCCCGCAGCCCTGACCCGCTCACAGGGACTGGCCCCCGCAGCCCTGAACCGCTCACAGGGACTGGCCCCCGCAGCCCTCACCCGCTCACAGGGACTGGCCCCCGCAGCCCTCACCCGCTCACAGGGACTGGCCCCCGCAGCCCTGACCCGCTCACAGCTATTTGCCACCGCAGCCATGACCCGATCACAGGCACTGTCCCCCGCAGCCCTGTCCCGCTGACATGGACTGGCCCCCGCAGCCCTGACCCCCTGACAGCTATTTGCCACCGCAGCCCTCGCCCGCTCACAGGGACTGGCCCCCGCAGCCCTGACCCGCTCACAGGGACTGGCCCCCGCAGCCCTGACCCGCTCACAGCTATTTGCCACCGCAGCCCTCACCCGCTCACAGGGACTGGCCCCCGCAGCCCTGACCCGCTCACAGGGACTGGCCCCCGCAGCCCTGACCCGCTCACAGGGACTGGCCCCCGCAGCCCTGACCCGCTCACAGGGACTGGCCCCCGCAGCCCTGACCCGCTCACAGGGACTGGCCCCCGCAGCCCTGACCCGCTCACAGGGACTGGCCCCCGCAGCCCTGACCCGCTCACAGGGCCTGGCACCCGCAGCCCTCACCCGCTCACAGGGACTGGCCCCCGCAGCCCTGACCCGCTCACAGCTATTTGCCACCGCAGCCCTCACCCGCTCACAGGGCCTGGCACCCGCTGCCCTGACCCGCTCACAGTGACTGGCCCCCGCAGCCCTGACCCGCTCACAGGGACTGGCCCCCGCAGCCCTGAACCGCTCACAGGGACTGGCCCCCGCAGCCCTCACCCGCTCACAGGGACTGGCCCCCGCAGCCCTCATCCGCTCACAGGGACTGGCCCCCGCAGCCCTGACCCGCTCACAGCTATTTGCCACCGCAGCCATGACCCGATCACAGGCACTGTCCCCCGCAGCCCTGTCCCGCTGACATGGACTGGCCCCCGCAGCCCTGACCCCCTGACAGCTATTTGCCACCGCAGCCCTCGCCCGCTCACAGGGACTGGCCCCCGCAGCCCTCGCCCGCTCACAGGGACTGGCCCCCGCAGCCCTCGCCCGCTCACAGGGCCTGGACCCCGCAGCCCTGACCCGCTCACAGGGCCTGGCCCCCGCAGCCCTGACCCGCTCACAGGGACTGGCCCCCGCGGCCCTGACCCGCTCACAGGGACTGGGCCCCGCGGCCCTGACCCGCTCACAGGGCCTGGCCCACGCGGCCCTGACCCGCTCACAGGGCCTGGCCCCCGCGGCCCTGACCCGTTCACAGGGCCTGGCACCCGCTGCCCTGACCCGCTCACAGGGCCTGGCACCCGCTGCCCTGACCCGCTCACAGTGACTGGCCCCCGCAGCCCTGACCCGCTCACAGGGACTGGCCCCCGCAGCCCTGAACCGCTCACAGGGACTGGCCCCCGCAGCCCTCACCCGCTCACAGGGACTGGCCCCCGCAGCCCTCACCCGCTCACAGGGACTGGCCCCCGCAGCCCTGACCCGCTCACAGCTATTTGCCACCGCAGCCATGACCCGATCACAGGCACTGTCCCCCGCAGCCCTGGCCCTCTGACATGGACTGGCCCCCGCAGCCCTGACCCCCTGACAGCTATTTGCCACCGCAGCCCTCGCCCGCTCACAGGGACTGGCCCCCGCAGCCCATACCCGCTCACAGGGACTGGCCCCCGCAGCCCTGACCCGCTCACAGCTATTTGCCACCACAGCCCTCACCCGCTCACAGGGACTGGCCCCCGCAGCCCTGACCCGCTCACAGGGACTGGCCCCCGCAGCCCTGACCCGCTCACAGGGACTGGCCCCCGCAGCCCTGACCCGCTCACAGGGACTGGCCCCCGCAGCCCATACCCGCTCACAGGGACTGGCCCCCGCAGCCCTGACCCGCTCACAGGGCCTGGCACCCGCAGCCCTGACCCGCTCAGAGGGCCTGGCACCCGCAGCCCTGACCCGCTCAGAGGGCCTGGCCCCTGCAGCCCTGACCCGCTCAGAGGGCCTGGCCCCCGCAGCCCTGACCCGCTCAGAGGGCCTGGCCCCCGCAGCCCTGACCCGCTCAGAGGGCCTGGCCCCCGCATCCCTGACCCGCTCAGAGGGCCTGGCCCCCGCGTCCCTGACCCGCTCACAGGGACTGGCCCCCGCGGCCCTGACCCGCTCACAGGGACTGGCCCCCGCGGCCCTGACCCGCTCACAGGGCCTGGCCCCCGCGGCCCTGACCCGCTCACACGGACTGGCCCCCGCGGCCCTGACCCGCTCACAGGGCCTGGCCCCCGCGGCCCTGACCCGCTCACAGGGCCTGGCCCCCGCGGCCCTGACCCGCTCAGAGGGCCTGGCCCCCGCTGCCCTGACCCGCTCAGAGGGCCTGGCCCCCGCGGCCCTGACCCGCTCACAGGGCCTGGCCCCCGCGGCCCTGACCCGCTCACTGGGCCTGGCCCCCGCGGCCCTGACCCGCTCAGATGGCCTGGCCCCCGCAGCCCTGACCCGCTCACAGGGCCTGGCCCCCACAGCCCTGACCCGCTCACAGGGACTGGGCCCCGCGGCCCTGACCCGCTCACAGGGCCTGGCCCCCGCGGCCCTGACCCGCTCACAGGGCCTGGCCCCCGCGGCCCTGACCAGCTCACAGGGCCTGGCACCCGCTGCCCTGACCCGCTCAGAGGGCCTGGCCCCCGCGGCCCTGACCCGCTCACTGGGCCTGGCCCCCGCGGCCCTGACCCGCTCACAGGGCCTGGCCCCCGCGGCCCTGACCCGCTCACAGGGCCTGGCCCCCGCGGCCCTGACCCGCTCACAGGGCCTGGCCCCCGCGGCCCTGACCCGCTCACAGGGCCTTGCCTCCGCTGCCCTGACCCGCTCACAGGGCCTGGCCCCCGCGGCCCTGACCCCCTCACAGGGCCTGGCCCCCGCGGCCCTGACCCGCTCACAGGGCCTGGCCCCCCCGGCCCTGACCCGCTCACAGTGCCTTGCCCCCGCGGCCCTGACCCGCTCACAGGGCCTGGCCCCCGCGGCCCTGACCCGCTCACAGGGCCTGGCCCCCGCGGCCCTGACCCGCTCACAGGGCCTGGCCCCCGCGGCCCTGACCCGCTCACAGGGCCTGGCCCCCGCGGCCCTGACCCGCTCACAGGGCCTGGCCCCCGCGGCCCTGACCCGCTCACAGGGCCTGGCACCCGCTGCCCTGACCCGCTCACAGGGCCTGGCACCCGCTGCCCTGACCCGCTCACAGTGACTGGCCCCCGCAGCCCTGACCCGCTCACAGGGACTGGCCCCCGCAGCCCTGAACCGCTCACAGGGACTGGCCCCCGCAGCCCTCACCCGCTCACAGGGACTGGCCCCCGCAGCCCTCACCCGCTCACAGGGACTGGCCCCCGCAGCCCTGACCCGCTCACAGCTATTTGCCACCGCAGCCATGACCCGATCACAGGCACTGTCCCCCGCAGCCCTGTCCCGCTGACATGGGCTGGCCCCCGCAGCCCTGACCCCCTGACAGCTATTTGCCACCGCAGCCCTCGCCCGCTCACAGGGACTGGCCCCCGCAGCCCTGACCCGCTCACAGGGACTGGCCCCCGCAGCCCTGACCCGCTCACAGCTATTTGCCACCGCAGCCCTCACCCGCTCACAGGGACTGGCCCCCGCAGCCCTGACCCGCTCACAGGGACTGGCCCCCGCAGCCCTGACCCGCTCACAGGGACTGGCCCCCGCAGCCCTGACCCGCTTACAGGGACTGGCCCCCGCAGCCCTGACCCGCTCACAGGGACTGGCCCCCGCAGCCCTGACCCGCTCACAGGGACTGGCCCCCGCAGCCCTGACCCGCTCACAGGGCCTGGCACCCGCAGCCCTCACCCGCTCACAGGGACTGGCCCCCGCAGCCCTGACCCGCTCACAGCTATTTGCCACCGCAGCCATGACCCGATCACAGGCACTGTCCCCCGCAGCCCTGTCCGGCTGACATGGACTGGCCCCCGCAGCCCTGACCCCCTGACAGCTATTTGCCACCGCAGCCCTCGCCCGCTCACAGGGACTGGCCCCCGCAGCCCTGACCCGCTCACAGGGACTGGCCCCCGCAGCCCTGACCCGCTCACAGCTATTTGCCACCGCAGCCCTCACCCGCTCACAGGGCCTGGCACCCGCTGCCCTGACCCGCTCACAGTGACTGGCCCCCGCAGCCCTGACCCGCTCAGAGGGCCTGGCCCCCGCAGCCCTGAACCGCTCACAGGGACTGGCCCCCGCAGCCCTCACCCGCTCACAGGGACTGGCCCCCGCAGCCCTCACCCGCTCACAGGGACTGGCCCCCGCAGCCCTGACCCGCTCACAGCTATTTGCCACCGCAGCCATGACCCGATCACAGGCACTGTCCCCCGCAGCCCTGTCCCGCTGACATGGACTGGCCCCCGCAGCCCTGACCCCCTGACAGCTATTTGCCACCGCAGCCCTCGCCCGCTCACAGGGACTGGCCCCCGCAGCCCTGACCCGCTCACAGGGACTGGCCCCCGCAGCCCTGACCCGCTCACAGCTATTTGCCACCGCAGCCCTCACCCGCTCACAGGGACTGGCCCCCGCAGCCCTGACCCGCTCACAGGGACTGGCCCCCGCAGCCCTGACCCGCTCACAGGGACTGGCCCCCGCAGCCCTGACCCGCTCACAGGGACTGGCCCCCGCAGCCCTGACCCGCTCACAGGGACTGGCCCCCGCAACCCTGACCCGCTCACAGGGACTGGCCCCCGCAGCCCTGACCCGCTCACAGGGCCTGGCACCCGCAGCCCTCACCCGCTCACAGGGACTGGCCCCCGCGGCCCTGACCCGCTCACAGGGCCTGGCCCCCGCGGCCCTGACCCGCTCACAGGGACTGGCCCCCGCGGCCCTGACCCGCTCACAGGGCCTGGCCCCCGCGGCCCTGACCCGCTCGCAGGGCCTGGCCCCCGCGGCCCTGACCCGCTCGCAGGGCCTGGCCCCCGCGGCCCTGACCCGCTCGCAGGGCCTGGCCCCCGCGGCCCTGACCCGCTCGCAGGGCCTGGCCCCCGCGGCCCTGACCCGCTCGCAGGGCCTGGCCCCCGCGGCCCTGACCCGCTCGCAGGGCCTGGCCCCCGCGGCCCTGACCCGCTCGCAGGGCCTGGCCCCCGCGGCCCTGACCCGCTCGCAGGGCCTGGCCCCCGCGGCCCTGACCCGCTCGCAGGGCCTGGCCCCCGCGGCCACGACCCGCTCACAGGGACTGGCCCCCGCAGCCCTCACCCGCTCACAGGGACTGGCCCCCGCTGCCCTGACCCGCTCACAGGGACTGGCCCCCGCAGCCCTGAACCGCTCACAGGGACTGGCCCCCGCAGCCCTCACCCGCTCACAGGGACTGGCCCCCGCAGCCCTCACCCGCTCACAGGGACTGGCCCCCGCAGCCCTGACCCGCTCACAGCTATTTGCCACCGCAGCCATGACCCGATCACAGGCACTGTCCCCCGCAGCCCTGTCCCGCTGACATGGACTGGCCCCCGCAGCCCTGACCCCCTGACAGCTATTTGCCACCGCAGCCCTCGCCCGCTCACAGGGACTGGCCCCCGCAGCCCTGACCCGCTCACAGGGACTGGCCCCCGCAGCCCTCACCCGCTCACAGGGACTGGCCCCCGCAGCCCTGACCCGCTCACAGCTATTTGCCACCGCAGCCATGACCCGATCACAGGCACTGTCCCCCGCAGCCCTGTCCCGCTGACATGGACTGGCCCCCGCAGCCCTGACCCCCTGACAGCTATTTGCCACCGCAGCCCTCGCCCGCTCACAGGGACTGGCCCCCGCAGCCCTGACCCGCTCACAGGGACTGGCCCCCGCAGCCCTGACCCGCTCACAGCTATTTGCCACCGCAGCCATGACCCGATCACAGGGCCTGGCACCCGCAGCCCAGACCCGCTCAGAGGGCCTGGCCCCCGCAGCCCTGACCCGCTCAGAGGGCCTGGCCCCCGCAGCCCTGACCCGCTCACAGGGCATGGCCCCCGCGGCCCTGACCCGCTCACAGGGCCTGGCCCCCGCGGCCCTGACCCGCTCACAGGGCCTGGCCCCCGCGGCCCTGACCCGCTCACAGTGCCTGGCCCCCGCGGCCCTGACCCGCTCACAGGGCCTGGCCCCCGCGGCCCTGACCCGCTCACAGGGCCTGGCCCCCGCGGCCCTGACCCGCTCACAGGGCCTGGCCCCCGCGGCCCTGACCCGCTCACAGGGACTGGCCCCCGCGGCCCTGACCCGCTCACAGGGCCTGGCCCCCGCGGCAATGACCCGCTCACAGGGCCTGGCCCCCGCGGCCCTGACCCGCTCGCAGGGCCTGGCCCCCGCGGCCCTGACCCGCTCGCAGGGCCTGGCCCCCGCGGCCCTGACCCGCTCGCAGGGCCTGGCCCCCGCGGCCCTGACCCGCTCCCAGGGCCTGGCCCCCGCGGCCCTGACCCGCTCACAGGGACTGGCCCCCGCGGCCCTGACCCGCTCACAGGGCCTGGCCCCCGCGGCAATGACCCGCTCACAGGGCCTGGCCCCCGCGGCCCTGACCCGCTCGCAGGGCCTGGCCCCCGCGGCCCTGACCCGCTCGCAGGGCCTGGCCCCCGCGGCCCTGACCCGCTCGCAGGGCCTGGCCCCCGCGGCCCTGACCCGCTCCCAGGGCCTGGCCCCCGCGGCCCTGACCCGCTCGCAGGGCCTGGCCCCCGCGGCCCTGACCCGCTCGCAGGGCCTGGCCCCCGCGGCCCTGACCCGCTCGCAGGGACTGGCACCCGCAGCCCTCACCCGCTCACAGGGACTGGCCCCCGCAGCCCTGACCCGCTCACAGGGACTGGCCCCCGCAGCCCTGAACCGCTCACAGGGACTGGCCCCCGCAGCCCTCACCCGCTCACAGGGACTGGCCCCCGCAGCCCTCACCCGCTCACAGGGACTGGCCCCCGCAGCCCTGACCCGCTCACAGCTATTTGCCACCGCAGCCATGACCCGATCACAGGCACTGTCCCCCGCAGCCCTGTCCCGCTGACATGGACTGGCCCCCGCAGCCCTGACCCCCTGACAGCTATTTGCCACCGCAGCCCTCGCCCGCTCACAGGGACTGGCCCCCGCAGCCCTGACCCGCTCACAGGGACTGGCCCCCGCAGCCCTCACCCGCTCACAGGGACTGGCCCCCGCAGCCCTGACCCGCTCACAGCTATTTGCCACCGCAGCCATGACCCGATCACAGGCACTGTACCCCGCAGCCCTGTCCCGCTGACATGGACTGGCCCCCGCAGCCCTGACCCCCTGACAGCTATTTGCCACCGCAGCCCTCGCCCGCTCACAGGGACTGGCCAACGCAGCCCTGACCCGCTCACAGGGACTGGCCCCCGCAGCCCTGACCCGCTCACAGCTATTTGCCACCGCAGCCATGACCCGATCACAGGGCCTGGCACCCGCAGCCCAGACCCGCTCAGAGGGCCTGGCCCCCGCAGCCCTGACCCGCTCAGAGGGCCTGGCCCCCGCAGCCCTGACCCGCTCACAGGGACTGGCCCCCGCAGCCCTGACCCGCTCACAGGGACTGGCCCCCGCAGCCCTGAACCGCTCACAGGGACTGGCCCCGCAGCCCTCACCCGCTCACAGGGACTGGCCCCCGCAGCCCTCACCCGCTCACAGGGACTGGCCCCCGCAGCCCTGACCCGCTCACAGCTATTTGCCACCGCAGCCATGACCCGATCACAGGCACTGTCCCCCGCAGCCCTGTCCCGCTGACATGGACTGGCCCCCGCAGCCCTGACCCCCTGACAGCTATTTGCCACCGCAGCCCTTGCCCGCTCACAGGGACTGTCCCCCGCAGCCCTGACCCGCTCACAGGGACTGGCCCCCGCAGCCCTGACCCGCTCACAGCTATTTGCCACCGCAGCCATGACCCGATCACAGGGCCTGGAACCCGCAGCCCAGACCCGCTCAGAGGGCCTGGCCCCCGCAGCCCTGACCCGCTCAGAGGGCCTGGCCCCCGCAGCCCTGACCCGCTCAGAGGGCCTGGCCCCCGCGGCCCTGACCCGCTCACAGGGCCTGGCCCCCGCGGCCCTGACCCGCTCACAGGGACTGGCCCCCGCGGCCCTGACCCGCTCACAGGAACTGGCCCCCGCGGCCCTGACCCGCTCACAGGGCCTGGCCCCCGCGGCCCTGACCCGCTCACAGGGCCTGGCCCCCGCGGCCCTGACCCGCTCACAGGGCCTGGCCCCCGCGGCCCTGACCCGCTCACTGGGCCTGGCCCCCGCGGCCCTGACCCGCTCACAGGGCCTGGCCCCCGCGGCCCTGACCCGCTCACAGGGCCTGGCCCCCGCGGCCCTGACCCGCTCACAGGGCCTGGCCCCCCCGGCCCTGACCCGCTCACAGGGCCTGGCCCCCGCGGCCCTGACCCGCTCACAGGGCCTGGCCCCCGCGGCCCTGACCCGCTCACCGGGCGTGGCCCCCGCGGCCCTGACCCGCTCACGGGGCCTGGGCCCCGCGGCCCTGACCCGCTCACAGGGCCTGGCCCCCGCGGCCCTGACCCGCTCACAGGGCCTGGCCCCCGCGGCCCTGACCCGCTCACAGGGCCTGGCCCCCGCGGCCCTGACCCGCTCACAGGGACTGGCCCCCGCGGCCCTGACCCGCTCGCAGAGACTGGACCCCGCGGCCCTGGCCCGCTCACAGTGACTGGACCCCGCGGCCCTGACCCGCTCGCAGGGACTGAACCCCGCGGCCCTGACCCGCTCACAGGGCCTGGCCCCCGCGGCCCTGTCCCGCTCACAGGGCCTGGCCCCCGCGGCCCTGACCCGCTCACAGGGCCTGGCCCCCGCGGCCCTGACCCGCTCACAGGGCCTGGCCCCCGCGGCCCTGACCCGCTCACAGGGCCTGGCCCCCGCGGCCCTGACCCGCTCACAGGACCTGGCCCCCGCGGCCCTGACCCCCTGACAGCTATTTGCCACCGCAGCCCTCGCCCGCTCACAGGGACTGTCCCCCGCAGCCCTGACCCGCTCACAGGGACTGGCCCCCGCAGCCCTGACCCGCTCACAGCTATTTGCCACCGCAGCCATGACCCGATCACAGGGCCTGGCACCCGCAGCCCAGACCCGCTCAGAGGGCCTGGCCCCCGCAGCCCTGACCCGCTCAGAGGGCCTGGCCCCCGCAGCCCTGACCCGCTCAGAGGGCCTGGCCCCCGCAGCCCTGACCCTCTCAGAGGGCCTGGCCCCCGCAGCCCTGACCCGCTCACAGGGCCTGGCCCCCGCGGCCCTGACCCGCTCACAGGGACTGGCCCCCGCGGCCCTGACCCGCTCACAGGGACTGGCCCCCGCGGCCCTGACCCGCTCACAGGGCCTGGCCCCCGCGGCCCTGACCCGCTCACAGGGCCTGGCCCCCGCGGCCCTGACCCGCTCACATGGCCTGGCCCCCGCGGCCCTGACCCGCTCACAGGGCCTGGCCCCCGCGGCCCTGACCCGCTCACTGGGCCTGGCCCCCGCGGCCCTGACCCGCTCACAGGGCATGGCCCCCGCGGCCCTGACCCGCTCACAGGGCCTGGCCCCCGCGGCCCTGACCCGCTCACAGGGCCTGGCCCCCGCGGCCCTGACCCGCTCACAGTGCCTGGCCCCCGCGGCCCTGACCCGCTCACAGGGCCTGGCCCCCGCGGCCCTGACCCGCTCACAGGGCCTGGCCCCCGCGGCCCTGACCCGCTCACAGGGCCTGGCCCCCGCGGCCCTGACCCGCTCACAGGGACTGGCCCCCGCGGCCCTGACCCGCTCACAGGGCCTGGCCCCCGCGGCAATGACCCGCTCACAGGGCCTGGCCCCCGCGGCCCTGACCCGCTCGCAGGGCCTGGCCCCCGCGGCCCTGACCCGCTCGCAGGGCCTGGCCCCCGCGGCCCTGACCCGCTCGCAGGGCCTGGCCCCCGCGGCCCTGACCCGCTCCCAGGGCCTGGCCCCCGCGGCCCTGACCCGCTCGCAGGGCCTGGCCCCCGCGGCCCTGACCCGCTCGCAGGGCCTGGCCCCCGCGGCCCTGACCCGCTCACAGGGACTGGCACCCGCAGCCCTCACCCGCTCACAGGGACTGGCCCCCGCAGCCCAGACCCGCTCACAGGGACTGGCCCCCGCAGCCCTGAACCGCTCACAGGGACTGGCCCCCGCAGCCCTCACCCGCTCACAGGGACTGGCCCCCGCAGCCCTCACCCGCTCACAGGGACTGGCCCCCGCAGCCCTGACCCGCTCACAGCTATTTGCCACCGCAGCCATGACCCGATCACAGGCACTGTCCCCCGCAGCCCTGTCCCGCTGACATGGACTGGCCCCCGCAGCCCTGACCCCCTGACAGCTATTTGCCACCGCAGCCCTCGCCCGCTCACAGGGACTGGCCCCCGCAGCCCTGACCCGCTCACAGGGACTGGCCCCCGCAGCCCTCACCCGCTCACAGGGACTGGCCCCCGCAGCCCTGACCCGCTCACAGCTATTTGCCACCGCAGCCATGACCCGATCACAGGCACTGTCCCCCGCAGCCCTGTCCCGCTGACATGGACTGGCCCCCGCAGCCCTGACCCCCTGACAGCTATTTGCCACCGCAGCCCTCGCCCGCTCACAGGGACTGGCCCCCGCAGCCCTGACCCGCTCACAGGGACTGGCCCCCGCAGCCCTGACCCGCTCACAGCTATTTGCCACCGCAGCCATGACCCGATCACAGGGCCTGGCACCCGCAGCCCAGACCCGCTCAGAGGGCCTGGCCCCCGCAGCCCTGACCCGCTCAGAGGGCCTGGCCCCCGCAGCCCTGACCCGCTCACAGGGACTGGCCCCCGCAGCCCTGACCCGCTCACAGGGACTGGCCCCCGCAGCCCTGAACCGCTCACAGGGACTGGCCCCCGCAGCCCTCACCCGCTCACAGGGACTGGCCCCCGCAGCCCTGACCCGCTCACAGGGACTGGCCCCCGCAGCCCTGACCCGCTCACAGCTATTTGCCACCGCAGCCATGACCCGATCACAGGCACTGTCCCCCGCAGCCCTGTCCCGCTGACATGGACTGGCCCCCGCAGCCCTGACCCCCTGACAGCTATTTGCCACCGCAGCCCTTGCCCGCTCACAGGGACTGTCCCCCGCAGCCCTGACCCGCTCACAGGGACTGGCCCCCGCAGCCCTGACCCGCTCACAGCTATTTGCCACCGCAGCCATGACCCGATCACAGGGCCTGGCACCCGCAGCCCAGACCCGCTCAGAGGGCCTGGCCCCCGCAGCCCTGACCCGCTCAGAGGGCCTGGCCCCCGCAGCCCTGACCCGCTCAGAGGGCCTGGCCCCCGCAGCCCTGACCCGCTCAGAGGGCCTGGCCCCCGCAGCCCTGACCCGCTCAGAGGGCCTGGCCCCCGCAGCCCTGACCCGCTCACACGGCCTGGCCCCCGCGGCCCTGACCCGCTCAGAGGGCCTGGCCCCCGCGGCCCTGACCCGCTCAGAGGGCCTGGCCCCCGCGGCCCTGACCCGCTCACAGGGCCTGGCCCCCGCGGCCCTGACCCGCTCACAGGGACTGGCCCCCGCGGCCCTGACCCGCTCACAGGGACTGGCCCCCGCGGCCCTGACCCGCTCACAGGGCCTGGCCCCCGCGGCCCTGACCCGCTCACAGGGCCTGGCCCCCGCGGCCCTGACCCGCTCACAGGGCCTGGCCCCCGCGGCCCTGACCCGCTCACAGGGCCTGGCCCCCGCGGCCCTGACCCGCTCACTGGGCCTGGCCCCCGCGGCCCTGACCCGCTCACAGGGCCTGGCCCCCGCGGCCCTGACCCGCTCACAGGGCCTGGCCCCCGCGGCCCTGACCCGCTCACAGGGCCTGGCCCCCGCGGCCCTGACCCGCTCACAGTGCCTGGCCCCCGCGGCCCTGACCCGCTCACAGGGCCTGGCCCCCGCGGCCCTGACCCGCTCACAGGGCCTGGCCCCCGCGGCCCTGACCCGCTCACAGGGCCTGGCCCCCGCGGCCCTGACCCGCTCACCGGGCGTGGCCCCCGCGGCCCTGACCCGCTCACAGTGCCTGGCCCCCGCGGCCCTGACCCGCTCACAGGGCCGGCCCCCGCGGCCCTGACCCTCTCACAGGGCCTGGCCCCCGCGGCCCTGACCCGCTCACAGGGCCTGGCCCCCGCGGCCCTGACCCGCTCACAGGGCCTGGCCCCCGCGGCCCTGACCCGCTCACAGGGCCTGGCCCCCGCGGCCCTGACCCGCTCACAGGGCATGGCCCCCGCGGCCCTGACCCGCTCACAGGGCCTGGCCCCCGCGGCCCTGACCCGCTCGCAGGGCCTGGCCCCCGCGGCCCTGACCCGCTCGCAGGGCCTGGCCCCCGCGGCCCTGACCCGCTCGCAGGGCCTGGCCCCCGCGGCCCTGACCCGCTCGCAGGGCATGGCCCCCGCGGCCCTGACCCGCTCGCAGGGCCTGGCCCCCGCGGCCCTGACCCGCTCGCAGGGCCTGGCCCCCGCGGCCCTGACCCGCTCGCAGGGCCTGGCCCCCGCGGCCCTGACCCGCTCGCAGGGCCTGGCCCCCGCGGCCCTGACCCGCTCGCAGGGCCTGGCCCCCGCGGCCCTGACCCGCTCGCAGGGCCTGGCCCCCGCGGCCCTGACCCGCTCGCAGGGCCTGGCCCCCGCGGCCCTGACCCGCTCGCAGGGCCTGGCCCCCGCGGCCCTGACCCGCTCGCAGGGCCTGACCCCGCGGCCCTGACCCGCTCTCAGGGACTGGCCCCCGCGGCCCTGACCCGCTCACAGGGACTGGCCCCCGCAGCCCTGACCCGCTCACAGGGACTGGCCCCCGCAGCCCTGAACCGCTCACAGGGACTGGCCCCCGCAGCCCTCACCCGCTCACAGGGACTGGCCCCCGCAGCCCTCACCCGCTCACAGGGACTGGCCCCCGCAGCCCTGACCCGCTCACAGCTATTTGCCACCGCAGCCATGACCCGATCACAGGCACTGTACCCCGCAGCCCTGTCCCGCTGACATGGACTGGCCCCCACAGCCCTGACCCCCTGACAGCTATTTGCCACCGCAGCCCTCGCCCGCTCACAGGGACTGGCCAACGCAGCCCTGACCCGCTCACAGGGACTGGCCCCCGCAGCCCTGACCCGCTCACAGCTATTTGCCACCGCAGCCATGACCCGATCACAGGCCCTGGCACCCGCAGCCCAGACCCGCTCAGAGGGCCTGGCCCCCGCAGCCCTGACCCGCTCAGAGGGCCTGGCCCCCGCAGCCCTGACCCGCTCACAGGGACTGGCCCCCGCAGCCCTGACCCGCTCACAGGGACTGGCCCCCGCAGCCCTGAACCGCTCACAGGGACTGGCCCCGCAGCCCTGACCCGCTCACAGGGACTGGCCCCCGCAGCCCTCACCCGCTCACAGGGACTGGCCCCCGCAGCCCTGACCCGCTCACAGCTATTTGCCACCGCAGCCATGACCCGATCACAGGCACTGTCCCCCGCAGCCCTGTCCCGCTGACATGGACTGGCCCCCGCAGCCCTGACCCCCTGACAGCTATTTGCCACCGCAGCCCTTGCCCGCTCACAGGGACTGTCCCCCGCAGCCCTGACCCGCTCACAGGGACTGGCCCCCGCAGCCCTGACCCGCTCACAGCTATTTGCCACCGCAGCCATGACCCGATCACAGGGCCTGGAACCCGCAGCCCAGACCCGCTCAGAGGGCCTGGCCCCCGCAGCCCTGACCCGCTCAGAGGGCCTGGCCCCCGCAGCCCTGACCCGCTCAGAGGGCCTGGCCCCCGCGGCCCTGACCCGCTCACAGGGCCTGGCCCCCGCGGCCCTGACCCGCTCACAGGGACTGGCCCCCGCGGCCCTGACCCGCTCACAGGAACTGGCCCCCGCGGCCCTGACCCGCTCACAGGGCCTGGCCCCCGCGGCCCTGACCCGCTCACAGGGCCTGGCCCCCGCGGCCCTGACCCGCTCACAGGGCCTGGCCCCCGCGGCCCTGACCCGCTCACTGGGCCTGGCCCCCGCGGCCCTGACCCGCTCACAGGGCCTGGCCCCCGCGGCCCTGACCCGCTCACAGGGCCTGGCCCCCGCGGCCCTGACCCGCTCACAGGGCCTGGCCCCCGCGGCCCTGACCCGCTCACAGGGCCTGGCCCCCGCGGCCCTGACCCGCTCACCGGGCGTGGCCCCCGCGGCCCTGACCCGCTCACAGGGCCTGGGCCCCGCGGCCCTGACCCGCTCACAGGGCCTGGCCCCCGCGGCCCTGACCCGCTCACAGGGCCTGGCCCCCGCGGCCCTGACCCGCTCACAGGGCCTGGCCCCCGCGGCCCTGACCCGCTCACAGGGACTGGCCCCCGCGGCCCTGACCCGCTCGCAGAGACTGGACCCCGCGGCCCTGGCCCGCTCACAGTGACTGGACCCCGCGGCCCTGACCCGCTCGCAGGGACTGAACCCCGCGGCCCTGACCCGCTCGCAGTGACTGGCCCCCGCGGCCCTGACCCGCTCACAGGGCCTGGCCCCCGCGGCCCTGACCCGCTCACAGGGCCTGGCCCCCGCGGCCCTGACCCGCTCACAGGGCCGGGCCCCCGCGGCCCTGACCCGCTCACAGGGCATGGCCCCCGCGGCCCTGACCCGCTCACAGGGCCTGGCCCCCGCGGCCCTGACCCGCTCACAGGGCCTGGCCCCCGCGGCCCTGACCCGCTCACAGGGCCTGGCCCCCGCGGCCCTGACCAGCTCACAGGGCCTGGCCCCCGCGGCCCTGTCCCGCTCACAGGGCCTGGCCCCCGCGGCCCTGACCCGCTCACAGGGCCTGGCCCCCGCGGCCCTGACCCGCTCACAGGGCCTGGCCCCCGCGGCCCTGACCCGCTCACAGGGCCTGGCCCCCGCGGCCCTGACCCGCTCACAGGACCTGGCCCCCGCGGCCCTGACCCGCTCACAGGGCCTGGCCCCCGCGGCCCTGACCCGCTCACAGGGCCTGGCCCCCGCGGCCCTGACCCGCTCACAGGGCCTGTCCCCCGCGGCCCTGACCCGCTCACAGGGCCTGGCCCCCGCGGCCCTGACCCGCTCACAGGGCCTGGACCCCGCGGCCCTGACCCGCTCACAGGGCCTGGCCCCCGCGGCCCTGACCCGCTCACAGGGCCTGGCCCCCGCGGCCCTGACCCGCTCACAGGGACTGGCCCCCGCGGCCCTCACCCGCTCACAGGGACTGGCCCCCGCAGCCCTGACCCGCTCACAGGGACTGGCCCCCGCAGCCCTGAACCGCTCACAGGGACTGTCCCCCGCAGCCCTCACCCGCTCACAGGGACTGGCCCCCGCAGCCCTCACCCGCTCACAGGGACTGGCCCCCGCAGCCCTGACCCGCTCACAGCTATTTGCCACCGCAGCCATGACCCGATCACAGGCACTGTCCCCCGCAGTCCTGTCCCGCTGACATGGACTGGCCCCCGCAGCCCTGACCCCCTGACAGCTATTTGCCACCGCAGCCCTCGCCCGCTCACTGGGACTGGCCCCCGCAGCCCTGACCCGCTCACAGGGACTGGCCCCCGCAGCCCTGACCCGCTCACAGCTATTTGTCACCGCAGCCATGACCCGATCACAGGGCCTGGCACCCGCAGCCCAGACCCGCTCAGAGGGCCTGGCCCCCGCAGCCCTGACCCGCTCACAGGGCCTGGCCCCCGCAGCCCTGACCCGCTCAGAGGGCCTGGCCCCCGCAGCCCTGACCCGCTCAGAGGGCCTGGCCCCCGCAGCCCTGACCCGCTCACAGGGACTGGCCCCCGCAGCCCTGACCCGCTCACAGGGACTGGCCCCCGCAGCCCTGAACCGCTCACAGGGACTGGCCCCCGCAGCCCTCACCCGCTCACAGGGACTGGCCCCCGCAGCCCTCACCCGCTCACAGGGACTGGCCCCCGCAGCCCTGACCCGCTCACAGCTATTTGCCACCGCAGCCATGACCCGATCACAGGCACTGTCCCCGGCAGCCCTGTCCCGCTGACATGGACTTGCCCCCGCAGCCCTGACCCCCTGACAGCTATTTGCCACCGCAGCCCTCGCCCGCTCACAGGGACTGGCCCCCGCAGCCCTGACCCGCTCACAGGGACTGGCCCCCGCAGCCCTGACCCGCTCACAGCTATTTGCCACCGCAGCCATGACCCGATCACAGGGCCTGGCACCCGCAGCCCTGACCCGCTCAGAGTGCCTGGCCCCCGCAGCCCTGACCCGCTCAGAGGGCCTGGCCCCCGCAGCCCTGACCCGCTCAGAGGGCCTGGCCCCCGCAGCCCTGACCCGCTCAGAGGGCCTGGCCCCCGCAGCCCTGACCCGCTCAGAGGGCCTGGCCCCCGCAGCCCTGACCCGCTCACACGGCCTGGCCCCCGCGGCCCTGATCCGCTCAGAGGGCCTGGCCCCCGCGGCCCTGACCCGCTCAGAGGGCCTGGCCCCCGCGGCCCTGACCCGCTCAGAGGGCCTGGCCCCCGCGGCCCTGACCCGCTCACAGGGACTGGGCCCCGCGGCCCTGACCCGCTCACAGGGACTGGCCCCCGCGGCCCTGACCCGCTCACAGGGCCTGGCCCCCGCGGCCCTGACCCGCTCACAGGGCCTGGCCCCCGCGGCCCTGACCCGCTCACAGGGCCTGGCCCCCGCGGCCCTGATCCGCTCACAGGGCCTGGCCCCCGCGGCCCTGACCCGCTCACTGGGCCTGGCCCCCGCGGCCCTGACCCGCTCACAGGGCCTGGCCCCCGCGGCCCTGACCCGCTCACAGGGCCTGGCCCCCGCGGCCCTGACCCGCTCACAGGGCCTGGCCCCCGCGGCCCTGACCCGCTCACAGTGCCTGGCCCCCGCGGCCCTGACCCGCTCACAGGGACTGGCCCCCGCAGCCCTCACCCGCTCACAGGGACTGGCCCCCGCAGCCCTCACCCGCTCACAGGGACTGGCCCCCGCAGCCCTGACCCGCTCACAGCTATTTGCCACCGCAGCCATGACCCGATCACAGGCACTGTCCCCGGCAGCCCTGTCCCGCTGACATGGACTTGCCCCCGCAGCCCTGACCCCTTGACAGCTATTTGCCACCGCAGCCCTCGCCCGCTCACAGGGACTGGCCCCCGCAGCCCTGACCCGCTCACAGGGACTGGCCCCCGCAGCCCTGACCCGCTCACAGCTATTTGCCACCGCAGCCATGACCCGATCACAGGGCCTGGCACCCGCAGCCCTGACCCGCTCAGAGTGCCTGGCCCCCGCAGCCCTGACCCGCTCAGAGGGCCTGGCCCCCGCAGCCCTGACCCGCTCAGAGGGCCTGGCCCCCGCAGCCCTGACCCGCTCAGAGGGCCTGGCCCCCGCAGCCCTGACCCGCTCAGAGGGCCTGGCCCCCGCAGCCCTGACCCGCTCACACGGCCTGGCCCCCGCGGCCCTGACCCGCTCAGAGGGCCTGGCCCCCGCGGCCCTGACCCGCTCAGAGGGCCTGGCCCCCGCGGCCCTGACCCGCTCAGAGGGCCTGGCCCCCGCGGCCCTGACCCGCTCACAGGGACTGGGCCCCGCGGCCCTGACCCGCTCACAGGGACTGGCCCCCGCGGCCCTGACCCGCTCACAGGGCCTGGCCCCCGCGGCCCTGACCCGCTCACAGGGCCTGGCCCCCGCGGCCCTGACCCGCTCACAGGGCCTGGCCCCCGCGGCCCTGACCCGCTCACAGGGCCTGGCCCCCGCGGCCCTGACCCGCTCACTGGGCCTGGCCCCCGCGGCCCTGACCCGCTCACAGGGCCTGGCCCCCGCGGCCCTGACCCGCTCACAGGGCCTGGCCCCCGCGGCCCTGACCCGCTCACAGTGCCTGGCCCCCGCGGCCCTGACCCGCTCACAGGGCCTGGCCCCCGCGGCCCTGACCCGCTCATAGGGCCTGGCCCCCGCGGCCCTGACCCGCTCACAGGGACTGGCCCCCGCGGCCCTGACCCGCTCACAGGGACTGGCCCCCGCGGCCCTCACCCGCTCACAGTGACTGGCCCCCGCAGCCCTGACCCGCTCACAGGGACTGGCCCCCGCAGCCCTCACCCGCTCACAGGGACTGGCCCCCGCAGCCCTCACCCGCTCACAGGGACTGGCCCCCAGCAGCCCTGACCCGCTCACAGCTATTTGCCACCGCAGCCATGACCCGATCACAGGCACTGTTCCCCGCAGCCCTGTCCCGCTGACATGGACTGGCCCCCGCAGCCCTGACCCCCTGACAGCTATTTGCCACCGCAGCCCTCGCCCGCTCACAGGGACTGGCCAACGCAGCCCTGACCCGCTCACAGGGACTGGCCCCCGCAGCCCTGACCCGCTCACAGCTATTTGCCACCGCAGCCATGACCCGATCACAGGGCCTGGCACCCGCAGCCCAGACCCGCTCAGAGGGCCTGGCCCCCGCAGCCCTGACCCGCTCAGAGGGCCTGGCCCCCGCAGCCCTGACCCGCTCACAGGGACTGTCCCCCGCAGCCCTGACCCGCTCACAGGGACTGGCCCCCGCAGCCCTGAACCGCTCACAGGGACTGGCCCCCGCAGCCCTCACCCGCTCACAGGGACTGGCCCCCGCAGCCCTCACCCGCTCACAGGGACTGGCCCCCGCAGCCCTGACCCGCTCACAGCTATTTGCCACCGCAGCCATGACCCGATCACAGGCACTGTCCCCCGCAGCCCTGTCCCGCTGACATGGACTGGCCCCCGCAGCCCTGACCCCCTGACAGCTATTTGCCACCGCAGCCCTTGCCCGCTCACAGGGACTGTCCCCCGCAGCCCTGACCCGCTCACAGGGACTGGCCCCCGCAGCCCTGACCCGCTCACAGCTATTTGCCACTGCAGCCATGACCCGATCACAGGGCCTGGAACCCGCAGCCCAGACCCGCTCAGAGGGCCTGGCCCCCGCAGCCCTGACCCGCTCAGAGGGCCTGGCCCCCGCAGCCCTGACCCGCTCAGAGGGCCTGGCCCCCGCGGCCCTGACCCGCTCACAGGGCCTGGCCCCCGCGGCCCTGACCCGCTCACAGGGACTGGCCCCCGCGGCCCTGACCCGCTCACAGGGACTGGCCCCCGCGGCCCTGACCCGCTCACAGGACCTGGCCCCCGCGGCCCTGACCCGCTCACAGGGCCTGGCCCCCGCGGCCCTGACCCGCTCACAGGGCCTGGCCCCCGCGGCCCTGACCCGCTCACAGGGCCTGGCCCTAGCGGCCCTGACCCGCTCACTGGGCCTGGCCCCCGCGGCCGTGACCCGCTCACAGGGCCTGGCCCCCGCGGCCCTGACCCGCTCACAGGGCCTGGCCCCCGCGGCCCTGACCCGCTCACAGGGACTGGCCCCCGCAGCCCTCACCCGCTCACAGGGACTGGCCCCCGCAGCCCTGACCCGCTCACAGCTATTTGCCACCGCAGCCATGACCCGATCACAGGCACTGTCCCCGGCAGCCCTGTCCCGCTGACATGGACTTGCCCCCGCAGCCCTGACCCCCTGACAGCTATTTGCCACCGCAGCCCTCGCCCGCTCACAGGGACTGGCCCCCGCAGCCCTGACCCGCTCACAGGGACTGGCCCCCGCAGCCCTGACCCGCTCACAGCTATTTGCCACCGCAGCCATGACCCGATCACAGGGCCTGGCACCCGCAGCCCTGACCCGCTCAGAGTGCCTGGCCCCCGCAGCCCTGACCCGCTCAGAGGGCCTGGCCCCCGCAGCCCTGACCCGCTCAGAGGGCCTGGCCCCCGCAGCCCTGACCCGCTCAGAGGGCCTGGCCCCCGCAGCCCTGACCCGCTCACAGGGACTGGCCCCCGCGGCCCTCACCCGCTCACAGGGACTGGCCCCCGCAGCCCTGACCCGCTCACAGGGACTGGCCCCCGCAGCCCTGAACCGCTCACAGGGACTGGCCCCCGCAGCCCTCACCCGCTCACAGGGACTGGCCCCCGCAGCCCTCACCCGCTCACAGGGACTGGCCCCCGCAGCCCTGACCCGCTCACAGCTATTTGCCACCGCAGCCATGACCCGATCACAGGCACTGTCCCCCGCAGCCCTGTCCCGCTGACATGGACTGGCCCCCGCGGCCCTGACCCGCTCACAGGGCCTGGCCCCCGCGGCCCTGACCCGCTCACAGGGCCTGGCCCTAGCGGCCCTGACCCGCTCACTGGGCCTGGCCCCCGCGGCCCTGACCCGCTCACAGGGCCTGGCCCCCGCGGCCCTGACCCGCTCACAGGGCCTGGCCCCCGCGGCCCTGACCCGCTCACAGTGCCTGGCCCCCGCGGCCCTGACCCGCTCACAGGGCCTGGCCCCCGCGGCCCTGACCCGCTCACAGGGCCTGGCCCCCGCGGCCCTGACCCGCTCACAGGGCCTGGCCCCCGCGGCCCTGACCCGCTCACCGGGCGTGGCCCCCGCGGCCCTGACCCGCTCACAGGGCCTGGACCCCGCGGCCCTGACCCGCTCACAGGGCCTGGCCCCCGCGGCCCTGACCCGCTCACAGGGCCTGGCCCCCGCGGCCCTGACCCGCTCACAGGGCCTGGCCCCCGCGGCCCTGACCCGCTCACAGGGACTGGCCCCCGCGGCCCTGACCCGCTCACAGCTATTTGCCACCGCAGCCATGACCCGATCACAGGGCCTGGCCCCCGCAGCCCTGACCCGCTCAGAGGGCCTGGCCCCCGCAGCCCTGACCCGCTCAGAGGGCCTGGCCCCCGCAGCCCTGACCCGCTCACAGGGACTGGCCCCCGCAGCCCTGACCCGCTCACAGGGACTGGCCCCCGCAGCCCTGAACCGCTCACAGGGACTGGCCCCCGCACCCCTCACCCGCTCACAGGGACTGGCCCCCGCAGCCCTCACCCGCTCACAGGGACTGGCCCCCGCAGCCCTGACCCGCTCACAGCTATTTGCCACCGCAGCCATGACCCGATCACAGGCACTGTCCCCGGCAGCCCTGTCCCGCTGACATGGACTTGCCCCCGCAGCCCTGACCCCCTGACAGCTATTTGCCACCGCAGCCCTCGCCCGCTCACAGGGACTGGCCCCCGCAGCCCTGACCCGCTCACAGGGACTGGCCCCCGCAGCCCTGACCCGCTCACAGCTATTTGCCACCGCAGCCATGACCCGATCACAGGGCCTGGCACCCGCAGCCCAGACCCGCTCAGAGTGCCTGGCCCCCGCAGCCCTGACCCGCTCAGAGGGCCTGGCCCCCGCAGCCCTGACCCGCTCAGAGGGCCTGGCCCCCGCAGCCCAGACCCGCTCAGAGGGCCTGGCCCCCGCAGCCCTGACCCGCTCAGAGGGCCTGGCCCCCGCAGCCCTGACCCGCTCACACGGCCTGGCCCCCGCGGCCCTGACCCGCTCAGAGGGCCTGGCCCCCGCGGCCCTGACCCGCTCAGAGGGCCTGGCCCCCGCGGCCCTGACCCGATCAGAGGGCCTGGCCCCCGCGGCCCTGACCCGCTCACAGGGACTGGGCCCCGCGGCCCTGACCCGCTCACAGGGACTGGCCCCCGCGGCCCTGACCCGCTCACAGGGCCTGGCCCCCGCGGCCCTGACCCGCTCACAGGGACTGGCCCCCGCGGCCCTGACCCGCTCACAGGGCCTTGCCCCCGCGGCCCTGACCCGCTCACAGGGCCTGGCCCCCGCGGCCCTGACCCGCTCACTGGGCCTGGCCCCCGCGGCCCTGACCCGCTCACAGGGCCTGGCCCCCGCGGCCCTGACCCGCTCACAGGGCCTGGCCCCCGCGGCCCTGACCCGCTCACAGGGCCTGGCCCCCGCGGCCCTGACCCGCTCACAGTGCCTGGCCCCCGCGGCCCTGACCCGCTCACAGGGCCTGGCCCCCGCGGCCCTGACCCGCTCACAGGGCCTGGCCCCCGCGGCCCTGACCCGCTCACAGGGCCTGGCCCCCGCGGCCCTGACCCGCTCACCGGGCGTGGCCCCCGCGGCCCTGACCCGCTCACAGGGCCTGGCCCCCGCGGCCCTGACCCGCTCACAGGGCCTGGCCCCCGCGGCCCTGACCCGCTCACAGGGCCTGGCCCCCGCGGCCCTGACCCGCTCACAGGGACTGGCCCCCGCGGCCCTGACCCCCTCACAGGGACTGGACCCCGCGGCCCTGGCCCGCTCACAGGGACTGGACCCCGCGGCCCTGACCCGCTCGCAGGGACTGGACCCCGCGGCCCTGACCCGCTCACAGTGACTGGCCCCCGCGGCCCTGACCCGCACACAGGGCCTGGCCCCCGCGGCCCTGACCCGCTCACAGGGCCTGGCCCCCGCAGCCCTCACCCGCTCACAGGGACTGGCCCCCGCAGCCCTCACCCGCTCACATCGCCCGCTCACAGGGACTGGCCCCCGCAGCCCTGACCCGCTCACAGGGACTGGCCCGCGCAGCCCTGACCCGCTCACAGCTATTTGCCACCGCAGCCCTCACCCGCTCACAGGGACTGGCCCCCTCAGCCATGACCCGATCACAGGCACTGTACCCCGCAGCCGTGTCACGCTGACATTGACTGGCCCCCGCAGCCCTGACCCCCTGACAGCTATTTGCCACCGCAGCCCTGGCCCGCTCACAGGGACTGGCCCCTGCAGCCCTGGCCCGCTCATAGGGACTGGCCCCCGCAGCCCTGGCCCGCTCACACGAACTGGCCCCCGCAGCCCTGGCCCGCTCACAGGGACTGGCCCCCGCAACCCTGGCCCGCTCACAGGGACTGGCCCCCGCAGCCCTGGCCCGCTCACAGGGACTGGCCCCCGCAGCCCTGACCCGCTCACAGGTTCTGGCCCCCGCAGCCCTGACCCGCTCACAGGGACTGGCCCCCGCAGCCCTGACCCGCTCACAGGGACTGGCCCCCGCAGCCCTGACCCGCTCACAGGCACTGTCCCCCGCAGCCCTGACCCGCTCACAGGCACTGTCCCCCGCCCCCCTGTCCCGCTGACATGGACTGGCCCCCGCAGCCCTGACCCCCTGACAGCTATTTGCCACCGCAGCCCTGACCCCCTGACAAGTATTTGCCCCCGCAGCCCTGACCCGCTCACAGGGACTGGCCCCCGCAGCCCTGACCCGCTCACAGGGACTGGCCCCCGCAGCCCTGACCCGCTCACAGGGACTGGCCCCCGCCGCCCTGACCCGCTCACAGGGACTGGCCCCCACAGCCCTGACCCGCTAACAGGAACTGGCCCCCGCAGCCCTGTCCCGCTGACATGGACTGGCCCCCGCAGCCATGACCCGATCACAGGCACTGTCCCCCGCAGCCGTGTCCCGCTGACATGGACTGGCCCCCGCAGCCCTGACCCCCTGACAGCTATTTGCCACCGCACCCCTCACCCGCTAACAGGGACTGGCCCCCGCAGCCCTGACCCGCTCAGAGGGCCTGGCCCCCGCAGCCCTGACCCGCTCACAGGGACTGGCCCCCGCAGCCCTGACCCGCTCACAGGGACTGGCCCCCGCAGCCCTGACCCGCTCACAGGGACTGGCCCCCCCAGGCCTGAACCGCTCACAGGGACTGGCCCCCGCAGCCCTCACCCGCTCACAGGGACTGGCCCCCGCAGCCCTCACCCGCTGACAGGGACTGGCCCCCGCAGCCCTGACCCGCTCACAGGCACTGTCCCCCGCAGCCCTGTCCCGCTGACATGGACTGGCCCCCGCAGCCCTGACCCGCTCACAGCTATTTGCCACCGCAGCCATGACCCGATCACAGGGCCTGGCACCCGCAGCCCAGACCCGCTCAGAGGGCCTGGCCCCCGCGGCCCTGACCCGCTCACAGGGCCTGGCCCCCGCGGCCCTGACCCGCTCACAGGGCCTGGCCCCCGCGGCCCTGACCCGCTCACAGGGACTGGCCCCCGCAGCCCTCACCCGCTCACAGGGACTGGCCCCCGCAGCCCTGACCCGCTCACAGGGACTGGCCCCCGCAGCCCTGAACCGCTCACAGGGACTGGCCACCGCAGCCATGACCCGATCACAGGCACTGTCCCCCGCAGCCCTGTCCCGCTGACATGGACTGGCCCCCGCAGCCCTGACCCGCTCACAGCTATTTGCCACCGCAGCCATGACCCGATCACAGGGCCTGGCACCCGCAGCCCAGACCCGCTCAGAGGGCCTGGCCCCCGCGGCCCTGACCCGCTCACAGGGCCTGGCCCCCGCGGCCCTGACCCGCTCACAGGGCCTGGCCCCCGCGGCCCTGACCCGCTCACAGGGACTGGCCCCCGCAGCCCTCACCCGCTCACAGGGACTGGCCCCCGCAGCCCTGACCCGCTCACAGGGACTGGCCCCCGCAGCCCTGAACCGCTCACAGGGACTGGCCCCCGCAGCCCTCACCCGCTCACAGGGACTGGCCCCCGCAGCCCTCACCCGCTCACAGGGACTGGCCCCCGCAGCCCTGACCCGCTCACAGCTATTTGCCACCGCAGCCATGACCCGATCACAGGCACTGTCCCCCGCAGCCCTGTCCCGCTGACATGGACTGGCCCCCGCAGCCCTGACCCCCTGACAGCTATTTGCCACCGCAGCCCTCGCCCGCTCACAGGGACTGGCCCCCGCAGCCCTGACCCGCTCACAGGGACTGGCCCCCGCAGCCCTGACCCGCTCACAGCTATTTGCCACCGCAGCCATGACCCGATCACAGGGCCTGGCACCCGCAGCCCAGACCCGCTCAGAGGGCCTGGCCCCCGCAGCCCTGACCCGCTCAGAGGGCCTGGCCCCCGCAGCCCTGACCCGCTCAGAGGGCTTGGCCCCCGCAGCCCTGACCCGCTCAGAGGGCCTGGCCCCCGCAGCCCTGACCCGCTCACAGGGACTGGCCCCCGCAGCCCTGACCCGCTCACAGGGACTGGCCCCCGCAGCCCTGAACCGCTCACAGGGACTGGCCCCCGCAGCCCTCACCCGCTCACAGGGACTGGCCCCCGCAGCCCTCACCCGCTCACAGGGACTGGCCCCCGCAGCCCTGACCCGCTCACAGCTATTTGCCACCGCAGCCATGACCCGATCACAGGCACTGTCCCCCGCAGCCCTGTCCCGCTGACATGGACTTGCCCCCGCAGCCCTGACCCCCTGACAGCTATTTGCCACCGCAGCCCTCGCCCGCTCACAGGGACTGGCCCCCGCAGCCCTGACCCGCTCACAGGGACTGGCCCCCGCAGCCCTGACCCGCTCACAGCTATTTGCCACCGCAGCCATGACCCGATCACAGGGCCTGGCACCCGCAGCCCAGACCCGCTCAGAGTGCCTGGCCCCCGCAGCCCTGACCCGCTCAGAGGGCCTGGCCCCCGCTGCCCTGACCCGCTCAGAGGGCCTGGCCCCCGCAGCCCTGACCCGCTCAGAGGGCCTGGCCCCCGCAGCCCTGACCCGCTCAGAGGGCCTGGCCCCCGCAGCCCTGACCCGCTCACACGGCCTGGCCCCCGCGGCCCTGACCCGCTCAGAGGGCCTGGCCCCCGCGGCCCTGACCCGCTCAGAGGGCCTGGCCCCCGCGGCCCTGACCCGCTCAGAGGGCCTGGCCCCCGCGGCCCTGACCCGCTCACAGGGACTGGCCCCCGCGGCCCTGACCCGCTCACAGGGACTGGCCCCCGCGGCCCTGACCCGCTCACAGGGCCTGGCCCCCGCGGCCCTGACCCGCTCACAGGGCCTGGCCCCCGCGGCCCTGACCCGCTCACAGGGCCTGGCCCCCGGGGCCCTGACCCGCTCACAGGGCCTGGCCCCCGCGGCCCTGACCCGCTCACTGGGCCTGGCCCCCGCGGCCCTGACCCGCTCACAGGGCCTGGCCCCCGCGGCCCTGACCCGCTCACAGGGCCTGGCCCCCGCGGCCCTGACCCGCTCACAGGGCCTGGCCCCCGCGGCCCTGACCCGCTCACAGTGCCTGGCCCCCGCGGCCCTGACCCGCTCACAGTGCCTGGCCCCCGCGGCCCTGACCCGCTCACAGGGCCTGGCCCCCGCGGCCCTGACCCGCTCACAGGGCCTGGCCCCCGCGGCCCTGACCCGCTCACAGGGCCTGGCCCCCGCGGCCCTGACCCGCTCACCGGGCGTGGCCCCCGCGGCCCTGACCCGCTCACAGGGCCTGGCCCCCGCGGCCCTGACCCGCTCACAGGGCCTGGCCCCCGCGGCCCTGACCCGCTCACAGGGCCTGGCCCCCGCGGCCCTGACCCGCTCACAGGGACTGGCCCCCGCGGCCCTGACCCGCTCACAGGGACTGGACCCCGCGGCCCTGGCCCGCTCACAGGGACTGGACCCCGCGGCCCTGACCCGCTCGCAGGGACTGTACCCCGCGGCCCTGACCCGCTCACAGTGACTGGCCCCCGCGGCCCTGACCCGCTCACAGGGCCTGGCCCCCGCGGCCCTGACCCGCTCACAGGGCCTGGCCCCCGCAGCCCTCACCCGCTCACAGGGACTGGCCCCCGCAGCCCTCACCCGCTCACATCGCCCGCTCACAGGGACTGGCCCCCGCAGCCCTGACCCGCTCACAGGGACTGGCCCGCGCAGCCCTGACCCGCTCACAGCTATTTGCCACCGCGGCCCTGACCCGCTCACAGGGTCTGGCCCCCGCAGCCCTGACCCGCTCACAGGGACTGGCCCCCGCAGCCCTGACCCGCTCACAGGGACTGGCCCCCGCAGCCCTGACCCGCTCACAGGCACTGTCCCCCGCAGCCCTGACCCGCTCACAGGCACTGTCCCCCGCCCCCCTGTCCCGCTGACATGGACTGGCCCCCGCAGCCCTGACCCCCTGACAGCTATTTGCCACCGCAGCCCTGACCCCCTGACAACTATTTGCCCCCGGAGCCCTGACCCGCTCACAGGGACTGGCCCCCGCAGCCCTGACCCGCTCACAGGGACTGGCCCCCGCAGCCCTGACCCGCTCACAGGGACTGGCCCCCGCCGCCCTGACCCGCTCACAGGGACTGGCCCCCACAGCCCTGACCCGCTAACAGGAACTGGCCCCCGCAGCCCTGTCCCGCTGACATGGACTGGCCCCCGCAGCCATGACCCGATCACAGGCACTGTCCCCCGCAGCCGTGTCCCGCTGACATGGACTGGCCCCCGCAGCCCTGACCCCCTGACAGCTATTTGCCACCGCACCCCTCACCCGCTAACAGGGACTGGCCCCCGCAGCCCTCACCCGCTCACAGGGACTGGCCCCCGCAGCCATGACCCGATCACAGGGACTGGCCCCCGCAGCCCTGAAGCGCTCACAGGGACTGGCCCCTGCAGCCCTGCCCCGCTCACAGGGACTGGCCCCCGGAGCCCTGACCCGCTCACAGGGACTGGCCCCCGCAGCCCTCACCCGCTAACAGGGACTGGCCCCCGCAGCCCTCACCCGCTCACAGGGACTGGCCCCCGCAGCCATGTCCCGATCACAGGCACTGTCCCCCGCAGCCCTGTCCCGCTGACATGGATTGGCCACCGCAGCCCTGACCCCCTGACAGCTATTTGCCACCGCAGCCATTACCCGCTAACAGGGACTGGCCCCCGCAGCCCTCACCCGCTCACAGGTACTGGCCCCCGCAGCCATGACCCGATCACAGGGACTGGCCCCCGCAGCCCTGTCCCGCTGACATGGACCGGCCCCCGCTGCCCTGACCCCCTGACAGCTATTTGCCACCGCAGCCCTGACCCCCTGACAGCTATTTGCCACCACAGCCCTGGCCCGCTCACAGGGACTGGCCCCCGCAGCCCTGGCCCTCTCACAGGGACTGGCCCCCGCAGCCCTGACCCGCTCACAGGGACTGGCCCCCGCAGCCCTGACCCGCTCACAGGGACTGGCCCCCTCAGCCCTCACCCGCTAACAGGGAAGTGCCCCCGCAGCCCTAACCCGCTCACAGGGACTGTCCCCCGCAGCCATGACCCGATCACAGGCACTGTTCCCCGCAGCCTTGTCCCGCTGACATGGACTGGCCCCCGCAGCCCTGACCCCCTGACAGCTATTTGCCACCGCAGCCCTCACCCGCTAACAGGTACTGGCCCCCGCAGCCCTCACCCGCTCACAGGGACTGGCACCCGCAGCCATGACCCGATCACAGGGACTGGCCCCCGCAGCCCTGTCCCCCTGACATGGACTGGCCCCCGCAGCCCTGACCCGCTGACAGCTATTTGCCACCGCAGCCCTGACCCCCTGACAGCTATTTGCCACCACAGCCCTGGCCCGCTCACAGCTATTTGCCACCACAGCCCTGGCCCGCTCACAGGGACTGGCCCCCGCAGCCCTGGCCCTCTCACAGGGACTGGCCCCCGCAGCCCTGACCCGCTCACAGGGACTGGCCCCCGCAGCCCTGACCCGCTCACAGGGACTGGCCCCCGCAGCCCTCACCCGCTAACAGGGACTGGCCCCCGCAGCCCTGACCCGCTCACAGGGACTGGCCGCCGCAGCCATGACCCGATCACAGGCACTGTCGCCCGCAGCCTTGACCCGCTGACATGGACTGGCCCCCGCAGCCCTGACCCCCTGACAGCTATTTGCCACCGCAGCCCTCACCCGCTAACAGGGACTGGCCCCCGCAGCCCTCGTCCGCTCACAGGGACTGGCACCCGCAGCCATGACCCGATCACAGGGACTGGCCCCCGCAGCCCTGTCCCGCTGACATGGACTGGCCCCCCCACCCCTGACCCCCTGACAGCAATTTGCCACCGCAGCCCTGACCCGCTGACATGGGCTGGGCGCCGCAGCCCTGACCCCCTGACATGTATTTGCCACCGCAGCCCTGACCCCCTGACAGCTATTTGCCACTGCAGCCCTGGCCCGCTCACAGGGACTGGCCCCCGCAGCCCTGGCCCTCTCACAGGGACTGGCCAGCGCAGCCCTGTCCCGCTCACAGGGACTGGCCCCCGCAGCCCTGGCCCGCTCACAGGGCTTGGCCCCCGCAGCCCTGGCCCGCTCACAGGGACTGGCCCCAGCAGCCCTGGCCTGCTCACAGGGACTGGCCCCCGCAGCCCTGAACCGCTCACAGGGACTGGCCCCTGCCGCCCTGACCCGCTCACAGGGACTGGCACCCGCAGCCCTGACCCGCTCACAGGGAATGGCCCCCGCAGCCCTGACCCGCTCACAGCTATTTGCCACCGCAGCCCTCACCCGCTCACAGGGACTGGCCCCCTCAGCCATGACCCGATCACAGGCACTGTACCCCGCAGCCCTGTCCCGCTGACATTGACTGGCCCCCGCAGCCCTGACCCCCTGACAGCTATTTGCCACCGCAGCCCTGGCCCGCTCACAGGGACTGGCCCCCGCAGCCCTGGCCCGCTCACAGGGACTGGCCCCCGCAGCCCTGGCCCGCTCACAGGGACTGGCCCCCGCAGCCCTGGCCCGCTCACAGGGACTGGCACCCGCAGCCCTGACCCGCTCACAGGGTCTGGCCCCCGCAGCCCTGACCCGCTCTCAGGGACTGGCCCCCGCAGCCCTGGCCCGCTCACAGGGCCTGGCCCCCGCAGCCCTGACCCGCTCACAGGGACTGGCCCCCGCAGCCCTGACCCGCTCACAGGGACTGGCCCCCGCAGCCCTGGCCCGCTCACAGGGACCTGCCCCCGCAGCCCTGACCCGCTCACAGGGACTGGCCCCCGCAGCCCTGACCCGCTTACAGGGCCTGGCCCCCGCAGCCCTGACCCGCTCACAGGGACTGGCCCCCGCAGCCCTGACCCGCTCACAGGGACTGGCCCCCGCAGCCCTGACCCGCTCACAGGGACTGACCCCCGCAGCCCTGACCCGCTCACAGGGAATGGCCCCCGCAGCCCTGACCCGCTCACAGGGACTGGCCCCCCCAGCCCTGACCCGCTCACAGGGACTGGCCCCCGCAGCCCTGACCCGCTCACAGGGACTGGCCCCCGCAGCCCTGACCCGCTCACAGGGACTGGCCCCCGCAGCCCTGACCCGCTCACTGGGACTGGCCCCCGCAGCCCTGACCCGCTCACAGGGACTGGCCCCCGCAGCCCTGACCCGCTCACAGGGACTGGCCCCCGCAGCCCTGACCCGCTAACAGGCACTGTCCCCCGCAGCCCTGACCCGCTCACAGGCACTGTCCCCCGCGGCACTGTCCCGCTGACATGGACTGGCCCCCGCATCCCTGACCCCCTGACAGCGATTTGCCACCGCAGCCCTGACCCCCTGACAGCTATTTGCCCCCGCAGCCCTGACCCGCTCACAGGGACTGTCCCCCGCATCCCTGTCCCGCTGACAGGGACTGGCCCCCGCAGCCCTGACCCCTGACAGCTATTTGCCACCGCACCCCTCACCCGCTAACAGGGACTGGCCCCCGCAGCCCTCACCCGCTCACAGGGACTGGCCCCCGCAGCCATGACCCGATCACAGGGACTGGCCCCCGCAGCCCTGAAGCGCTCACAGGGACTGGCCCCTGCAGCCCTGCCCCGCTCACAGGGACTGGCCCCCGGAGCCCTGACCCGCTCACAGGGACTGGCCCCCTCAGCCCTCACCCGCTAACAGGGACTGGCCCCCGCAGCCCTCACCCGCTCACAGGGACTGGCCCCCGCAGCCATGTCCCGATCACAGGCACTGTCCCCCGCAGCCCTGTCCCGCTGACATGGATTGGCCCCCGCAGCCCTGACCCCCTGACAGCTATTTGCCACCGCAGCCATTACCCGCTAACAGGGACTGGCCCCCGCAGCCCTCACCCGCTCACAGGTACTGGCCCCCGCAGCCATGACCCGATCACAGGGACTGGCCCCCGCAGCCCTGTCCCGCTGACATGGACCGGCCCCCGCTGCCCTGACCCCCTGACAGCTATTTGCCACCGCAGCCCTGACCCCCTGACAGCTATTTGCCACCACAGCCCTGGCCCGCTCACAGGGACTGGCCCCCGCATCCCTGGCCCTCTCACACGGACTGGCCCCCGCAGCCCTGACCCGCTCACAGGGACTGGCCCCCGCAGCCCTGACCCGCTCACAGGGACTGGCCCCCTCAGCACTCACCCGCTAACAGGGAAGTGCCCCCGCAGCCCTAACCCGCTCACAGGGACTGTCCCCCGCAGCCATGACCCGATCACAGGCACTGTCCCCCGCAGCCTTGTCCCGCTGACATGGACTGGCCCCCGCAGCCCTGACCCCCTGACAGCTATTTGCCACCGCAGCCCTCACCCGCTAACAGGGACTGGCCCCCGCAGCCCTCACCCGCTCACAGGGACTGGCACCCGCAGCCATGACCCGATCACAGGGACTGGCCCCCGCAGCCCTGTCCCCCTGACATGGACTGGCCCCCGCAGCCCTGACCCGCTGACAGCTATTTGCCACCGCAGCCCTGACCCCCTGACAGCTATTTGCCACCACAGCCCTGGCCCGCTCACAGCTATTTGCCACCACAGCCCTGGCCCGCTCACAGGGACTGGCCCCCGCAGCCCTGGCCCTCTCACAGGGACTGGCCCCCGCAGCCCTGACCCGCTCACAGGGACTGGCCCCCGCAGCCCTGACCCGCTCACAGGGACTGGCCCCCGCAGCCCTCACCCGCTAACAGGGACTGGCCCCCGCAGCCCTCACCCGCTCACAGGGACTGGCCGCCGCAGCCATGACCCGATCACAGGCACTGTCGCCCGCAGCCTTGACCCGCTGACATGGACTGGCCCCCGCAGCCCTGACCCCCTGACAGCTATTTGCCACCGCAGCCCTCACCCGCTGACAGCTATTTGCCCCCGCAGCCCTGACCCGCTCACAGGGTCTGGCCCCCGCAGCCCTGACCCGCTCACAGGGACTGGCCTCCGCCGCCCTGACCCGCTCACAGGGACTGGCCCCCGCAGCCCTGACCCGCTAACAGGGACTGGCCCCCGCAGCCCTGTCCCGCTGACATGGACTGGCCCCTGCAGCCATGACCCGATCACAGGCACTGTCCCCCGCAGCCCTGTCCCGCTGACATGGACTGGCCCCCGCAGCCCTGACCCCCTGACATGGACTGGCCCCCGCAGCCCTGACCCCCTGACAGCTATTTGCCACCGCACCCCTCACCCGCTAACATGGACTGGCCCCCGCAGCCCTCACCCGCTCACAGGGACTGGCCCCCGCAGCCATGACCCGATCACAGGGACTGGCCCCCGCAGCCCTGAAGCGCTCACAGGGACTGGCCCCTGCAGCCCTGCCCCGATCACATGGACTGTCCCCAGGAGCCCTGACTCGCTCACAGGGACTGGCCCCCGCAGCCCTCACCCGCTAACAGGGACTGGCCCCGCAGCCCTCACCCGCTCACAGGGACTGGCCCCCGCAGCCATGACCCGATCACAGGCACTGTCCCCCGCAGCCCTGTCCCGCTGACATGGACTGGCCCCCGCAGCCCTGACCCCCTGACAGCTATTTGCCACCGCAGCCATCACCCGCTAACAGGGACTGGCCCCCGTAGCCCTCACCCGCTCACAGGTACTGGCCCCCGCAGCCATGACCCGATCGCAGGGACAGGCCCCCGCAGCCCTGTCCCGCTGACATGGACCGGCCCCCGCAGCCCTGACCCCCTGACAGCTATTTGCCACCGCAGCCCTGACCCCTGACAGCTATTTGCCACCACAGCCCTGGCCCGCTCACAGGGACTGGCCCCCGCAGCCCTGGCCCTCTCACAGGGACTGGCCGCCGCAGCCCTGACCCGCTCACAGGGACTGGCCCCCGCAGCCCTGACCCGCTCACATGGACTGGCCCCCGCAGCCCTCACCCGCTAACAGGGAATGGCCCCCGCAGCCCTCACCCGCTCACAGGGACGGGCCCCCGCATCCATGACCCGATCACAGGCACTGTCCCCCGCAGCCTTGTCCCGCTGACATGGACTGGCCCTCGCAGCCCTGACCACCTGACAGCTATTTGCCACCGCAGTCCTCACCCGCTAACAGGGACTGGCCCCCGCAGCCCTCACCTGCTCACAGGGACTGGCACCCGCAGCCATGACCCGATCACAGGGACTGGCCCCCGCAGCCCTGTCCCGCTGACATGGACTGGCCTCCCCAGCCCTGACCCCCTGACAGCTATTTGCCACCGCAGCCCTGACCCGCTCACAGGGACTGGCCCCCGCAGCCCTGACCCGCTCACAGGGACTGGCCCCCGCAGCCCTGACCCGCTCACAGGGACTGGCCCCCGCAGCCCTGACCCGCTCACAGGGACTGGCCCCCGCAGCCCTGACCCGCTAACAGGCACTGTCCCCCGCAGCCCTGACCCGCTCACAGGCACTGTCCCCCGCCGCACTGTCCCGCTGACATGGACTGGCCCCCGCATCCCTGACCCCCTGACAGCTATTTGCCACCGCAGCCCTGACCCCCTGACAGCTATTTGCCCCCGCAGCCCTGACCCGCTCACAGGGACTGTCCCCCGCAGCCCTGTCCCGCTGACAGGGACTGGCCCCCGCAGCCCTGACCCCTGACAGCTATTTGCCACCGCACCCCTCACCCGCTAACAGGGACTGGCCCCCGCAGCCCTCACCCGCTCACAGGGACTGGCCCCCGCAGCCATGACCCGATCACAGGGACTGGCCCCCGCAGCCCTGAAGCGCTCACAGGGACTGGCCCCTGCAGCCCTGCCCCGCTCACAGGGACTGGCCCCCGGAGCCCTGACCCGCTCACAGGGACTGGCCCCCTCAGCCCTCACCCGCTAACAGGGACTGGCCCCCGCAGCCCTCACCCGCTCACAGGGACTGGCCCCCGCAGCCCTGACCCGCTCACAGGGACTGGCCGCCGCAGCCATGACCCGATCACAGGCACTGTCGCCCGCAGCCTTGACCCGCTGACATGGACTGGCCCCCGCAGCCCTGACCCCCTGACAGCTATTTGCCACCGCAGCCCTCACCCGCAGACAGCTATTTGCCCCCGCAGCCCTGACCCGCTCACAGGGACTGGCCCCCGCAGCCCTGACCCGCTCACAGGGACTGGCCCCCGCCGCCCTGACCCGCTCACAGGGACTGGCCCCCGCAGCCCTGACCCGCTAACAGGGACTGGCCCCCGCAGCCCTGTCCCGCTGACATGGACTGGCCCCTGCAGCCATGACCCGATCACAGGCACTGTCCCCCGCAGCCCTGTCCCGCTGACATGGACTGGCCCCCGCAGCCCTGACCCCCTGACATGGACTGGCCCCCGCAGCCCTGACCCCCTGACAGCTATTTGCCACCGCACCCCTCACCCGCTAACATGGACTGGCCCCCGCAGCCCTCACCCGCTCACAGGGACTGGCCCCCGCAGCCATGACCCGATCACAGGGACTGGCCCCCGCAGCCCTGAAGCGCTCACAGGGACTGGCCCCTGCAGCCCTGCCCCGATCACAGGGACTGTCCCCAGGAGCCCTGACTCGCTCACAGGGACTGGCCCCCGCAGCCCTCACCCGCTAACAGGGACTGGCCCCGCAGCCCTCACCCGCTCACAGGGACTGGCCCCCGCAGCCATGACCCGATCACAGGCACTGTCCCCCGCAGCCCTGTCCCGCTGACATGGACTGGCCCCCGCAGCCCTGACCCCCTGACAGCTATTTGCCACCGCAGCCATCACCCGCTAACAGGGACTGGCCCCCGTAGCCCTCACCCGCTCACAGGTACTGGCCCCCGCAGCCATGACCCGATCGCAGGGACTGGCCCCCGCAGCCCTGTCCCGCTGACATGGACCGGCCCCCGCAGCCCTGACCCCCTGACAGCTATTTGCCACCGCAGCCCTGACCCCTGACAGCTATTTGCCACCACAGCCCTGGCCCGCTCACAGGGACTGGCCCCCGCAGCCCTGGCCCTCTCACAGGGACTGGCCGCCGCAGCCCTGACCCGCTCACAGGGACTGGCCCCCGCAGCCCTGACCCGCTCACATGGACTGGCCCCCGCAGCCCTGACCTCCTGACAGCTATTTGCCACCGCAGCCCTGACCCCCTGACAGCTATTTGCCCCCGCAGCCCTGACCCGCTCACAGGGACTGGCCCCCGCAGCCCTGACCCGCTCACAGGGACTGGCGTCCGCATCCCTGACCCGCTCAGAGGGACTGGCCCCCGCCGCCCTGACCCGCTCACAGGAACTGGCCCCCGCATCCCTGGCCTGCTAACAGGGACTGGCCCCCGCAGCCCTGTCCCGCTGACATGGACTGGCCCCCGCAGCCCTGTCCCGCTGACATGGACTGGCCCCCCCAGCCCTGACCCCCTGACAGCTATTTGCCACCGCAGCCCTGACCCGCTGACATGGGCTGGCCGCCGCAGCCCTGACCCCCTGACATGTATTTGCCACCGCAGCCCTGACCCCCTGACAGCTATTTGCCACTGCAGCCCTGGCCCGCTCACAGGGACTGGCCCCCGCAGCCCTGGCCCTCTCACAGGGACTGGCCAGCGCAGCCCTGTCCCGCTCACAGGGACTGGCCCCCGCAGCCCTGGCCCGCTCACAGGGCTTGGCCCCCGCAGCCCTGGCCCGCTCACAGGGACTGACCCCAGCAGCCCTGGCCTGCTCACAGGGACTGGCCCCCGCAGCCCTGAACCGCTCACAGGGACTGGCCCCTGCCGCCCTGACCCGCTCACAGGGACTGGCACCCGCAGCCCTGACCCGCTCACAGGGAATGGCCCCCGCAGCCCTGACCCGCTCACAGGGACTGGCCCCCGCAGCCCTGACCCGCTCACAGGGACTGGCCCCCGCAGCCCTCACCCGCTCACAGGGACTGGCCCCCGCAGCCCTGACCCGCTCACAGCTATTTGCCACCGCAGCCATGACCCGATCACAGGCACTGTCCCCCGCAGCCCTGTCCCGCTGACATGGACTGGCCCCCGCAGCCCTGATCCCCTGACAGCTATTTGCCCTCGCAGCCCTCTCCAGCTCACCGGGACTGGCCCCCGCAGGCCTGACCCGCTCACAGGGACTGGCCCCCGCAGCCCTGACCCACTCACAGCTATTTGCCACCGCAGCCCTCACCCGCTCACAGGGACTGGCCCCCTCAGCCATGACCCGATCACAGGTACTGTACCCCGCAGCCCTGTCCCGCAGACATGGACTGGCCCCCGCAGCCCTGACCCCCTGACAGCTATTTGCCACCGCAGCCCTGGCCCGCTCACAGGGACTGGCCCCCGCAGCCCTGGCCCGCTCACAGGGACTGGCCCCCGCAGCCCTGGCCCGCTCACACGGACTGGCCCCCGCAGCCCTGGCCCGCTCACAGGGACTGGCCCCCGCAGCCCAGGCCCGCTCACAGGGACTGGCCCCCGCAGCCCTGACCCGCTCACAGGGTCTGGCCCGCGCAGCCCTGACCCGCTCACAGGGACTGGCCCCCGCAGCCCTGACCCGCTCACAGGGACTGGCCCCCGCAGCCCTGACCCGCTCACAGGGACTGGCCCCCGCAGCCCTGACCCGCTCACAGGGACTGGCCCCCGCAGCCCTGACCCGCTCAGAGGGACTGGCCCCCGCAGCCCTGACCCGCTCAAAGTTACTGGCCCCCGCAGCCCTGACCCGCTCACAGGGACTGGCCCCCGCAGCCCTCACCCACTCACAGGGACTGGCCCCCGCAGCCCTGACCCGCTCACAGCTATTTGCCACCGCAGCCCTCACCCGCTCACAGGGACTGGCCCCCTCAGCCATGACCCGATCACAGGCACTGTACCCCGCAGCCCTGTCCCGCTGACATTGACTGGCCCCCGCAGCCCTGACCCCCTGACAGCTATTTGCCACCGCAGCCCTGGCCCGCTCACAGGGACTGGCCCCCGCAGCCCTGGCCCGCTCACACGGACTGGCCCCCGCAGCCCTGGCCCGCTCACAGGGACTGGCCCCCGCAGCCCTGGCCCGCTCACAGGGACTGGCACCCGCAGCCCTGACCCGCTCACAGGGTCTGGCCCCCGCAGCCCTGACCCGCTCTCAGGGACTGGCCCCCGCAGCCCTGGCCCGCTCACAGGGCCTGGCCCCCGCAGCCCTGACCCGCTCACAGGGACTGGCCCCCGCAGCCCTGACCCGCTCACAGGTACTGGCCCTCGCAGCCCTGACCCGGTCACAGGGACTGGCCCCCGCAGCCCTGACCCGCTCACAGGGACTGGCCCCCGCAGCCCTGACCCGCTCACAGGGACTGGCCCCCGCGGCCCTGACCCGCTCACAGGGACAGGCCCCCGCGGCCCTGACCCGCTCACAGGGACTGGCCCCCGCGGCCCTGACCCGCTCACAGGGAATGGCCCCCCAGACCTGACCCGCTCACAGGGACTGGCCCCCGCAGCCCTGACCCGCTCACAGGGACTGGCCCCCGCAGCCCTGGCCCGCTCACTGGGACCTGCCCCCGCAGCCCTGACCCGCTCACAGGGACTGGCCCCCGCAGCCCTGACCCGCTTACAGGGCCTGGCCCCCGCAGCCCTGACCCGCTCACAGGGACTGGCCCCCGCAGCCCTGACCCGCTCACAGGGACTGGCCCCCGCAGCCCTGACCCGCTCTCAGGGACTGGCCCCCGCAGCCATGACCCGCTCACAGGGAATGGCCCCCGCAGCCCTGACCCGCTCACAGGGACTGGCCCCCCCAGCCCTGACCCGCTCACAGGGACTGGCCCCCGCAGCCCTGACCCGCTCACAGGGACTGGCCCCCGCAGCCCTGACCCGCTCACAGGGACTGGCCCCCGCAGCCCTGACCCGCTCACAGGGACTGGCCCCCGCAGCCCTGACCCGCTAACAGGCACTGTCCCCCGCAGCCCTGACCCGCTCACAGGCACTGTCCCCCGCCGCACTGTCCCGCTGACATGGACTGGCCCCCGCATCCCTGACCCCCTGACAGCTATTTGCCACCGCAGCCCTGACCCCCTGACAGCTATTTGCCCCCGCAGCCCTGACCCGCTCACAGGGACTGGCCCCCGCAGCCCTGACCCGCTCACAGGGACTGGCCCCCGCCGCCCTGACCCGCTCACAGGGACTGGCCCCCGCAGCCCTGACCCGCTAACAGGGACTGGCCCCCGCAGCCCTGTCCCGCTGACATGGACTGGCCCCTGCAGCCATGACCCGATCACAGGCACTGTCCCCCGCAGCCCTGTCCCGCTGACATGGACTGGCCCCCGCAGCACTGACCCCCTGACATGGACTGGCCCCCGCAGCCCTGACCCCCTGACAGCTATTTGCCACCGCACCCCTCACCCGCTAACATGGACTGGCCCCCGCAGCCCTCACCCGCTCACAGGGACTGGCCCCCGCAGCCATGACCCGATCACAGGGACTTGCCCCCGCAGCCCTGAAGCGCTCACAGGGACTGGCCCCTGCAGCCCTGCCCCGATCACAGGGACTGGCCCCAGGAGCCCTGACTCGCTCACAGGGACTGGCCCCCGCAGCCCTCACCCGCTAACAGGGACTGGCCCCCGCAGCCCTCACCCGGTCACAGGGACTGGCCCCCGCAGCCATGACCCGATCACAGGCACTGTCCCCCGCAGCCCTGTCCCGCTGACATGGACTGGCCCCCGCAGCCCTGACCCCCTGACAGCTATTTGCCACCGCAGCCATCACCCGCTAACAGGGACTGGCCCCCGTAGCCCTCACCCGCTCACAGGTACTGGCCCCCGCAGCCATGACCCGATCGCAGGGACTGGCCCCCGCAGCCCTGTCCCGCTGACATGGACCGGCCCCCGCAGCCCTGACCCCCTGACAGCTATTTGCCACCGCAGCCCTGACCCCTGACAGCTGTTTGCCACCACAGCCCTGGCCCGCTCACAGGGACTGGCCCCCGCAGCCCTGGCCCTCTCACAGGGACTGGCCGCCGCAGCCCTGACCCGCTCACAGGGACGGGCCCCCGCAGCCCTGACCCGCTCACATGGACTGGCCCCCGCAGCCCTCACCCGCTAACAGGGAATGGCCCCCGCAGCCCTGACCCGCTCACAGGGACTGGCCCCCGCATCCATGACCCGATCACAGGCACTGTCCCCCGCAGCCTTGTCCCGCTGACATGGACTGGCCCTCGCAGCCCTGACCACCTGACAGCTATTTGCCACCGCAGTCCTCACCCGCTAACAGGGACTGGCCCCCGCAGCCCTCACCTGCTCACAGGGACTGGCACCCGCAGCCATGACCCGATCACAGGGACTGGCCCCCGCAGCCCTGACCCGCTCACAGGGACTGGCCCCCGCAGCCCTGACCCGCTCACAGGGACTGGCCCCCGCAGCCCTGACCCGCTCACAGGGACTAGCCCCCGCCGCCCTGACCCGCTCACAGGGAATGGCCCCCGCAGCCCTGACCCGCTCACAGGGACTGGCCCCCCCAGCCCTGACCCGCTCACAGGGACTGGCCCCCGCAGCCCTGACCCGCTCACAGGGACTGGCCCCCGCAGCCCTGACCCGCTCACAGGGACTGGCCCCCGCAGCCCTGACCCGCTCACAGGGACTGGCCCCCGCAGCCCTGACCCGCTAACAGGCACTGTCCCCCGCAGCCCTGACCCGCTCACAGGCACTGTCCCCCGCCGCACTGTCCCGCTGACATGGACTGGCCCCCGCATCCCTGACCCCCTGACAGCTATTTGCCACCGCAGCCCTGACCCCCTGACAGCTATTTGCCCCCGCAGCCCTGACCCGCTCACAGGGACTGGCCCCCGCAGCCCTGACCCGCTCACAGGGACTGGCCCCCGCCGCCCTGACCCGCTCACAGGGACTGGCCCCCGCAGCCCTGACCCGCTAACAGGGACTGGCCCCCGCAGCCCTGTCCCGCTGACATGGACTGGCCCCTGCAGCTATGACCCGATCACAGGCACTGTCCCCCGCAGTCCTGTCCCGCTGACATGGACTGGCCCCCGCAGCCCTGACCCCCTGACATGGACTGGCCCCCGCAGCCCTGACCCCCTGACAGCTATTTGCCACCGCACCCCTCACCCGCTAACATGGACTGGCCCCCGCAGCCCTCACCCGCTCACAGGGACTGGCCCCCGCAGCCATGACCCGATCACAGGGACTGGCCCCCGCAGCCCTGAAGCGCTCACAGGGACTGGCCCCTGCAGCCCTGCCCCGATCACAGGGACTGTCCCCAGGAGCCCTGACTCGCTCACAGGGACTGGCCCCCGCAGCCCTCACCCGCTCACAGGGACTGGCCCCCGCAGCCCTCACCCGCTAACAGGGACTGGCCCCCGCAGCCCTCACCCGCTCACAGGGACTGGCCCCCGCAGCCATGACCCGATCACAGGCACTGTCCCCCGCAGCCCTGTCCCGCTGACATGGACTGGCCCCCGCAGCCCTGACCCCCTGACAGCTATTTGCCACCGCAGCCATCACCCGCTAACAGGGACTGGCCCCCGTAGCCCTCACCCGCTCACAGGTACTGGCCCCCGCAGCCATGACCCGATCGCAGGGACTGGCCCCCGCAGCCCTGTCCCGCTGACATGGACCGGCCCCCGCAGCCCTGACCCCCTGACAGCTATTTGCCACCGCAGCCCTGACCCCTGACAGCTATTTGCCACCACAGCCCTGGCCCGCTCACAGGGACTGGCCCCCGCAGCCCTGGCCCTCTCACAGGGACTGGCCGCCGCAGCCCTGACCCGCTCACAGGGACTGGCCCCCGCAGCCCTGACCCGCTCACATGGACTGGCCCCCGCAGCCCTCACCCGCTAACAGGGAATGGCCCCCGCAGCCCTCACCCGCTCATGGGACGGGCCCCCGCATCCATGACCCGATCACAGGCACTGTCCCCCGCAGCCTTGTCCCGCTGACATGGACTGGCCCTCGCAGCCCTGACCACCTGACAGCTATTTGCCACCGCAGTCCTCACCCGCTAACAGGGACTGGCCCCCGCAGCCCTCACCTGCTCACAGGGACTGGCACCCGCAGCCATGACCCGATCACAGGGACTGGCCCCCGCAGCCCTGTCCCGCTGACATGGACTGGCCTCCCCAGCCCTGACCCCCTGACAGCTATTTGCCACCGCATCCCTGACCCGCTCACATGGACTGGCCACCGCAGCCCTGACCCCCTGAAAGCTATTTGCCACCGCAGCCCTGACCCCCTGACAGCTATTTGCCGCCGCAGCCCTGGCCCGCTCACAGGGACTGGCCCCCGCAGCCCTGGCCCTCTCACAGGGACTGGCCCCCGCAGCCCTGTCCCGCTCACAGGGACTGGCCCCCGCAGCCCTGACCCCCTGACAGCTATTTGCCACCGCAGCCCTGACCCCCTGACAGCTATTTGCCCCCGCAGCCCTGACCCGCTCACAGGGACTGGCCCCCGCAGCCCTGACCCGCTCACAGGGACTGGCGTCCGCATCCCTGACCCGCTCAGAGGGACTGGCCCCCGCCGCCCTGGCCCCCGCATCCCTGGCCTGCTAACAGGGACTGGCCCCCGCAGCCCTGTCCCGCTGACATGGACTGGCCCCCGCAGCCCTGTCCCGCTGACATGGACTGGCCCCCCCAGCCCTGACCCCCTGACAGCTATTTGCCACCGCAGCCCTGACCCGCTGACATGGGCTGGCCGCCGCAGCCCTGACCCCCTGACATGTATTTGCCACCGCAGCCCTGACCCCCTGACAGCTATTTGCCACTGCAGCCCTGGCCCGCTCACAGGGACTGGCCCCCGCAGCCCTGGCCCTCTCACAGGGACTGGCCAGCGCAGCCCTGTCCCGCTCACAGGGACTGGCCCCCGCAGCCCTGGCCCGCTCACAGGGCTTGGCCCCCGCAGCCCTGGCCCGCTCACAGGGACTGGCCCCAGCAGCCCTGGCCTGCTCACAGGGACTGGCCCCCGCAGCCCTGAACCGCTCACAGGGACTGGCCCCTGCCGCCCTGACCCGCTCACAGGGACTGGCACCCGCAGCCCTGACCCGCTCACAGGGAATGGCCCCCGCAGCCCTGACCCGCTCACAGGGACTGGCCCCCGCAGCCCTGACCCGCTCACAGGGACTGGCCCCCGCAGCCCTGACCCGCTCACAGGGACTGGCCCCCGCAGCCCTCACCCGCTCACAGGGACTGGCCCCCGCAGCCCTGACCCGCTCACAGCTATTTGCCACCGCAGCCATGACCCGATCACAGGCACTGTCCCCCGCAGCCCTGTCCCGCTGACATGGACTGGCCCCCGCAGCCCTGATCCCCTGACAGCTATTTGCCCTCGCAGCCCTCTCCAGCTCACCGGGACTGGCCCCCGCAGGCCTGACCCGCTCACAGGGACTGGCCCCCGCAGCCCTGACCCACTCACAGCTATTTGCCACCGCAGCCCTCACCCGCTCACAGGGACTGGCCCCCTCAGCCATGACCCGATCACAGGTACTGTACCCCGCAGCCCTGTCCCGCAGACATGGACTGGCCCCCGCAGCCCTGACCCCCTGACAGCTATTTGCCACCGCAGCCCTGGCCCGCTCACAGGGACTGGCCCCCGCAGCCCTGGCCCGCTCACAGGGACTGGCCCCCGCAGCCCTGGCCCGCTCACACGGACTGGCCCCCGCAGCCCTGGCCCGCTCACAGGGACTGGCCCCCGCAGCCCAGGCCCGCTCACAGGGACTGGCCCCCGCAGCCCTGACCCACTCACAGGGTCTGGCCCGCGCAGCCCTGACCCGCTCACAGGGACTGGCCCCCGCAGCCCTGACCCGCTCACAGGGACTGGCCCCCGCAGCCCTGACCCGCTCACAGGGACTGGCCCCCGCAGACCTGACCCGCTCACAGGGACTGGCCCCCGCAGCCCTGACCCGCTCAGAGGGACTGGCCCCCGCAGCCCTGACCCGCTCAAAGTTACTGGCCCCCGCAGCCCTGACCCGCTCACAGGGACTGGCCCCCGCAGCCCTCACCCACTCACAGGGACTGGCCCCCGCAGCCCTGACCCGCTCACAGGTATTTGCCACCGCAGCCCTCACCCGCTCACAGGGACTGGCCCCCTCAGCCATGACCCGATCACAGGCACTGTACCCCGCAGCCCTGTCCCGCTGACATTGACTGGCCCCCGCAGCCCTGACCCCCTGACAGCTATTTGCCACCGCAGCCCTGGCCCGCTCACAGGGACTGGCCCCCGCAGCCCTGGCCCGCTCACACGGACTGGCCCCCGCAGCCCTGGCCCGCTCACAGGGACTGGCCCCCGCAGCCCTGGCCCGCTCACAGGGACTGGCCCCCGCGGCCCTGACCCGCTCACAGGGACAGGCCCCCGGGGCCCTGACCCGCTCACAGGGACTGGCCCCCGCGGCCCTGACCCGCTCACAGGGAATGGCCCCCCAGACCTGACCCGCTCACAGGGACTGGCCCCCGCAGCCCTGACCCGCTCACAGGGACTGGCCCCCGCAGCCCTGGCCCGCTCACTGGGACCTGCCCCCGCAGCCCTGACCCGCTCACAGGGACTGGCCCCCGCAGCCCTGACCCGCTTACAGGGCCTGGCCCCCGCAGCCCTGACCCGCTCACAGGGACTGGCCCCCGCAGCCCTGACCCGCTCACAGGGACTGGCCCCCGCAGCCCTGACCCGCTCTCAGGGACTGGCCCCCGCAGCCATGACCCGCTCACAGGGAATGGCCCCCGCAGCCCTGACCCGCTCACAGGGACTGGCCCCCCCAGCCCTGACCCGCTCACAGGGACTGGCCCCCGCAGCCCTGACCCGCTCACAGGGACTGGCCCCCGCAGCCCTGACCCGCTCACAGGGACTGGCCCCCGCAGCCCTGACCCGCTCACAGGGACTGTCCCCCGCAGCCCTGACCCGCTCACAGGGACTGGCCCCCGCAGCCCTGACCCGCTAACAGGCACTGTCCCCCGCAGCCCTGACCCGCTCACAGGCACTGTCCCCCGCCGCACTGTCCCGCTGACATGGACTGGCCCCCGCAGCCCTCACCCGCTCACAGGGACTGGCCCCCGCAGCCATGACCCGATCACAGGCACTGTCCCCCGCAGCCCTGTCCCGCTGACATGGACTGGCCCCCGCAGCCCTGACCCCCTGACAGCTATTTGCCACCGCAGCCATCACCCGCTAACAGGGACTGGTCCCCGCAGCCCTCACCCGCTCACAGGTACTGGCCCCCGCAGCCGTGACCCGATCACAGGGACTGGCCCCCGCAGCCCTGTCCCGCTGACATGTACTGGCCCCCGCAGCCCTGACCCCCTGACAGCTATTTGCCACCGCAGCCCTGACCCCCTGACAGCTATTTGCCACCACAGCCCTGGCCCGCTCACAGCTATTTGCCACCACAGCCCTGGCCCGCTCACAGGGACTGGCCCCCGCAGCCCTGGCCCTCTCACAGGGACTGGCCCCCGCAGCCCTGACCAGCTCACACGGACTGGCCCCCGCAGCCCTGACCCGCTCACAGGGACTGGCCCCCGCAGCCCTCACCCGCTAACAGGGACTGGCCCCCGCAGCCCTCACCCGCTCACAGGGACTGGCCCCCGCAGCCATGACCCGATCACAGGCACTGTCCCCCGCAGCCTTGTCCCGCTGACATGGACCGTCCCCCGCAGCCCTGACCCCCTGACAGCTATTTTCCACCGCAGCCCTCACCCGCTAACAGGGACTGGCCCCCGCAGCCCTCATCCGCTCACAGGGACTGGCACCCGCAGCCATGACCCGATCACAGGGACTGGCCCCCGCAGCCCTGTCCCGCTGACATGGACCGGCCCCCGCAGCCCTGACCCCCTGACAGCTATTTGCCACCGCAGCCCTGACCCCTGACAGCTGTTTGCCACCACAGCCCTGGCCCGCTCACAGGGACTGGCCCCCGCAGCCCTGGCCCTCTCACAGGGACTGGCCGCCGCAGCCCTGACCCGCTCACAGGGACGGGCCCCCGCAGCCCTGACCCGCTCACATGGACTGGCCCCCGCAGCCCTCACCCGCTAACAGGGAATGGCCCCCGCAGCCCTGACCCGCTCACAGGGACTGGCCCCCGCATCCATGACCCGATCACAGGCACTGTCCCCCGCAGCCTTGTCCCGCTGACATGGACTGGCCCTCGCAGCCCTGACCACCTGACAGCTATTTGCCACCGCAGTCCTCACCCGCTAACAGGGACTGGCCCCCGCAGCCCTCACCTGCTCACAGGGACTGGCACCCGCAGCCATGACCCGATCACAGGGACTGGCCCCCGCAGCCCTGACCCGCTCACAGGGACTGGCCCCCGCAGCCCTGACCCGCTCACAGGGACTGGCCCCCGCAGCCCTGACCCGCTCACAGGGACTAGCCCCCGCCGCCCTGACCCGCTCACAGGGAATGGCCCCCGCAGCCCTGACCCGCTCACAGGGACTGGCCCCCCCAGCCCTGACCCGCTCACAGGGACTGGCCCCCGCAGCCCTGACCCGCTCACAGGGACTGGCCCCCGCAGCCCTGACCCGCTCACAGGGACTGGCCCCCGCAGCCCTGACCCGCTCACAGGGACTGGCCCCCGCAGCCCTGACCCGCTAACAGGCACTGTCCCCCGCAGCCCTGACCCGCTCACAGGCACTGTCCCCCGCCGCACTGTCCCGCTGACATGGACTGGCCCCCGCATCCCTGACCCCCTGACAGCTATTTGCCACCGCAGCCCTGACCCCCTGACAGCTATTTGCCCCCGCAGCCCTGACCCGCTCACAGGGACTGGCCCCCGCAGCCCTGACCCGCTCACAGGGACTGGCCCCCGCCGCCCTGACCCGCTCACAGGGACTGGCCCCCGCAGCCCTGACCCGCTAACAGGGACTGGCCCCCGCAGCCCTGTCCCGCTGACATGGACTGGCCCCTGCAGCTATGACCCGATCACAGGCACTGTCCCCCGCAGTCCTGTCCCGCTGACATGGACTGGCCCCCGCAGCCCTGACCCCCTGACATGGACTGGCCCCCGCAGCCCTGACCCCCTGACAGCTATTTGCCACCGCACCCCTCACCCGCTAACATGGACTGGCCCCCGCAGCCCTCACCCGCTCACAGGGACTGGCCCCCGCAGCCATGACCCGATCACAGGGACTGGCCCCCGCAGCCCTGAAGCGCTCACAGGGACTGGCCCCTGCAGCCCTGCCCCGATCACAGGGACTGTCCCCAGGAGCCCTGACTCGCTCACAGGGACTGGCCCCCGCAGCCCTCACCCGCTCACAGGGACTGGCCCCCGCAGCCCTCACCCGCTAACAGGGACTGGCCCCCGCAGCCCTCACCCGCTCACAGGGACTGGCCCCCGCAGCCATGACCCGATCACAGGCACTGTCCCCCGCAGCCCTGTCCCGCTGACATGGACTGGCCCCCGCAGCCCTGACCCCCTGACAGCTATTTGCCACCGCAGCCATCACCCGCTAACAGGGACTGGCCCCCGTAGCCCTCACCCGCTCACAGGTACTGGCCCCCGCAGCCATGACCCGATCGCAGGGACTGGCCCCCGCAGCCCTGTCCCGCTGACATGGACCGGCCCCCGCAGCCCTGACCCCCTGACAGCTATTTGCCACCGCAGCCCTGACCCCTGACAGCTATTTGCCACCACAGCCCTGGCCCGCTCACAGGGACTGGCCCCCGCAGCCCTGGCCCTCTCACAGGGACTGGCCGCCGCAGCCCTGACCCGCTCACAGGGACTGGCCCCCGCAGCCCTGACCCGCTCACATGGACTGGCCCCCGCAGCCCTCACCCGCTAACAGGGAATGGCCCCCGCAGCCCTCACCCGCTCATGGGACGGGCCCCCGCATCCATGACCCGATCACAGGCACTGTCCCCCGCAGCCTTGTCCCGCTGACATGGACTGGCCCTCGCAGCCCTGACCACCTGACAGCTATTTGCCACCGCAGTCCTCACCCGCTAACAGGGACTGGCCCCCGCAGCCCTCACCTGCTCACAGGGACTGGCACCCGCAGCCATGACCCGATCACAGGGACTGGCCCCCGCAGCCCTGTCCCGCTGACATGGACTGGCCTCCCCAGCCCTGACCCCCTGACAGCTATTTGCCACCGCATCCCTGACCCGCTCACATGGACTGGCCACCGCAGCCCTGACCCCCTGAAAGCTATTTGCCACCGCAGCCCTGACCCCCTGACAGCTATTTGCCGCCGCAGCCCTGGCCCGCTCACAGGGACTGGCCCCCGCAGCCCTGGCCCTCTCACAGGGACTGGCCCCCGCAGCCCTGTCCCGCTCACAGGGACTGGCCCCCGCAGCCCTGACCCCCTGACAGCTATTTGCCACCGCAGCCCTGACCCCCTGACAGCTATTTGCCCCCGCAGCCCTGACCCGCTCACAGGGACTGGCCCCCGCAGCCCTGACCCGCTCACAGGGACTGGCGTCCGCATCCCTGACCCGCTCAGAGGGACTGGCCCCCGCCGCCCTGGCCCCCGCATCCCTGGCCTGCTAACAGGGACTGGCCCCCGCAGCCCTGTCCCGCTGACATGGACTGGCCCCCGCAGCCCTGTCCCGCTGACATGGACTGGCCCCCCCAGCCCTGACCCCCTGACAGCTATTTGCCACCGCAGCCCTGACCCGCTGACATGGGCTGGCCGCCGCAGCCCTGACCCCCTGACATGTATTTGCCACCGCAGCCCTGACCCCCTGACAGCTATTTGCCACTGCAGCCCTGGCCCGCTCACAGGGACTGGCCCCCGCAGCCCTGGCCCTCTCACAGGGACTGGCCAGCGCAGCCCTGTCCCGCTCACAGGGACTGGCCCCCGCAGCCCTGGCCCGCTCACAGGGCTTGGCCCCCGCAGCCCTGGCCCGCTCACAGGGACTGGCCCCAGCAGCCCTGGCCTGCTCACAGGGACTGGCCCCCGCAGCCCTGAACCGCTCACAGGGACTGGCCCCTGCCGCCCTGACCCGCTCACAGGGACTGGCACCCGCAGCCCTGACCCGCTCACAGGGAATGGCCCCCGCAGCCCTGACCCGCTCACAGGGACTGGCCCCCGCAGCCCTGACCCGCTCACAGGGACTGGCCCCCGCAGCCCTGACCCGCTCACAGGGACTGGCCCCCGCAGCCCTCACCCGCTCACAGGGACTGGCCCCCGCAGCCCTGACCCGCTCACAGCTATTTGCCACCGCAGCCATGACCCGATCACAGGCACTGTCCCCCGCAGCCCTGTCCCGCTGACATGGACTGGCCCCCGCAGCCCTGATCCCCTGACAGCTATTTGCCCTCGCAGCCCTCTCCAGCTCACCGGGACTGGCCCCCGCAGGCCTGACCCGCTCACAGGGACTGGCCCCCGCAGCCCTGACCCACTCACAGCTATTTGCCACCGCAGCCCTCACCCGCTCACAGGGACTGGCCCCCTCAGCCATGACCCGATCACAGGTACTGTACCCCGCAGCCCTGTCCCGCAGACATGGACTGGCCCCCGCAGCCCTGACCCCCTGACAGCTATTTGCCACCGCAGCCCTGGCCCGCTCACAGGGACTGGCCCCCGCAGCCCTGGCCCGCTCACAGGGACTGGCCCCCGCAGCCCTGGCCCGCTCACACGGACTGGCCCCCGCAGCCCTGGCCCGCTCACAGGGACTGGCCCCCGCAGCCCAGGCCCGCTCACAGGGACTGGCCCCCGCAGCCCTGACCCACTCACAGGGTCTGGCCCGCGCAGCCCTGACCCGCTCACAGGGACTGGCCCCCGCAGCCCTGACCCGCTCACAGGGACTGGCCCCCGCAGCCCTGACCCGCTCACAGGGACTGGCCCCCGCAGACCTGACCCGCTCACAGGGACTGGCCCCCGCAGCCCTGACCCGCTCAGAGGGACTGGCCCCCGCAGCCCTGACCCGCTCAAAGTTACTGGCCCCCGCAGCCCTGACCCGCTCACAGGGACTGGCCCCCGCAGCCCTCACCCACTCACAGGGACTGGCCCCCGCAGCCCTGACCCGCTCACAGGTATTTGCCACCGCAGCCCTCACCCGCTCACAGGGACTGGCCCCCTCAGCCATGACCCGATCACAGGCACTGTACCCCGCAGCCCTGTCCCGCTGACATTGACTGGCCCCCGCAGCCCTGACCCCCTGACAGCTATTTGCCACCGCAGCCCTGGCCCGCTCACAGGGACTGGCCCCCGCAGCCCTGGCCCGCTCACACGGACTGGCCCCCGCAGCCCTGGCCCGCTCACAGGGACTGGCCCCCGCAGCCCTGGCCCGCTCACAGGGACTGGCCCCCGCGGCCCTGACCCGCTCACAGGGACAGGCCCCCGGGGCCCTGACCCGCTCACAGGGACTGGCCCCCGCGGCCCTGACCCGCTCACAGGGAATGGCCCCCCAGACCTGACCCGCTCACAGGGACTGGCCCCCGCAGCCCTGACCCGCTCACAGGGACTGGCCCCCGCAGCCCTGGCCCGCTCACTGGGACCTGCCCCCGCAGCCCTGACCCGCTCACAGGGACTGGCCCCCGCAGCCCTGACCCGCTTACAGGGCCTGGCCCCCGCAGCCCTGACCCGCTCACAGGGACTGGCCCCCGCAGCCCTGACCCGCTCACAGGGACTGGCCCCCGCAGCCCTGACCCGCTCTCAGGGACTGGCCCCCGCAGCCATGACCCGCTCACAGGGAATGGCCCCCGCAGCCCTGACCCGCTCACAGGGACTGGCCCCCCCAGCCCTGACCCGCTCACAGGGACTGGCCCCCGCAGCCCTGACCCGCTCACAGGGACTGGCCCCCGCAGCCCTGACCCGCTCACAGGGACTGGCCCCCGCAGCCCTGACCCGCTCACAGGGACTGTCCCCCGCAGCCCTGACCCGCTCACAGGGACTGGCCCCCGCAGCCCTGACCCGCTAACAGGCACTGTCCCCCGCAGCCCTGACCCGCTCACAGGCACTGTCCCCCGCCGCACTGTCCCGCTGACATGGACTGGCCCCCGCAGCCCTCACCCGCTCACAGGGACTGGCCCCCGCAGCCATGACCCGATCACAGGCACTGTCCCCCGCAGCCCTGTCCCGCTGACATGGACTGGCCCCCGCAGCCCTGACCCCCTGACAGCTATTTGCCACCGCAGCCATCACCCGCTAACAGGGACTGGTCCCCGCAGCCCTCACCCGCTCACAGGTACTGGCCCCCGCAGCCGTGACCCGATCACAGGGACTGGCCCCCGCAGCCCTGTCCCGCTGACATGTACTGGCCCCCGCAGCCCTGACCCCCTGACAGCTATTTGCCACCGCAGCCCTGACCCCCTGACAGCTATTTGCCACCACAGCCCTGGCCCGCTCACAGCTATTTGCCACCACAGCCCTGGCCCGCTCACAGGGACTGGCCCCCGCAGCCCTGGCCCTCTCACAGGGACTGGCCCCCGCAGCCCTGACCAGCTCACACGGACTGGCCCCCGCAGCCCTGACCCGCTCACAGGGACTGGCCCCCGCAGCCCTCACCCGCTAACAGGGACTGGCCCCCGCAGCCCTCACCCGCTCACAGGGACTGGCCCCCGCAGCCATGACCCGATCACAGGCACTGTCCCCCGCAGCCTTGTCCCGCTGACATGGACCGTCCCCCGCAGCCCTGACCCCCTGACAGCTATTTTCCACCGCAGCCCTCACCCGCTAACAGGGACTGGCCCCCGCAGCCCTCATCCGCTCACAGGGACTGGCACCCGCAGCCATGACCCGATCACAGGGACTGGCCCCCGCAGCCCTGTCCCGCTGACATGGACTGGCCCCCCCAGCCCTGACCCCCTGACAGCTATTTGCCACCGCAGCCCTGACCCGCTGACGTGGGCTGGCCCCCGCAGCCCTGACCCCCTGACAGCTATTTGCCACCGCAGCCCTGGCCCGCTCTCAGGGACTGGCCCCCGCAGCCCTTGCCCTCTCAAAGGGACTGGCCCCCGCAGCCCTGTCCCGCTCACAGGGACTGGCCCCCGCAGCCCTGGCCCGCTGACAGGGACTGGCCCCCGCAGCCCTGACCCGCTCACAGGGAATGGCCCCCGCAGCCCTGGCCCGCTGACAGGGACTGGCCCCCGCAGCCCTGACCCGCTCAAAGGGACTGTCCCCCGCAGCCCTGACCCGCTCACAGGGACCGGCCCCCGCAGCCCTGAACCGCTCACAGGGACCTGCCCCCGCAGCCCTGACCCGCTCACAGGGACTGGCCCCCGCAGCCCTGACCCGCTCACAGGGACTGGCCTCCGCAGCCCTGACCCGCTCACAGCGAATGGCCCCCGCAGCCCTGACCCGCTCACAGGGACTGCCCCCCCCAGCCCTGACCCGCTCACAGGGACTGGCCCCCGCAGCCCTGACCTGCTCACAGGGACTGGCCCCCGCAGCCCTGACCCGCTCACAGGGACTGGCCCCCGCAGCCCTGACCCGCTCACAGGGACTGTCCCCCGCAGCCCTGACCCGCTGACATGGACTGGCCCCCGCAGCCCTGACCCCTGACAGCTATTTGCCACCGCAGCCCTCACCCGCTAACAGGGACTGGCCCCCGCAGCCCTCACCCGCTCACAGGGACTGGCCCCCGCAGCCATGACCCGATCACAGGGACTGTCACCCGCAGCCCTGTCCCGCTGACATGGACTGACCCCCGCAGCCCTGACCCCCTGACAGCTATTTGCCACCGCAGCCCTGACCCACTGACAGCTATTTGCCACCGCAGCCCTGGCCCGCTCACTGGGACTGTCCCCCGCAGCCCTGGCCCTCTCACAGGGACTGGCCCCCGCAGCCCTGTCCTGCTCACAGGGACTGGCCCCCGCATCCCTGGCCCGCTCACAGGGACTGGCCCCCGCAGCCCTGGCCCCCGCAGCCCTGACCCGCTCACAGGGACTGGCCCCCGCTGCCCTGACCCGCTCACAGGGACTGGCACCCGCAGCCCTGACCCGCTCAGAGGGACTGGCCCCCGCAGCCCTGACCCGCTCAAAGTTACTGGCCCCCGCAGCCCTGACCCGCTCACAGGGACTTGTCCCCGCAGCCCTCACCCGATCACAGGCACTGTCCCCCGCAGCCCTGTCCCCCTGACAGCTATTTGCCCCCGCAGCCCTCGCACGCTCACAGGGACTGGCCCCCGCAGCCCTGACCCGCTCACAAGGACTGGCCCCCGCAGCCCTGACCCGCTCACAGCTATTTGCCACCGCAGCCCTCACCCGCTCACAGGGATTGGCCCCCTCAGCCATGACCCGATCACACGCACTGTTACCCGCAGCCCTGGCCCGCTCACACGGATTGGCCCCCGCAGCCCTGGCCCGCTCACAGGGACTGGCCCCCGCAGCCCTGACCCGCTCACATGGTCTGGCCCCCGCAGCCCTGACCCGCTCACAGGAACTGGCCCCCGCAGCCCTGACCCTCTCACAGGGACTGGCCCCCGCAGCCGTGACCCGCTCACAGGGACTGGCCCCCGCAGCCCTGACCCGCTCACAGGGACTGGCCCCCGCAGCCCTGACCCGCTCACAGGTACCGGCCCCCGCAGCCCTGGCCCGCTCACAGGGACTGGCCCCCGCAGCCCTGGCCCCCGCAGCCCTGACCCGCTCACAGGGACTGGCCCCCGCAGCCCTGACCCGCTCACAGGGACAGGCCCCCGCAGCCCTGTCCCGCTCACAGGGACTGGCCCCCGCAGCCCTGACCCGCTCACAGGGACTGGCCCCCGCAGCCCTGTCCTGCTCACAGGGACTGGCCCCCGCAGACCTGGCCCGCTCACAGGGACTGGCCCCCGCAGCCCTGGCCCCCGCAGCCCTGACCCGCTCACAGGGACTGGCCCCCGCAGCCCTGACCCGCTCACAGGGACTGGCACCCGCAGCCCTGACCCGCTCAGAGGGACTGGCCCCCGCAGCCCTGACCCGCTCAAAGTTACTGGCCCCCGCAGCCCTGACCCGCTCACAGGGACTTGTCCCCGCAGCCCTCACCCGCTCACAGGGACTGGCCCCCGCAGCCCTGACCCGCTCACAGCTATTTGCCACCGCAGGCAGGACCCGATCACAGGCACTGTCCCCCGCAGCCCTGTCCCCCTGACAGCTATTTGCCCCCGCAGCCCTCGCACGCTCACAGGGACTGGCCCCCGCAGCCCTGACCCGCTCACAGCTATTTGCCACCGCAGCCCTCACCCGCTCACAGGGATTGGCCCCCTCAGCCATGACCCGATCACACGCACTGTACCCCGCAGCCCTGGCCCGCTCACACGGATTGGCCCCCGCAGCCCTGGCCCGCTCACAGGGACTGGCCCCCGCAGCCCTGGCCCGCTCACAGGGACTGGCCCCCGCAGCCCTGACCCGCTCACAGGGTCTGGCCCCCGCAGCCCTGACCCGCTCACAGGGACTGGCCCCCGCAGCCCTGACCCTCTCACAGGGACTGGCCCCCGCAGCCCTGACCCGCTCACAGGGACTGGCCCCCGCAGCCCTGACCCGCTCACAGGGACTGGCCCCCGCATACCTGGCCCGCTCACAGGGACCTGCCCCCGCAGCCCTGACCCGCTCGCAGGGACTGGCCCCCGCAGCCCTGACCCGCTCACAGGGACTGGCCCCCGCAGCCCTGACCCGCTCACAGGGACTGGCCCCCGCAGCCGTGACCCGCTCACAGGGACTGGCCCCCGCAGCCCTGACCCACTCACAGGGACTGGCCCCCGCAGCCCTGACCTGCTCACAGGGAATGGCCCCAGCAGCCCAGACCCGCTCACAGGGACTAGCCCCCCCAGCCCTGACCCGCTCACAGGGACTGGCCCCCGCAGCCCTGACCCGCTCACAGGGACTGGCCCCCGCAGCCCTGACCCGCTCACAGGGACTGGCCCCCGCAGCCCTTGCCCGCTCACAGGGACTGGCCCCCGCTGCCCTGGCCCGCTCACAGGGACTGGTCCCCGCAGCCCTGACCCGCTCACAGGGACTGGCCCCCGCATCCCTGACCCGCTCACAGGGACTGGCCACCGCAGGCCTGACCCGCTCACAGGGACTGGCCTCCGCAGCCCTGACCCGCTCACAGGGAATGGCCCCCGCAGCCCTGACCCGCTCACAGCGACTGCCCCCCCCAGCCCTGACCCGCTCACAGGGACTGGGCCACGCAGCCCTGACCCGCTCACAGGGACTGGCCCCCGCAGCCCTGGCCCCCGCAGCCCTGACCCGCTCACAGGGACTGGCCCCCGCAGCCCTGACCCGCTCACAGGGACTGGCACCCGCAGCCCTGACCCGCTCAGAGGGACTGGCCCCCGCAGCCCTGACCCGCTCAAAGTTACTGGCCCCCGCAGCCCTGACCCGCTCACAGGGACTTGTCCCCGCAGCCCTCACCCGCTCACAGGGACTGGCCCCCGCAGCCCTGACCCGCTCACAGCTATTTGCCACCGCAGGCAGGACCCGATCACAGGCACTGTCCCCCGCAGCCCTGACCCCCTGACAGCTATTTGCCACCGCAGCCATCACCCGCTAACAGGGACTGGTCCCCGCAGCCCTCACCCGCTCACAGGTACTGGCCCCCGCAGCCGTGACCCGATCACAGGGACTGGCCCCCGCAGCCCTGTCCCGCTGACATGGACTGGCCCCCGCAGCCCTGACCCCCTGACAGCTATTTGCCACCGCAGCCCTGACCCCCTGACAGCTATTTGCCACCACAGCCCTGGCCCGCTCACAGCTATTTGCCACCACAGCCCTGGCCCGCTCACAGGGACTGGCCCCCGCAGCCCTGGCCCTCTCACAGGGACTGGCCCCCGCAGCCCTGACCAGCTCACACGGACTGGCCCCCGCAGCCCTGACCCGCTCACAGGGACTGGCCCCCGCAGCCCTCACCCGCTAACAGGGACTGGCCCCCGCAGCCCTCACCCGCTCACAGGGACTGGCCCCCGCAGCCATGACCCGATCACAGGCACTGTCCCCCGCAGCCTTGTCCCGCTGACATGGACTGGCCCCCGCAGCCCTGACCCCCTGACAGCTATTTTCCACCGCAGCCCTCACCCGCTAACAGGGACTGGCCCCCGCAGCCCTCATCCGCTCACAGGGACTGGCACCCGCAGCCATGACCCGATCACAGGGACTGGCCCCCGCAGCCCTGTCCCGCTGACATGGACTGGCCCCCCCAGCCCTGCCCCCCTGACAGCTATTTGCCACCGCAGCCCTGACCCGCTGACATGGGCTGGCCCCCGCAGCCCTGACCCCCTGACAGCTATTTGCCACCGCAGCCCTGGCCCGCTCTCAGGGACTGGCCCCCGCAGCCCTTGCCCTCTCAAAGGGACTGGCCCCCGCAGCCCTGTCCCGCTCACAGGGACTGGCCCCCGCAGCCCTGGCCCGCTGACAGGGACTGGCCCCCGCAGCCCTGACCCGCTCACAGGGACTGGCCCCCGCAGCCCTGACCCGCTCACAGGGACTGGCCCCCGCAGCCCTGACCCGCTCACAGGGACTGGCCCCCGCATACCTGGCCCGCTCACAGGGACCTGCCCCCGCAGCCCTGACCCGCTCGCAGGGACTGGCCCCCGCAGCCCTGACCCGCTCACAGGGACTGGCCCCCGCAGCCCTGACCCGCTCACAGGGACTGGCCCCCGCAGCCGTGACCCGCTCACAGGGACTGGCCCCCGCAGCCCTGACCCACTCACAGGGACTGGCCCCCGCAGCCCTGACCTGCTCACAGGGAATGGCCCCAGCAGCCCAGACCCGCTCACAGGGACTAGCCCCCCCAGCCCTGACCCGCTCACAGGGACTGGCCCCCGCAGCCCTGACCCGCTCACAGGGACTGGCCCCCGCAGCCCTGACCCGCTCACAGGGACTGGCCCCCGCAGCCCTTGCCCGCTCACAGGGACTGGCCCCCGCTGCCCTGGCCCGCTCACAGGGACTGGTCCCCGCAGCCCTGACCCGCTCACAGGGACTGGCCCCCGCATCCCTGACCCGCTCACAGGGACTGGCCACCGCAGGCCTGACCCGCTCACAGGGACTGGCCTCCGCAGCCCTGACCCGCTCACAGGGAATGGCCCCCGCAGCCCTGACCCGCTCACAGCGACTGCCCCCCCCAGCCCTGACCCGCTCACAGGGACTGGGCCACGCAGCCCTGACCCGCTCACAGGGACTGGCCCCCGCAGCCCTGGCCCCCGCAGCCCTGACCCGCTCACAGGGACTGGCCCCCGCAGCCCTGACCCGCTCACAGGGACTGGCACCCGCAGCCCTGACCCGCTCAGAGGGACTGGCCCCCGCAGCCCTGACCCGCTCAAAGTTACTGGCCCCCGCAGCCCTGACCCGCTCACAGGGACTTGTCCCCGCAGCCCTCACCCGCTCACAGGGACTGGCCCCCGCAGCCCTGACCCGCTCACAGCTATTTGCCACCGCAGGCAGGACCCGATCACAGGCACTGTCCCCCGCAGCCCTGACCCCCTGACAGCTATTTGCCACCGCAGCCATCACCCGCTAACAGGGACTGGTCCCCGCAGCCCTCACCCGCTCACAGGTACTGGCCCCCGCAGCCGTGACCCGATCACAGGGACTGGCCCCCGCAGCCCTGTCCCGCTGACATGGACTGGCCCCCGCAGCCCTGACCCCCTGACAGCTATTTGCCACCGCAGCCCTGACCCCCTGACAGCTATTTGCCACCACAGCCCTGGCCCGCTCACAGCTATTTGCCACCACAGCCCTGGCCCGCTCACAGGGACTGGCCCCCGCAGCCCTGGCCCTCTCACAGGGACTGGCCCCCGCAGCCCTGACCAGCTCACACGGACTGGCCCCCGCAGCCCTGACCCGCTCACAGGGACTGGCCCCCGCAGCCCTCACCCGCTAACAGGGACTGGCCCCCGCAGCCCTCACCCGCTCACAGGGACTGGCCCCCGCAGCCATGACCCGATCACAGGCACTGTCCCCCGCAGCCTTGTCCCGCTGACATGGACTGGCCCCCGCAGCCCTGACCCCCTGACAGCTATTTTCCACCGCAGCCCTCACCCGCTAACAGGGACTGGCCCCCGCAGCCCTCATCCGCTCACAGGGACTGGCACCCGCAGCCATGACCCGATCACAGGGACTGGCCCCCGCAGCCCTGTCCCGCTGACATGGACTGGCCCCCCCAGCCCTGCCCCCCTGACAGCTATTTGCCACCGCAGCCCTGACCCGCTGACATGGGCTGGCCCCCGCAGCCCTGACCCCCTGACAGCTATTTGCCACCGCAGCCCTGGCCCGCTCTCAGGGACTGGCCCCCGCAGCCCTTGCCCTCTCAAAGGGACTGGCCCCCGCAGCCCTGTCCCGCTCACAGGGACTGGCCCCCGCAGCCCTGGCCCGCTGACAGGGACTGGCCCCCGCAGCCCTGACCCGCTCACAGGGAATGGCCCCCGCAGCCCTGGCCCGCTGACAGGGACTGGCCCCCGCAGCCCTGACCCGCTCAAAGGGACTGGCCCCCGCAGCCCTGACCCGCTCACAGGGACCGGCCCCCGCAGCCCTGAACCGCTCACAGGGACCTGCCCCCGCAGCCCTGACCCGCTCACAGGGACTGGCCCCCGCAGCCCTGACCCGCTCACAGGGACTGGCCTCCGCAGCCCTGACCCGCTCACAGCGAATGGCCCCCGCAGCCCTGACCCGCTCACAGGGACTGCCCCCCCCAGCCCTGACCCGCTCACAGGGACTGGCCCCCGCAGCCCTGACCTGCTCACAGGGACTGGCCCCCGCAGCCCTGACCCGCTCACAGGGACTGGCCCCCGCAGCCCTGACCCGCTCACAGGGACTGTCCCCCGCAGCCCTGACCCGCTGACATGGACTGGCCCCCGCAGCCCTGACCCCTGACAGCTATTTGCCACCGCAGCCCTCACCCGCTAACAGGGACTGGCCCCCGCAGCCCTCACCCGCTCACAGGGACTGGCCCCCGCAGCCATGACCCGATCACAGGGACTGTCACCCGCAGCCCTGTCCCGCTGACATGGACTGACCCCCGCAGCCCTGACCCCCTGACAGCTATTTGCCACCGCAGCCCTGACCCACTGACAGCTATTTGCCACCGCAGCCCTGGCCCGCTCACTGGGACTGTCCCCCGCAGCCCTGGCCCTCTCACAGGGACTGGCCCCCGCAGCCCTGTCCTGCTCACAGGGACTGGCCCCCGCATCCCTGGCCCGCTCACAGGGACTGGCCCCCGCAGCCCTGGCCCCCGCAGCCCTGACCCGCTCACAGGGACTGGCCCCCGCTGCCCTGACCCGCTCACAGGGACTGGCACCCGCAGCCCTGACCCGCTCAGAGGGACTGGCCCCCGCAGCCCTGACCCGCTCAAAGTTACTGGCCCCCGCAGCCCTGACCCGCTCACAGGGACTTGTCCCCGCAGCCCTCACCCGATCACAGGCACTGTCCCCCGCAGCCCTGTCCCCCTGACAGCTATTTGCCCCCGCAGCCCTCGCACGCTCACAGGGACTGGCCCCCGCAGCCCTGACCCGCTCACAAGGACTGGCCCCCGCAGCCCTGACCCGCTCACAGCTATTTGCCACCGCAGCCCTCACCCGCTCACAGGGATTGGCCCCCTCAGCCATGACTCGATCACACGCACTGTTACCCGCAGCCCTGGCCCGCTCACACGGATTGGCCCCCGCAGCCCTGGCCCGCTCACAGGGACTGGCCCCCGCAGCCCTGGCCCGCTCACAGGGACTGGCCCCCGCAGCCCTGACCCGCTCACATGGTCTGGCCCCCGCAGCCCTGACCCGCTCACAGGGACTGGCCCCCGCAGCCCTGACCCTCTCACAGGGACTGGCCCCCGCAGCCGTGACCCGCTCACAGGGACTGGCCCCCGCAGCCCTGACCCGCTCACAGGGACTGGCCCCCGCAGCCCTGACCCGCTCACAGGTACCGGCCCCCGCAGCCCTGGCCCGCTCACAGGGACTGGCCCCCGCAGCCCTGGCCCCCGCAGCCCTGACCCGCTCACAGGGACTGGCCCCCGCAGCCCTGACCCGCTCACAGGGACAGGCCCCCGCAGCCCTGTCCCGCTCACAGGGACTGGCCCCCGCAGCCCTGACCCGCTCACAGGGACTGGCCCCCGCAGCCCTGTCCCGCTCACAGGGACTGGCCCCCGCAGACCTGGCCCGCTCACAGGGACTGGCCCCCGCAGCCCTGGCCCCCGCAGCCCTGACCCGCTCACAGGGACTGGCCCCCGCAGCCCTGACCCGCTCACAGGGACTGGCACCCGCAGCCCTGACCCGCTCAGAGGGACTGGCCCCCGCAGCCCTGACCCGCTCAAAGTTACTGGCCCCCGCAGCCCTGACCCGCTCACAGGGACTTGTCCCCGCAGCCCTCACCCGCTCACAGGGACTGGCCCCCGCAGCCCTGACCCGCTCACAGCTATTTGCCACCGCAGGCAGGACCCGATCACAGGCACTGTCCCCCGCAGCCCTGTCCCCCTGACAGCTATTTGCCCCCGCAGCCCTCGCACGCTCACAGGGACTGGCCCCCGCAGCCCTGACCCGCTCACAGCTATTTGCCACCGCAGCCCTCACCCGCTCACAGGGATTGGCCCCCTCAGCCATGACCCGATCACACGCACTGTACCCCGCAGCCCTGGCCCGCTCACACGGATTGGCCCCCGCAGCCCTGGCCCGCTCACAGGGACTGGCCCCCGCAGCCCTGGCCCGCTCACAGGGACTGGCCCCCGCAGCCCTGACCCGCTCACAGGGTCTGGCCCCCGCAGCCCTGACCCGCTCACAGGGACTGGCCCCCGCAGCCCTGACCCTCTCACAGGGACTGGCCCCCGCAGCCCTGACCCGCTCACAGGGACTGGCCCCCGCAGCCCTGACCCGCTCACAGGGACTGGCCCCCGCATACCTGGCCCGCTCACAGGGACCTGCCCCCGCAGCCCTGACCCGCTCACAGGGACTGGCCCCCGCAGCCCTGACCCGCTCACAGGGACTGGCCCCCGCAGCCCTGACCCGCTCACAGGGACTGGCCCCCGCAGCCGTGACCCGCTCACAGGGACTGGCCCCCGCAGCCCTGACCCACTCACAGGGACTGGCCCCCGCAGCCCTGACCTGCTCACAGGGAATGGCCCCAGCAGCCCAGACCCGCTCACAGGGACTAGCCCCCCCAGCCCTGACCCGCTCACAGGGACTGGCCCCCGCAGCCCTGACCCGCTCACAGGGACTGGCCCCCGCAGCCCTGACCCGCTCACAGGGACTGGCCCCCGCAGCCCTTGCCCGCTCACAGGGACTGGCCCCCGCTGCCCTGGCCCGCTCACAGGGAGTGGTCCCCGCAGCCCTGACCCGCTCACAGGGACTGGCCCCCGCATCCCTGACCCGCTCACAGGGACTGGCCACCGCAGGCCTGACCCGCTCACAGGGACTGGCCTCCGCAGCCCTGACCCGCTCACAGGGAATGGCCCCCGCAGCCCTGACCCGCTCACAGCGACTGCCCCCCCCAGCCCTGACCCGCTCACAGGGACTGGGCCACGCAGCCCTGACCCGCTCACAGGGACTGGCCCCCGCAGCCCTGGCCCCCGCAGCCCTGACCCGCTCACAGGGACTGGCCCCCGCAGCCCTGACCCGCTCACAGGGACTGGCACCCGCAGCCCTGACCCGCTCAGAGGGACTGGCCCCCGCAGCCCTGACCCGCTCAAAGTTACTGGCCCCCGCAGCCCTGACCCGCTCACAGGGACTTGTCCCCGCAGCCCTCACCCGCTCACAGGGACTGGCCCCCGCAGCCCTGACCCGCTCACAGCTCTTTGCCACCGCAGGCAGGACCCGATCACAGGCACTGTCCCCCGCAGCCCTGTCCCCCTGACAGCTATTTGCCCCCGCAGCCCTCGCACGCTCACAGGGACTGGCCCCCGCAGCCCTGACCCGCTCACAGCTATTTGCCACCGCAGCCCTCACCCGCTCACAGGGATTGGCCCCCTCAGCCATGACCCGATCACACGCACTGTACCCCGCAGCCCTGGCCCGCTCACACGGATTGGCCCCCGCAGCCCTGGCCCGCTCACAGGGACTGGCCCCCGCAGCCCTGGCCCGCTCACAGGGACTGGCCCCCGCAGCCCTGACCCGCTCACAGGGTCTGGCTCCCGCAGCCCTGACCCGCTCACAGGGACTGGCCCCCGCAGCCCTGACCCTCTCACAGGGACTGGCCCCCGCAGCCCTGACCCGCTCACAGGGACTGGCCCCCGCAGCCCTGACCCGCTCACAGGGACTGGCCCCCGCATACCTGGCCCGCTCACAGGGACCTGCCCCCGCAGCCCTGACCCGCTCACAGGGACTGGCCCCCGCAGCCCTGACCCGCTCACAGGGACTGGCCCCCGCAGCCCTGACCCGCTCACAGGACTGGCCCCCGCAGCCCTCACCCGCTCACAGGGACTGGCCCCCGCAGCCCTGACCCGCTCACAGGGACTGGCCCCCGCAGCCCTGACCCGCTCACAGGAACTGGCCCCCGCAGCCCTGACCCGCTCACAGGGATTGGCCCCCGCAGCCCTGACCCGCTCACAGCTATTTGCCACCGCAGCCCTGACCCGCTCACAGGGACTGGCCCCCTCAGCCCTGTCCCGCTGACATGGACTGGCCCCCCCAGCCCTGACCCCCTGACAGCTATTTGCCACTGCAGCCCTGACCCGCTGACATGGGCTGGCCCCCGCAGCCCGGACCCCCTGACAGCAATTTTCCACCGCAGCCCTGACCCCCTGACAGCTATTTGCCACCGCAGCCCTGGCCCGCTTACAGGGACTGGCACCCGCAGCCCTGTCCCGCTCACAGGGACTGGCCCCCGCAGCCCTGTCCCGCTCACAGGGACTGGCTTCCGCAGCCCTGGCCCGCTCACAGGGACTGGCCCCCGCAGCCCTGGCCCGCTCACAGGGACTGGCTCCCGCAGCCCTGGCCCGCTCACAGGGACTGGCCCCCGCAGCCCTTGCCCGCTCACAGGGACTGGCCCCCGCTGCCCTGGCCCGCTCACAGGGACTGGTCCCCGCAGCCCTGACCCGCTCACAGGGACTGGCCCCCGCATCCCTGACCCGCTCACAGGGACTGGCCACCGCAGGCCTGACCCGCTCACAGGGACTTGCCTCCGCAGCCCTGACCCGCTCACAGGGAATGGCCCCCGCAGCCCTGACCCGCTCACAGCGACTGCCCCCCCCAGCCCTGACCCGCTCACAGGGACTGGCCCCCGCAGCCCTGACCCGCTCACAGGGACTGGCCCCCGCAGCCCTGACCCGCTCACAGGGACTGGCCCCCGCAGCCCTGACCCGCTCGCAGGGACTGGCCCCCGCAGCCCTCACCCGCTTACAGGGACTGGCCCCCGCAGCCCTGACCCGCTCACAGCTATTTGCCACCGCAGCCAGAACCCGAACACAGGCACTGTCCCCCGCAGCCCTGTCCCGCTGACATGGACTGGCCCCCGCAGCCCTGACCCCCTGACAGCTATTTGCCACCGCAGCCCTCGCCCGCTCACAGGGACTGGCCACCGCAGCCCTGACCCGCTCACAGCTATTTGCCACCGCAGCCCTCACCCGCTCACAGGGACTGGCCCACGCAGCCATGACCCGATCACAGGCACAGTACCCCGCAGCCCTGTCCCGCTGACATAGACTGGCCCCCCGCAGCCCTGACACCCTGACAGCTATTTGCCACCGCAGCCCTCGCCCGCTCACAGGGACTGGCCCCCGCAGCCATGACCCGATCACACGCACTGTTACCCGCAGCCCTGGCCCGCTCACACGGATTGGCCCCCGCAGCCCTGGCCCGCTCACAGGGACTGGCCCCCGCAGCCCTGGCCCGCTCACAGGGACTGGCCCCCGCAGCCCTGACCCGCTCACAGGGTCTGGCCCCCGCAGCCCTGACCCGCTCACAGGGACTGGCCCCCGCAGCCCTGACCCTCTCACAGGGACTGGCCCCCGCAGCCCTGACCCGCTCACAGGGACTGGCCCCCGCAGCCCTGACCCGCTCACAGGGACTGGCCCCCGCAGCCCTGACCCGCTCACAGGTACCGGCCCCCGCAGCCCTGGCCCGCTCACAGGGACTGGCCCCCGCAGCCCTGGCCCCCGCAGCCCTGACCCGCTCACAGGGACTGGCCCCCGCAGCCCTGACCCGCTCACAGGGACAGGCCCCCGCGGCCCTGACCCGCTCACAGGGACTGGCCCCCGCAGCCCTGACCCGCTCACAGGGACTGGCCCCCGCAGCCCTGTCCTGCTCACAGGGACTGGCCCCCGCAGACCTGGCCCGCTCACAGGGACTGGCCCCCGCAGCCCTGGCCCCCGCAGCCCTGACCCGCTCACAGGGACTGGCACCCGCAGCCCTGACCCGCTCAGAGGGACTGGCCCCCGCAGCCCTGACCCGCTCAAAGTTACTGGCCCCCGCAGCCCTGACCCGCTCACAGGGACTTGTCCCCGCAGCCCTCACCCGCTCACAGGGACTGGCCCCCGCAGCCCTGACCCGCTCACAGCTATTTGCCACCGCAGGAAGGACCCGATCACAGGCACTGTCCCCCGCAGCCCTGTCCCCCTGACAGCTATTTGCCCCCGCAGCCCTCGCACGCTCACAGGGACTGGCCCCCGCAGCCCTGACCCGCTCACAGCTATTTGCCACCGCAGCCCTCACCCGCTCACAGGGATTGGCCCCCTCAGCCATGACCCGATCACACGCACTGTACCCCGCAGCCCTGGCCCGCTCACACGGATTGGCCCCCGCAGCCCTGGCCCGCTCACAGGGACTGGCCCCCGCAGCCCTGGCCCGCTCACAGGGACTGGCCCCCGCAGCCCTGACCCGCTCACAGGGTCTGGCTCCCGCAGCCCTGACCCGCTCACAGGGACTGGCCCCCGCAGCCCTGACCCTCTCACAGGGACTGGCCCCCGCAGCCCTGACCCGCTCACAGGGACTGGCCCCCGCAGCCCTGACCCGCTCACAGGGACTGGCCCCCGCATACCTGGCCCGCTCACAGGGACCTGCCCCCGCAGCCCTGACCCGCTCACAGGGACTGGCCCCCGCAGCCCTGACCCGCTCACAGGGACTGGCCCCCGCAGCCCTGACCCGCTCACAGGGACTGGCCCCCGCAGCCGTGACCCGCTCACAGGGACTGGCCCCCGCAGCCCTGACCCGCTCACAGGGACTGGCCCCCGCAGCCCTGACCTGCTCACAGGGAATGGCCCCAGCAGCCCTGACCCGCTCACAGGGACTAGCCCCCCCAGCCCTGACCCGCTCACAGGGACTGGCCCCCGCAGCCCTGACCCGCTCAAAGGGACTGGCCACCGCAGCCCTGACCCGCTCACAGGGACTGGCCCCCGCAGCCCTGACCCGCTCACAGGGACTGGCCCCCGCAGCCCTGACCCGCTCACAGGGACTGGCCCCCGCAGCCCTGACCCGCTCACAGGCACTGTCCCCCGCAGCCCTGACCCGCTCACAGGCACTGTCCCCCGCAGCCCTGTCCCGCTGACATGGACTGGCCCCCGCAGCCCTGACCCCCTGACAGCTATTTGCCACCGCAGCCCTCGCCCGCTCACAGGGACTGGCCCCCGCAGCCCTGACCCGCTCACAGCTATTTGCCACCGCAGCCCTCACCCGCTCACAGGGACTGGCCCACGCAGCCCTGACCCGATCACAGGCACAGTACCCCGTAGCCCTGTCCCGCTGACATAGACTGGCCCCCGCAGCCCTGACACCCTGACAGCTATTTGCCACCGCAGCCCTGGCCCGCTCACAGGGACTGGCCCCCGCAGCCCTGGCCCGCTCACAGGGACTGGCCCCCGCAGCCCTGGCCCGCTCACAGGGACTGGCCCCCACAGCCCTGGCCCGCTCACAGGGACTGGCTCCCGCAGCCCTGGCCCGCTCACAGGGACTGGCCCCCTCAGCCCTGACCCGCTCACAGGGACTGGCCCCCGCAGCCCTGACCCGCTCACAGGGACTGGCCCCCGCAGCCCTGACCCGCTCACAGGACTGGCCCCCGCAGCCCTCACCCGCTCACAGGGACTGGCCCCCGCAGCCCTGACCCGCTCACAGGGACTGGCCCCCGCAGCCCTGACCCGCTCACAGGAACTGGCCCCCGCAGCCCTGACCCGCTCACAGGGATTGGCCCCCGCAGCCCTGACCCGCTCACAGCTATTTGCCACCGCAGCCCTGACCCGCTCACAGGGACTGGCCCCCTCAGCCCTGTCCCGCTGACATGGACTGGCCCCCCCAGCCCTGACCCCCTGACAGCTATTTGCCACTGCAGCCCTGACCCGCTGACATGGGCTGGCCCCCGCAGCCCGGACCCCCTGACAGCTACTTTCCACCGCAGCCCTGACCCCCTGACAGCTATTTGCCACCGCAGCCCTGGCCCGCTTACAGGGACTGGCACCCGCAGCCCTGTCCCGCTCACAGGGACTGGCCCCCGCAGCCCTGTCCCGCTCACAGGGACTGGCTTCCGCAGCCCTGGCCCGCTCACAGGGACTGGCCCCCGCAGCCCTGGCCCGCTCACAGGGACTGGCCCCAGCAGCCCTGGCCTGCTCACAGGGACTGGCCCCCGCAGCCCTGACCCGCTCACAGGGACTGGCCCCTGCTGCCCTGACCCGCTCACAGGGACTGGCCCCCGCAGCCCTGAACCGCTCACAGGGACTGGCCCCCGCAGCCCTGACCCGCTCACAAGGACTGGCCCCCGCAGCCCTGACCCGCTCACAGGGACTGGCCCCCGCAGCCCTGACCTGCTCACAGGGACAGGCCCCCGCAGCCCTGACCCGCTCACAGGGACTGGCCCCCGCAGCCCTCACCCGCTCACAGGGACTGTCCCCCGCAGCCCTGACCCGCTCACAGCTATTTGCCACCGCAGCCAGTACCCGATCACAGGCACTGTCCCCCGCAGCCCTGTCCCGCTGTCATGGACTGTCCCCCGCAGCCCTGACCCCCTGACAGCTATTTGCCACCGCAGCCCTCGCCCGCTCACAGGGACTGGCCCCCGCAGCCCTGACCCGCTCACAGCTATTTGCCACCGCAGCCCTCACCCGCTCACAGGAACTGGCCCCCGCAGCCATCACCCGATCACAGGCACAGTACCCCGCAGCCCTGTCCCGCTGACATGGACTGGCCCCCGCAGCCCTGACACCCTGACAGCTATTTGCCACCGCAGCCCTGGCCCGCTCACAGGGACTGGCCCCCGCAGCCCTGGCCCGCTCACAGGGACTGGCCCCCGCAGCCCTGGCCCGCTCACAGGGACTGGCCCCCGCAGCCCTTGCCCGCTCACCGGGACTGGCCCCCGCAGCCCTGACCTGCTCACCGGGACTGGCCCCCGCACCCCTGACCCGCTCACAGGGACTGGCCCACGCAGCCCTGACCCGCTCACAGGGACTGTCCCCCGCAGCCCTGACCCGCTCACAGGGACTGGCTCCCGCAGCCCTGACCCGCTCACAGGGACTGGACCCCGCAGCCCTCACCCGCTCACAGGGACTGGCCCCCGCAGCCCTGACCCGCTCACAGGGACTGGCCCCCGCAGCCCTGGCCCGCTCACACGGACTGGCCCCCGCAGCCCTGGCCCGCTCACAGGGACTGGCCCCCGCAGCCCTGGCCCGCTCACAGGAACTGGCCCCCGCAGCCCTGACCCGCTCACAGGGGCTGGCCCCCGCAGCCCTGACCCGCTCACAGGGACTGGCCCCCGCAGCCCTGACCCGCTCACAGGGACTGGCCCCCGCAGCCCTGACCCGCTCACAGGGACTGTACCCCGCAGCCCTGACCCGCTCACAGGTACTGGCCCCCGCAGCCCGGACCCGCTCACAGGTACTGGCCCCCGCAGCCCTGACCCGCTCACAGCTAATTGCCACCGCAGCCAGAACCCGATCACAGGCACTGTCCCCCGCAGCCCTGTCCCGCTGACATGGACTGGCCCCCGCAGCCCTGACCCTCTGACAGCTATTTGCCACCGCAGCCCTCGCCCGCTCACAGGGACTGGCCCCCGCTGCCCTGACCCGCTCACAGCTATTTGCCATCGCAGCCCTCACCCGCTCACAGGGACTGGCCCCCGCAGCCATCACCCGATCACAGGCACAGTACCCCGCAGCCCTGTCCCGCTGACATTGACTGGCCCCCGCAGCCCTGACACCCTGACAGCTATTTGCCACCGCAGCCCTGGCCCGCTCACAGGGACTGGCCCCCGCAGCCCTGGCCCGCTCACAGGGACTGGCCCCCGCAGCCCTGGCCCGCTCACAGGGACTGGCCCCCGCAGCCCTGACCCGCTCACAGGGACTGGCCCCCGCAGCCCTGACCTGCTCACAGGGACTGGCCCCCGCAGCCCTGACCCGCTCACAGGGACTGGCCCCCGCAGCCCTCACCCGCTCACAGAGACTGTCCCCCGCAGCCCTGACCCGCTCACAGCTATTTGCCACCGCAGCCAGAACCCGATCACAGGCACTGTCCCCCGCAGCCCTGTCCCGCTGACATGGACTGGCCCCCGCAGCTCTGACCCCCTGACAGCTATTTGCCACCGCAGCCCTCTCCCGCTCACTGGGACTGGCCCCCGCAGCCCTGACCCGCTCACAGCTATTTGCCACCGCAGCCCTCACCCGCTCACAGGAACTGGCCCCCGCAGCCATCACCCGATCACAGGCACAGTACCCCGCAGCCCTGTCCCGCTGACATGGACTGGCCCCCGCAGCCCTGACACCCTGCCAGCTATTTGCCACCGCAGCCCTGGCCCGCTCACAGGGACTGGCCCCCGCAGCCCTGGCCCGCTCACAGGGACTGGCCCCCGCAGCCCTGGCCCGCTCACATGGACTGGCCCCCGCAGCCCTTGCCCGCTCACAGGGACTGGCCCCCGCAGCCCTGACCCGCTCACCGGGACTCGCCCCCGCACCCCTGACCCGCTCACAGGGACTGGCCCACGCAGCCCTGACCCGCTCACAGGGACTGTCCCCCGCAGCCTTGACCCGCTCACAGGGACTGGACCCCGCAGCCCTGACCCGCTCACAGGGACTGGACCCCGCAGCCCTGACCCGCTCACAGGGACTGGCCCCCGCAGCCCTGACCCGCTCACAGGGACTGGCCCCCGCAGCCCTGGCCCGCTCACACGGACTGGCCCCCGCAGCCCTGGCCCGCTCACAGGGACTGGCCCCCGCAGCCCTGGCCCGCTCACAGGGACTGGCCCCCGCACCCCTGACCCGCTCACAGGGACTGGCCCCCGCAGCCCTGACCCGCTCACAGGGACTGTACCCCGCAGCCCTGACCCGCTCACAGGTACTGGCCCCCGCAGCCCTGACCCGCTCACTGGGACTGGCCCCCGCAGCCCTGACCCGCTCACAGCTAATTGCCACCGCAGCCAGAACCCGATCACAGGCACTGTCCCCCGCAGCCCTGTCCCGCTGACATGGACTGGCCCCCGCAGCCCTGACCCCCTGACAGCTATTTGCCACCGCAGCCCTCGCCCGCTCACAGGGACTGGCCCCCGCTGCCCTGACCCGCTCACAGCTATTTGCCACCGCAGCCCTCACCCGCTCACAGGGACTGGCCCCCGCAGCCATCACCCGATCACAGGCACAGTACCCCGCAGCCCTGTCCCGCTGACATGGACTGGCCCCCGCAGCCCTGACACCCTGACAGCTATTTGCCACCGCAGCCCTGGACCGCTCACAGGGACTGGCCCCCGCAGCCCTGGCCCGCACACAGGGACTGGCCCCCGCAGCCCTGGCCCGCTCACAGGGACTGGCCCCCACAGCCCTGGCCCGCTCACAGGGACTGGCTCCCGCAGCCCTGGCCCGCTCACAGGGACTGGCCCCCGCAGCCCTTGCCCGCTCACAGGGACTGGCCCCCGCTGCCCTGACCCGCTCACAGGGACTGGCAACCGCAGCCCTGACCCGCTCACAGGGACTGGCCTCCGCAGCCCTGACCCGCTCACAGGGAACGGCCCCCGCAGCCCTGACCCGCTCACAGGGACTGCCCCCCCCAGCCCTGACCCGCTCACAGGGACTGGCCCCCGCAGCCCTGACCCGCTCACAGGGACTGGCCCCCGCAGCCCTGACCCGCTCACAGGGACTGGCCCCCGCAGCCCTGACCCGCTCACAGGGACTGGCCCCCGCAGCCCTGACCCGCTCGCAGGGACTGGCCCCCGCAGCCCTCACCCGCTTACAGGGACTGGCCCCCGCAGCCCTGACCCGCTCACAGCTATTTGCCACCGCAGCCAGAACCCGAACACAGGCACTGTCCCCCGCAGCCCTGTCCCGCTGACATGGACTGGCCCCCGCAGCCCTGACCCCCTGACAGCTATTTGCCACCGCAGCCCTCGCCCGCTCACAGGGACTGTCCCCCGCAGCCCTGACCCGCTCACAGCTATTTGCCACCGCAGCCCTCACCCGCTCACAGGGACTGGCCCACGCAGCCATGACCCGATCACAGGCACAGTACCCCGCAGCCCTGTCCCGCTGACATGGACTGGCCCCCCGCAGCCCTGACACCCTGACAGCTATTTGCCACCGCAGCCCTCGCCCGTTCACAGGGACTGGCCCCCGCAGCCCTGGCCCGCTCACAGGGACTGGCCCCCGCAGCCCTGGCCCGCTCACAGGGACTAGCCCCCGCAGCCCTGGCCCGCTCACAGGGACTGGCCCCCGCAGCCCTTGCCCGCTCACGGGGACTGGCCCCCGCAGTCCTGACCCGCTCACAGGGACTGGCCCCCGCAGTCCTGACCCGCTCACAGGGACTGGCCCCCGCAGCCCTCACCCGCTCACAGGGAATGGCCCCCGCAGCCCTGACCCGCTCACAGGACTGTCCCCCGCAGCCCTCACCCGCTCACAGGGACTGGCCCCCGCAGCCCTGACCCGCTCACAGGGACTGGCCCCCGCAGCCCTGACCCGCTCACAGGGACTGGCCCCCGCACCCCTGACATGCTCACAGGGACTGGCCCCCGCAGCCATGACCCGCTCACAGGAACTGACCCCCGCAGCCCTCACCCGCTCACAGGGACTGGCCGCCGCAGCCCTGACCCGCTCACAGGGACTGGCCCCCGCAGCCCTGACCCGCTCACAGGGACTGGCCCCCGCAGCCCTGACCCGCTCACAGGACTGGCCCCCGCAGCCCTGACCCGCTCACAGGGACTGGCCCCCGCAGCCCTGACCCGCTCACATGGACTGGCCCCCGCAGCCCTGACCCGCTCACAGGAACTGGCCCCCGCAGCCCTGACCCGCTCACAGGGATTGGCCCCCGCAGCCCTGACCCGCTCACAGCTATTTGCCACCGCAGCCCTGACCCGCTCACAGGGACTGGCCCCCGCAGCCCTGTCCCGCTGACATGGACTGGCCCCCCCAGCCCTGACCCCCTGACAGCTATTTGCCACCGCAGCTCTGACCCGCTGACATGGGCTGGCCCCCGCAGCCCGGACCCCCTGACAGCTACTTGCCACCGCAGCCCTGACCCCCTGACAGCTATTTGCCACCGCAGCCCTGGCTCGCTCACAGGGGCTGGCACCCGCAGCCCTGTCCCGCTCACAGGGACTGGCCCCCGCAGCCCTGTCCCACTCACAGGGACTGGCTTCCGCAGCCCTGGCCCGCTCACAGGGACTGGCCCCCGCAGCCCTGGCCCGCTCACAGGGACTGGCCCCCGCTGCCCTGACCCGCTCACAGGGACTGGCCCCCGCAGCCCTGACCCGCTCACAGGGACTGGCCCCCGCAGCCCTGACCCGCTCACAGGGACTGGCCCCCGCAGCCCTGACCCGCTCACAGGGACTGGCCCCCGCAGCCCTGACCTGCTCACAGGGACTGGCCCCCGCAGCCCTGACCCGCTCACAGGGACTGGCCCCCGCAGCCCTCACCCGCTCACAGGGACTGTCCCCCGCAGCCCTGACCCGCTCACAGCTATTTGCCACCGCAGCCAGAACCCGATCACAGGCACTGTCCCCCGCAGCCCTGTCCCGCTGACATGGACTGGCCCCCGCAGCCCTGACCCCCTGACAGCTATTTGCCACCGCAGCCCTCGCCCGCTCACAGGGACTGGCCCCCGCTGCCCTGACCCGCTCACAGCTATTTGCCACCGCAGCCCTCACCCGCTCACAGGAACTGGCCCCCGCAGCCATCACCCGATCACTGGCACAGTACCCCGCAGCCCTGTCCCGCTGACATGGACTGGCCCCCGCAGCCCTGACACCCTGACAGCTATTTGCCACCGCAGCCCTGGCCCGCTCACAGGGACTGGCCCCCGCAGCCCTGGCCCGCTCACAGGGACTGGCCCCCGCAGCCCTGGCCCGCTCAAAGGGACTGGCCCCCGCAGCCCTTGCCCGCTCACAGGGACTTGCCCCCGCAGCCCTGACCCGCTCACCGGGACTGGCCCCCGCACCCCTGACCCGCTCACAGGGACTGGCCCACGCAGCCCTGACCCGCTCACAGGGACTGTCCCCCGCAGCCCTGACCCGCTCACAGGGACTGGCTCCCGCAGCCCTGACCCGCTCACAGGGACTGGACCCCGCAGCCCTCACCCGCTCACAGGGACTGGTCCCCGCAGCCCTGACCCGCTCACAGGGACTGGCCCCGCAGCCCTGGCCCGCTCACACGGACTGGCCCCCGCAGCCCTGGCCCGCTCACAGGGACTGGCCCCCGCAGCCCTGGCCCGCTCACAGGGACTGGCCCCCGCAGCCCTGACCCGCTCACAGGGTCTGGCCCCCGCAGCCCTGACCCGCTCACAGGGACTGGCCCCCGCAGCCCTGACCCGCTCACAGGGACTGGCCCCCGCAGCCCTGACCCGCTCACCGGGACTGTACCCCGCAGCCCTGACCCGCTCACAGGTACTGGCCCCCGCAGCCCTGACCAGCTCACAGGGACTGGCCCCCGCAGCCCTGACCCGCTCACAGGGACTGGCCCCCGCATACCTCACCCGCTCACAGGGACTGGCAACCGCAGCCCTGACCCGCTCACAGGGACTGGCCTCCGCAGCCCTGACCCGCTCACAGGGGATGGCCCCCGCAGCCCTGACCCGCTCACAGGGACTGCCCCCCCCAGCCCTGACCCGCTCACAGGGACTGGCCCCCGCACCCCTGACCCGCTCACAGGGACTGGCCCCCGCAGCCCTGACCCGCTCACAGGGACTGGCCCCCGCAGCCCTGACCCGCTCACAGGGACTGGCCCCCGCAGCCCTGACCCGCTCACATGGACTGGCCCCCGCAGCCCTGACCCGCTCACAGGGACTGGCCCCCGCAGCCCTGACCCGCTCACAGGGACAGGCCCCCGCAGCCCTGACCCGCTCACAGGGACTGGCCCCTGCAGCCCTGACCCGCTCACAGGGACTGGCCCCCGCAGCCCTCACCCGCTCACAGGGACTGGCCCCCGCAGCCCTGACCCGCTCACAGGTACTGGCCCCCGCAGCCCTGACCCGCTCACAGGGACTGGCCCCCGCAGCCCTGACCCGCTCACAGGGACTGGCCCCCGCATCCCTCACCCGCTCACAGGGACTGGCAACCGCAGCCCTGACCCGCTCACAGGGACTGGCCTCCGCAGCCCTGACCCGCTCACAGGGAATGGCCCCCGCAGCCCTGTCCCGCTGACATGGACTGGCCCCCGCAGCCCTGACCCCCTGACAGCTATTTGCCACCGCAGCCCTCGCCCGCTCACAGGGACTGGCCCCCGCTGCCCTGACCCGCTCACAGCTATTTGCCACCGCAGCCCTCACCCGCTCACAGGGACTGGCCCCCGCAGCCATCACCCGATCACAGGCACAGTACCCCGCAGCCCTGTCCCGCTGACATGGACTGGCCCCCGCAGCCCTGACACCCTGACAGCTATTTGCCACCGCAGCCCTCGACCGCTCACAGGGACTGGCCCCCGCAGCCCTGGCCCGCTCACAGGGACTGGCCCCCGCAGCCCTGGCCCGCTCACAGGGACTGGCCCCCGCAGCCCTGGCCCGCTCACAGGGACTGGCTCCCGCAGCCCTGGCCCGCTCACAGGGACTGGCCCCCGCAGCCCTTGCCCGCTCACAGGGACTGGCCCCCGCTGCCCTGACCCGCTCACAGGGACTGGCAACCGCAGCCCTGACCCGCTCACAGGGACTGGCCTCCGCAGACCTGACCTGCTCACAGGGAATGGCCCCCGCAGCCCTGACCCGCTCACAGGGACTGCCCCCCCCAGCCCTGACCCGCTCACAGGGACTGGCCCCCGCAGCCCTGACCCGCTCACAGGGACTGGCCCCCGCAGCCCTGACCCGCTCACAGGGACTGGCCCCCGCAGCCCTGACCCGCTCACAGGGACTGGCCCCCGCAGCCCTGACCCGCTCGCAGGGACTGGCCCCCGCAGCCCTCACCCGCTTACAGGGACTGGCCCCCGCAGCCCTGACCCGCTCACAGCTATTTGCCACCGCAGCCAGAACCCGAACACAGGCACTGTCCCCCGCAGCCCTGTCCCGCTGACATGGACTGGCCCCCGCAGCCCTGACCCCCTGACAGCTATTTGCCACCGCAGCCCTCGCCCGCTCACAGGGACTGGCCCCCGCAGCCCTGACCCGCTCACAGCTATTTGCCACCGCAGCCCTCACCCGCTCACAGGGACTGGCCCACGCAGCCATGACCCGATCACAGGCACAGTTCCCCGCAGCCCTGTCCCGCTGACATAGACTGGCCCCCCACAGCCCTGACACCCTGACAGCTATTTGCCACCGCAGCCCTCGCCCGCTCACAGGGACTGGCCCCCGCAGCCCTGGCCCGCTCACAGGGACTGGCCCCCGCAGCCCTGGCCCGCTCACAGGGACTAGCCCCCGCAGCCCTGGCCCGCTCACAGGGACTTGCCCCCGCAGCCCTTGCCCGCTCACGGGGACTGGCCCCCGCAGCCCTGACCCACTCACAGGGACTGGCCCCCGCAGCCCTGACCCGCTCACAGGGACTGGCCCCCGCAGCCCTGACCCGCTCACAGGACTGTCCCCCGCAGCCCTCACCCGCTCACAGGGACTGGCCCCCGCAGCCCTGACCCGCTCACAGGGACTGGCCCCCGCAGCCCTGACCCGCTCACAGGGACTGGCCCCCGCAGCCCTGACCCGCTCACAGGGACTGGCCCCCGCAGCCCTGACCCGCTCACAGGGACTGGCCCCCGCAGCCCTGACCCGCTCACAGGACTGGCCCCCGCAGCCCTCACCCGCTCACAGGGACTGGCCCCCGCAGCCCTGACCCGCTCACAGGGACTGGCCCCCGCAGCCCTGACCCGCTCACAGGAACTGGCCCCCGCAGCCCTGACCCGCTCACAGGGATTGGCCCCCGCAGCCCTGACCCGCTCACAGCTATTTGCCACCGCAGCCCTGACCCGCTCACAGGGACTGGCCCCCGCAGCCCTGTCCCGCTGACATGGACTGGCCCCCCCAGCCCTGACCCCCTGACAGCTATTTGCCACCGCAGCTCTGACCCGCTGACATGGGCTGGCCCCCGCAGCCCGGACCCCCTGACAGCTACTTGCCACCGCAGCACTGACCCCCTGACAGCTATTTGCCACCGCCGCCCTGGCTCGCTCACAGGGGCTGGCACCCGCAGCCCTGTCCCGCTCACAGGGACTGGCCCCCGCAGCCCTGTCCCGCTCACAGGGACTGGCTTCCGCAGCCCTGGCCCGCTCACAGGGACTGGCCCCCGCAGCCCTGGCCCGCTCACAGGGACTGGCCCCAGCAGCCCTGGCCTGCTCACAGGGACTGGCCCCCGCAGCCCTGACCCGCTCACAGGGACTGGCCCCTGCTGCCCTGACCCGCTCACAGGGACTGGCCCCCGCAGCCCTGACCCGCTCACAGGGACTGGCCCCCGCAGCCCTGACCCGCTCACAGGGACTGGCCCCCGCAGCCCTGACCTGCTCACAGGGACTGGCCCCCGCAGCCCTGACCCGCTCACAGGGACTGGCCCCCGCAGCCCTCACCCGCTCACAGGGACTGTCCCCCGCAGCCCTGACCCGCTCACAGCTATTTGCCACTGCAGCCAGAACCCGATCACAGGCACTGTCCCCCGCAGCCCTGTCCCGCTGACATGGACTGGCCCCCGCAGCCCTGACCCCCTGACAGCTATTTGCCACCGCAGCCCTCGCCCGCTCACAGGGACTGGCCCCCGCAGCCCTGACCCGCTCACAGCTATTTGCCACCGCAGCCCTCACCCGCTCACAGGAACTGGCCCCCGCAGCCATCACCCGATCACTGGCACAGTACCCCGCAGCCCTGTCCCGCTGACATGGACTGGCCCCCGCAGCCCTGACACCCTGACAGCTATTTGCCACCGCAGCCCTGGCCCGCTCACAGGGACTGGCCCCCGCAGCCCTGGCCCGCTCACAGGGACTGGCCCCCGCAGCCCTGGCCCGCTCACAGGGACTGGCCCCCGCAGCCCTTGCCCGCTCACAGGGACTTGCCCCCGCAGCCCTGACCCGCTCACCGGGACTGGCCCCCGCAGCCCTGTCCCGCTCACAGGGACTGGCTTCCGCAGCCCTCGCCCGCTCACAGGGACTGGCTCCCGCAGCCCTGACCCGCTCACAGGGACTGGACCCCGCAGCCCTCACCCGCTCACAGGGACTGGCCCCCGCAGCCCTGACCCGCTCACAGGGACTGGCTCCCGCAGCCCTGACCCGCTCACAGGGACTGGACCCCGCAGCCCTCACCCGCTCACAGGGACTGGCCCCCGCAGCCCTGACCCGCTCACCGGGACTGTACCCCGCAGCCCTGACCCGCTCACAGGTACTGGCCCCCGCAGCCCTGACCAGCTCACAGGGACTGGCCCCCGCAGCCCTGACCCGCTCACAGGGACTGGCCCCCGCATCCCTCACCCGCTCACAGGGACTGGCAACCGCAGCCCTGACCCGCTCACAGGGACTGACCTCCGCAGCCCTGACCCGGTCACAGGGAATGGCCCCCGCAGCCCTGACCCGCTCACAGGGACTGCCCCCCCCAGCCCTGACCCGCTCACAGGGACTGGCCCCCGCAGCCCTGACCCGCTCACAGGGACTGGCCCCCGCAGCCCTGACCCGCTCACAGGGACTGGCCCCCGCAGCCCTGACCCGCTCACAGGGACTGGCCCCCGCAGCCCTGACCCGCTCACAGGGACTGGCCCCCGCAGCCCTGACCAGCTCACAGGGACTGGCCCCCGCAGCCCTGACCCGCTCACAGGGACAGGCCCCCGCAGCCCTGACCCGCTCACAGGGACTGGCCCCTGCAGCCCTGACCCCCTGACAGCTATTTGCCACCGCAGCCCTCGCCCGCTCACAGGGACTGGCCCCCGCAGCCCTGACCCGCTCTCAGCTATTTGCCACCGCAGCCCTCACCCGCTCACAGGGACTGGCCCCCGCAGCCCTGACCCGCTCACAGCTATTTGCCACCGCAGCCCTCACCCGCTCACAGGGACTGGACCCCGCAGCCCTGACCCGCTCACAGGGACTGGCCCCCGCAGCCCTGACCCGCTCACAGGGACTGGCCCCCGCACCCCTGACATGCTCACAGGGACTGGCCCCCGCAGCCCTGACCCGCTCACAGGAACTGGCCCCCGCAGCCCTGACCCGCTCACAGGGACTGGCCCCCGCAGCCCTGACCCGCTCACAGGGACTGGCCCCCGCAGCCCTGACCCGCTCACAGGGACTGGCCCCCGCAGCCCTGACCCGCTCACAGGGAATGGCCCCCGCAGCCCTGACCCGCTCACAGGGACCGGCCCCCGCAGCCCTGACCCGCTCACAGGGACCGGCCCCCGCTGCCCTGACCCGCTCACAGGGACCTGCCCCCGCAGCCCCGACCCGCTCACACGGACTGGCCCCCGCAGCCCTGACCCGCTCACAGGGACAGGCCCCCGCATCCCTCACCCGCTCACAGGGACTGGCAACCGCAGCCCTGACCCGCTCACAGGGACTGGCCTCCGCAGCCCTGACCCGCTCACAGGGAATGGCCCCCGCAGCCCTGACCCGCTCACAGGGACTGCCCCCCCCAGCCCTGACCCGCTCACAGGGACTGGCCCCCGCAGCCCTGACCCGCTCACAGGGACTGGCCCCCGCAGCCCTGACCCGCTCACAGGGACTGGCCCCCGCAGCCCTGACCCGCTCACAGGGACTTGTCCCCGCAGCCCTGACCCGCTCACAGGGACTGGCCCCCGCAGCCCTGACCCGCTCACAGGGACTGGCCCCCGCAGCCCTGACCCGCTCACAGGGACAGGCCCCCGCAGCCCTGACCCGCTCACAGGGACTGGCCCCTGCAGCCCTGACCCGCTCACAGGGACTGGCCCCCGCAGCCCTCACCCGCTTATAGGGACTGGCCCCCGCAGCCCTGACCCCCTGACAGCTATTTGCCACCGAAGCTCTCGCCCGCTCACAGGGACTGGCCCCCGCAGCCCTGACCCGCTCTCAGCTATTTGCCACCGCAGCCCTCACCCGCTCACAGGGACTGGCCCCCGCAGCCCTGACCCGCTCACAGCTATTTGCCACCGCAGCCCTCACCCGCTCACAGGGACTGGACCCCGCAGCCCTGACCCGCTCACAGGGACTGGCCCCCGCAGCCCTGACCCGCTCACAGGGACTGGCCCCCGCACCCCTGACATGCTCACAGGGACTGGGCCCCGCAGCCCTCACCCGCTCACAGGGACTGGCCCCCGCAGCCCTGACCCGCTCACAGGGACTGGCCCCCGCAGCCCTGACCCGCTCACAGGGACTGGCCCCCGCAGCCCTGACCCGCTCACAGGGACTGTACCCCGCAGCCCTTACCCGCTCACAGTTACTGGCCCCCGCAGCCCTGACCCGCTCACAGGGACTGGCCCCCGCAGCCCTGAACCGCTCACAGGGACTGGCCCCCGCAGCCCTCACCCGCTCACAGGGACTGGCCCCCGCAGCCCTCACCCGCTCACAGGGACTGGCCCCCGCAGCCCTGACCCGCTCACAGCTATTTGCCACCGCAGCCATGACCCGATCACAGGCACTGTCCCCCGCAGCCCTGTCCCGCTGACATGGACTGGCCCCCGCAGCCCTGACCCCCTGACAGCTATTTGCCACCGCAGCCCTCGCCCGCTCACAGGGACTGGCCCCCGCAGCCCTGACCCGCTCACAGGGACTGGCCCCCGCAGCCCTGACCCGCTCACAGCTATTTGCCACCGCATCCATGACCCGATCACAGGGCCTGGCACCCGCAGCCCAGACCCGCTCAGAGGGCCTGGCCCCCGCAGCCCTGACCCGCTCAGAGGGCCTGGCCCCCGCAGCCCTGACCCGCTCACAGGGACTGGCCCCCGCAGCCCTGACCCGCTCACAGGGACTGGCCCCCGCAGCCCTGAACCGCTCACAGGGACTGGCCCCCGCAGCCCTCACCCGCTCACAGGGACTGGCCCCCGCAGCCCTCACCCGCTCACAGTGACTGGCCCCCGCAGCCCTGACCCGCTCACAGCTATTTGCCACCGCAGCCATGACCCGATCACAGGCACTGTCCCCCGCAGCCCTGTCCCGCTGACATGGACTGGCCCCCGCAGCCCTGACCCCCTGACAGCTATTTGCCACCGCAGCCCTTGCCCGCTCACAGGGACTGTCCCCCGCAGCCCTGACCCGCTCACAGGGACTGGCCCCCGCAGCCCTGACCCGCTCACAGCTATTTGCCACCGCAGCCATGACCCGATCACAGGGCCTGGCACCCGCAGCCCAGACCCGCTCAGAGGGCCTGGCCCCCGCAGCCCTGACCCGCTCAGAGGGCCTGGCCCCCGCAGCCCTGACCCGCTCAGAGGGCCTGGCCCCCGCAGCCCTGACCCGCTCAGAGGGCCTGGCCCCCGCAGCCCTGACCCGCTCAGAGGGCCTGGCCCCCGCAGCCCTGACCCGCTCACACGGCCTGGCCCCCGCAGCCCTGACCCGCTCAGAGGGCCTGGCCCCCGCGGCCCTGACCCGCTCAGAGGGCCTGGCCCCCGCGGCCCTGACCCGCTCACAGGGCCTGGCCCCCGCGGCCCTGACCCGCTCACAGGGACTGGCCCCCGCGGCCCTGACCCGCTCACAGGGACTGGCCCCCGCGGCCCTGACCCGCTCACAGGGCCTGGCCCCCGCGGCCCTGACCCGCTCACAGGGCCTGGCCCCCGCGGCCCTGACCCGCTCACAGGGCCTGGCCCCCGCGGCCCTGACCCGCTCACAGGGCCTGGCCCCCGCGGCCCTGACCCGCTCACTGGGCCTGGCCCCCGCGGCCCTGACCCGCTCACAGGGCCTGGCCCCAGCGGCCCTGACCCGCTCACAGGGCCTGGCCCCCGCGGCCCTGACCCGCTCACAGGGCCTGGCCCCCGCGGCCCTGACCCGCTCACAGGGCCTGGCCCCCGCGGCCCTGACCCGCTCACAGGGCCTGGCCCCCGCGGCCCTGACCCGCTCACAGGGCATGGCCCCCGCGGCCCTGACCCGCTCACAGGGCCTGGCCCCCGCGGCCCTGACCCGCTCACAGGGCCTGGCCCCCGCGGCCCTGACCCGCTCGCAGGGCCTGGCCCCCGCGGCCCTGACCCGCTCGCAGGGCTTGGCCCCCGCGGCCCTGTCCCGCTCACAGGGCCTGGCCCCCGCGGCCCTGACCCGCTCACAGGGCCTGGCCCCCGCGGCCCTGACCCGCTCACAGGGCCTGGCCCCCGCGGCCCTTACCCGCTCACAGGGCCTGGCCCCCGCGGCCCTGACCCGCTCACAGGACCTGGCCCCCGCTGCCCTGACCCGCTCACAGGGCCTGGCCCCCGCGGCCCTGACCCGCTCACAGGGCCTGGCCCCCGCGGCCCTGACCCGCTCACAGGGCCTGGCCCCCGCGGCCCTGACCCGCTCACAGGGCCTGGCCCCCGCGGCCCTGACCCGCTCACAGGGCCTGGCCCCCGCGGCCCTGACCCGCTCACAGGGCCTGGCCCCCGCGGCCCTGACCCGCTCACAGGGCCTGGACCCCGCGGCCCTGACCCGCTCACAGGGCCTGGCCCCCGCGGCCCTGACCCGCTCACAGGGCCTGGCCCCGGCGGCCCTGACCCGCTCACAGGGACTGGCCCCCGCAGCCCTCACCCGCTCACAGGGACTGGCCCCCGCAGCCCTGACCCGCTCACAGGGACTGGCCCCCGCAGCCCTGAACCGCTCACAGGGACTGGCCCCCGCAGCTCTCACCCGCTCACAGGGACTGGCCCCCGCAGCCCTCACCCGCTCACAGGGACTGGCCCCCGCAGCCCTGACCCGCTCACAGCTATTTGCCACCGCAGCCATGACCCGATCACAGGCACTGTCCCCCGCAGCCCTGTCCCGCTGACATGGTCTGGCCACCGCAGCCCTGACCCCCTGACAGCTATTTGCCACCGCAGCCCTCGCCCGCTCACAGGGACTGGCCCCCGCAGCCCTGACCCGCTCACAGGGACTGGCCCCCGCAGCCCTGACCCGCTCACAGCTATTTGCCACCGCAGCCATGACCCGATCACAGGCACTGTCCCCCGCAGCCCTGTCCCGCTGACATGGACTGGCCCCCGCAGCCCTGACCCCCTGACAGCTATTTGCCACCGCAGCCCTCGCCCGCTCACAGGGACTGGCCCCCGCAGCCCTGACCCGCTCACAGGGACTGGCCCCCGCAGCCCTGACCCGCTCACAGCTACTTGCCACCGCATCCATGACCCGATCACAGGGCCTGGCACCCGCAGCCCAGACCCGCTCAGAGGGCCTGGCCCCCGCAGCCCTGACCCGCTCAGAGGGCCTGGCCCCCGCAGCCCTGACCCGCTCACAGGGACTGGCCCCCGCAGCCCTGACCCGCTCACAGGGACTGGCCCCCGCAGCCCTGAACCGCTCACAGGGACTGGCCCCCGCAGCCCTCACCCGCTCACAGGGACTGGCCCCCGCAGCCCTCACCCGCTCACAGGGACTGGCCCCCGCAGCCCTGACCCGCTCACAGCTATTTGCCACCGCAGCCATGACCCGATCACAGGCACTGTCCCCCGCAGCCCTGTCCCGCTGACATGGACTGGCCCCCGCAGCCCTGACCCCCTGACAGCTATTTGCCACCGCAGCCCTTGCCCGCTCACAGGGACTGTCCCCCGCAGCCCTGACCCGCTCACAGGGACTGGCCCCCGCAGCCCTGACCCGCTCGCAGGGACTGGCCCCCGCAGCCCTCACCCGCTTACAGGGACTGGCCCCCGCAGCCCTGACCCGCTCACAGCTATTTGCCACCGCAGCCAGAACCCGAACACAGGCACTGTCCCCCGCAGCCCTGTCCCGCTGACATGGACTGGCCCCCGCAGCCCTGACCCCCTGACAGCTATTTGCCACCGCAGCCCTCGCCCGCTCACAGGGACTGGCCCCCGCAGCCCTGACCCGCTCACAGCTATTTGCCACCGCAGCCCTCACCCGCTCACAGGGACTGGCCCACGCAGCCATGACCCGATCACAGGCACAGTTCCCCGCAGCCCTGTCCCGCTGACATAGACTGGCCCCCCACAGCCCTGACACCCTGACAGCTATTTGCCACCGCAGCCCTCGCCCGCTCACAGGGACTGGCCCCCGCAGCCCTGGCCCGCTCACAGGGACTGGCCCCCGCAGCCCTGGCCCGCTCACAGGGACTAGCCCCCGCAGCCCTGGCCCGCTCACAGGGACTTGCCCCCGCAGCCCTTGCCCGCTCACGGGGACTGGCCCCCGCAGCCCTGACCCACTCACAGGGACTGGCCCCCGCAGCCCTGACCCGCTCACAGGGACTGGCCCCCGCAGCCCTGACCCGCTCACAGGACTGTCCCCCGCAGCCCTCACCCGCTCACAGGGACTGGCCCCCGCAGCCCTGACCCGCTCACAGGGACTGGCCCCCGCAGCCCTGACCCGCTCACAGGGACTGGCCCCCGCAGCCCTGACCCGCTCACAGGGACTGGCCCCCGCAGCCCTGACCCGCTCACAGGGACTGGCCCCCGCAGCCCTGACCCGCTCACAGGACTGGCCCCCGCAGCCCTCACCCGCTCACAGGGACTGGCCCCCGCAGCCCTGACCCGCTCACAGGGACTGGCCCCCGCAGCCCTGACCCGCTCACAGGAACTGGCCCCCGCAGCCCTGACCCGCTCACAGGGATTGGCCCCCGCAGCCCTGACCCGCTCACAGCTATTTGCCACCGCAGCCCTGACCCGCTCACAGGGACTGGCCCCCGCAGCCCTGTCCCGCTGACATGGACTGGCCCCCCCAGCCCTGACCCCCTGACAGCTATTTGCCACCGCAGCTCTGACCCGCTGACATGGGCTGGCCCCCGCAGCCCGGACCCCCTGACAGCTACTTGCCACCGCAGCACTGACCCCCTGACAGCTATTTGCCACCGCCGCCCTGGCTCGCTCACAGGGGCTGGCACCCGCAGCCCTGTCCCGCTCACAGGGACTGGCCCCCGCAGCCCTGTCCCGCTCACAGGGACTGGCTTCCGCAGCCCTGGCCCGCTCACAGGGACTGGCCCCCGCAGCCCTGGCCCGCTCACAGGGACTGGCCCCAGCAGCCCTGGCCTGCTCACAGGGACTGGCCCCCGCAGCCCTGACCCGCTCACAGGGACTGGCCCCTGCTGCCCTGACCCGCTCACAGGGACTGGCCCCCGCAGCCCTGACCCGCTCACAGGGACTGGCCCCCGCAGCCCTGACCCGCTCACAGGGACTGGCCCCCGCAGCCCTGACCTGCTCACAGGGACTGGCCCCCGCAGCCCTGACCCGCTCACAGGGACTGGCCCCCGCAGCCCTCACCCGCTCACAGGGACTGTCCCCCGCAGCCCTGACCCGCTCACAGCTATTTGCCACTGCAGCCAGAACCCGATCACAGGCACTGTCCCCCGCAGCCCTGTCCCGCTGACATGGACTGGCCCCCGCAGCCCTGACCCCCTGACAGCTATTTGCCACCGCAGCCCTCGCCCGCTCACAGGGACTGGCCCCCGCAGCCCTGACCCGCTCACAGCTATTTGCCACCGCAGCCCTCACCCGCTCACAGGAACTGGCCCCCGCAGCCATCACCCGATCACTGGCACAGTACCCCGCAGCCCTGTCCCGCTGACATGGACTGGCCCCCGCAGCCCTGACACCCTGACAGCTATTTGCCACCGCAGCCCTGGCCCGCTCACAGGGACTGGCCCCCGCAGCCCTGGCCCGCTCACAGGGACTGGCCCCCGCAGCCCTGGCCCGCTCACAGGGACTGGCCCCCGCAGCCCTTGCCCGCTCACAGGGACTTGCCCCCGCAGCCCTGACCCGCTCACCGGGACTGGCCCCCGCAGCCCTGTCCCGCTCACAGGGACTGGCTTCCGCAGCCCTCGCCCGCTCACAGGGACTGGCTCCCGCAGCCCTGACCCGCTCACAGGGACTGGACCCCGCAGCCCTCACCCGCTCACAGGGACTGGCCCCCGCAGCCCTGACCCGCTCACAGGGACTGGCTCCCGCAGCCCTGACCCGCTCACAGGGACTGGACCCCGCAGCCCTCACCCGCTCACAGGGACTGGCCCCCGCAGCCCTGACCCGCTCACCGGGACTGTACCCCGCAGCCCTGACCCGCTCACAGGTACTGGCCCCCGCAGCCCTGACCAGCTCACAGGGACTGGCCCCCGCAGCCCTGACCCGCTCACAGGGACTGGCCCCCGCATCCCTCACCCGCTCACAGGGACTGGCAACCGCAGCCCTGACCCGCTCACAGGGACTGACCTCCGCAGCCCTGACCCGGTCACAGGGAATGGCCCCCGCAGCCCTGACCCGCTCACAGGGACTGCCCCCCCCAGCCCTGACCCGCTCACAGGGACTGGCCCCCGCAGCCCTGACCCGCTCACAGGGACTGGCCCCCGCAGCCCTGACCCGCTCACAGGGACTGGCCCCCGCAGCCCTGACCCGCTCACAGGGACTGGCCCCCGCAGCCCTGACCCGCTCACAGGGACTGGCCCCCGCAGCCCTGACCAGCTCACAGGGACTGGCCCCCGCAGCCCTGACCCGCTCACAGGGACAGGCCCCCGCAGCCCTGACCCGCTCACAGGGACTGGCCCCTGCAGCCCTGACCCCCTGACAGCTATTTGCCACCGCAGCCCTCGCCCGCTCACAGGGACTGGCCCCCGCAGCCCTGACCCGCTCTCAGCTATTTGCCACCGCAGCCCTCACCCGCTCACAGGGACTGGCCCCCGCAGCCCTGACCCGCTCACAGCTATTTGCCACCGCAGCCCTCACCCGCTCACAGGGACTGGACCCCGCAGCCCTGACCCGCTCACAGGGACTGGCCCCCGCAGCCCTGACCCGCTCACAGGGACTGGCCCCCGCACCCCTGACATGCTCACAGGGACTGGCCCCCGCAGCCCTGACCCGCTCACAGGAACTGGCCCCCGCAGCCCTGACCCGCTCACAGGGACTGGCCCCCGCAGCCCTGACCCGCTCACAGGGACTGGCCCCCGCAGCCCTGACCCGCTCAGACGACTGGCCCCCGCAGCCCTCACCCGCTCACAGGGACTGGCCCCCGCAGCCCTGACCCGCTCACAGGGACTGGCCCCCGCAGCCCTGACCCGCTCACAGGGACTGGCCCCCGCAGCCCTGACCCGCTCACAGGGACTGGCCCCCGCAGCCCTGACCCGCTCACAGGGACTGTACCCCGCAGCCCTTACCCGCTCACAGGTACTGGCCCCCGCAGCCCTGACCCGCTCACAGGGACTGGCCCCCGCAGCCCTGAACCGCTCACAGGGACTGGCCCCCGCAGCCCTCACCCGCTCACAGGGACTGGCCCCCGCAGCCCTGACCCGCTCACAGGGACTGGCCCCCGCAGCCCTGACCCGCTCACAGCTATTTGCCACCGCAGCCATGACCCGATCACAGGCACTGTCCCCCGCAGCCCTGTCCCGCTGACATGGACTGGCCCCCGCAGCCCTGACCCCCTGACAGCTATTTGCCACCGCAGCCCTCGCCCGCTCACAGGGACTGGCCCCCGCAGCCCTGACCCGCTCACAGGGACTGGCCCCCGCAGCCCTGACCCGCTCACAGCTATTTGCCACCGCAGCCATGACCCGATCACAGGGCCTGGCACCCGCAGCCCAGACCCGCTCAGAGGGCCTGGCCCCCGCAGCCCTGACCCGCTCAGAGGGCCTGGCCCCCGCAGCCCTGACCCGCTCACAGGGACTGGCCCCCGCAGCCCTGACCCGCTCACAGGGACTGGCCCCCGCAGCCCTGAACCGCTCACAGGGACTGGCCCCCGCAGCCCTCACCCGCTCACAGGGACTGGCCCCCGCAGCCCTCACCCGCTGACAGGGACTGGCCCCCGCAGCCCTGACCCGCTCACATCTATTTGCCACCGCAGCCATGACCCGATCACAGGCACTGTCCCCCGCAGCCCTGTCCCGCTGACATGGACTGGCCCCCGCAGCCCTGACCCCCTGACAGCTATTTGCCACCGCAGCCCTTGCCCGCTCACAGGGACTGTCCCCCGCAGCCCTGACCCGCTCACAGGGACTGGCCCCCGCAGCCCTGACCCGCTCACAGCTATTTGCCACCGCAGCCATGACCCGATCACAGGGCCTGGCACCCGCAGCCCAGACCCGCTCAGAGGGCCTGGCCCCCGCAGCCCTGACCCGCTCAGAGGGCCTGGCCCCCGCAGCCCTGACCCGCTCAGAGGGCCTGGCCCCCGCAGCCCTGACCCGCTCAGAGGGCCTGGCCCCCGCAGCCCTGACCCGCTCAGAGGGCCTGGCCCCCGCAGCCCTGACCCGCTCACACGGCCTGGCCCCCGCAGCCCTGACCCGCTCAGAGGGCCTGGCCCCCGCGGCCCTGACCCGCTCAGAGGGCCTGGCCCCCGCGGCCCTGACCCGCTCACAGGGCCTGGCCCCCGCGGCCCTGACCCGCTCACAGGGACTGGCCCCCGCGGCCCTGACCCGCTCACAGGGACTGGCCCCCGCGGCCCTGACCCGCTCACAGGGCCTGGCCCCCGCGGCCCTGACCCGCTCACAGGGCCTGGCCCCCGCAGCCCTGACCCGCTCACAGGGCCTGGCCCCCGCGGCCCTGACCCGCTCACAGCTATTTGCCACCGCAGCCCTCACCCGCTCACAGGAACTGGCCCCCGCAGCCATCACCCGATCACTGGCACAGTACCCCGCAGCCCTGTCCCGCTCACAGGGACTGGCCCCCGCAGCCCTGGCCCGCTCACAGGGCCTGGCCCCCGCAGCCCTGACCCGCTCACAGGGACTGGCCCCCGCAGCCCTGGCCCGCTCACAGGGACTGGCCCCCGCAGCCCTTGCCCGCTCACAGGGACTTGCCCCCGCAGCCCTGACCCGCTCACCGGGACTGGCCCCCGCACCCCTGACCCGCTCACAGGGACTGGCCCACGCAGCCCTGACCTGCTCACAGGGACTGTCCCCCGCAGCCCTGACCCGCTCACAGGGACTGGCTCCCGCAGCCCTGACCCGCTCACAGGGACTGGACCCCGCAGCCCTCACCCGCTCACAGGGACTGGCCCCCGCAGCCCTGACCCGCTCACAGGGACTGGCCCCCGCAGCCCTGGCCCGCTCACACGGACTGGCCCCCGCAGCCCTGGCCCGCTCACAGGGACTGGCCCCCGCAGCCCTGGCCCGCTCACAGGGACTGGCCCCCGCAGCCCTGACCCGCTCACAGGGTCTGGCCCCCGCAGCCCTGACCCGCTCACAGGGACTGGCCCCCGCAGCCCTGACCCGCTCACAGGGACTGGCCCCCGCAGCCCTGACCCGCTCACCGGGACTGTACCCCGCAGCCCTGACCCGCTCACAGGTACTGGCCCCCGCAGCCCTGACCAGCTCACAGGGACTGGCCCCCGCAGCCCTGACCCGCTCACAGGGACTGGCCCCCGCATCCCTCACCCGCTCACAGGGACTGCCAACCGCAGCCCTGACCCGCTCACAGGGACTGGCCTCCGCAGCCCTGACCCGCTCACAGGGAATGGCCCCCGCAGCCCTGACCCGCTCACAGGGACTGCCCCCCTCAGCCCTGACCCGCTCACAGGGACTGGCCCCCGCAGCCCTGACCCGCTCACAGGGACTGGCCCCCGCAGCCCTGACCCGCTCACAGGGACTGGCCCCCGCAGCCCTGACCCGCTCACAGCGACTGGCCCCCGCAGCCCTGACCCGCTCACAGGGACTGGCCCCCGCAGCCCTGACCAGCTCACAGGGACTGGCCCCCGCAGCCCTGACCCGCTCACAGGGACAGGCCCCCGCAGCCCTGACCCTCTCACAGGGACTGGCCCCTGCAGCCCTGACCCGCTCACAGGGACTGGCCCCCGCAGCCCTCACCCGCTTACAGGGACTGGCCCCCGCAGCCCTGACCCGCTCACAGCTATTTGCCACCGCAGCCAGAACCCGATCACAGGCACTGTCCCCCGCAGCCCTGTCCCGCTGACATGGACTGGCCCCCGCAGCCCTGACCCCCTGACAGCTATTTGCCACCGCAGCCCTCGCCCGCTCACGTGGACTGGCCCCCGCAGCCCTGACCCGCTCACAGCTATTTGCCACCGCAGCCCTCACCCGCTCACAGGAACTGGCCCCCGCAGCCATCACCCGATCACTGGCACAGTACCCCGCAGCCCTGTCCCGCTGACATGGACTGGCCCCCGCAGCCCTGACACCCTGACAGCTATTTGCCACCGCAGCCCTGGCCCGCTCACAGGGACTGGCCCCCGCAGCCCTGGCCCGCTCACAGGGACTGGCCCCCGCAGCCCTGGCCCGCTCACAGGGACTGGCCCCCGCAGCCCTTGCCCGCTCACACGGACTTGCCCCCGCAGCCCTGGCCCGCTCACCGGGACTGGCCCCCGCACCCCTGACCCGCTCACAGGGACTGGCCCACGCAGCCCTGACCCGCTCACAGGGACTGTCCCCCGCAGCACTGACCCGCTCACAGGGACTGGCTCCCGCAGCCCTGACCCGCTCACAGGGACTGGACCCCGCAGCCCTCACCCGCTCACAGGGACTGGCCCCCGCAGCCCTGACCCGCTCACAGGGACTGGCCCCCGCAGCCCTGGCCCGCTCACAGGGACTGGCCCCCGCAGCCCTGGCCCGCTCACAGGGACTGGCCCCCGCATCCCTGGCCCGCTCACAGGGACTGGCCCCCGCAGCCCTGACCAGCTCACAGGGTCTGGCCCCCGCAGCCCTGACCCGCTCACAGGGACTGGCCCCCGCAGCCCTGACCCGCTCACAGGGACTGGCCCCCGCAGCCCTCACCCGCTCACAGGGACTGTACCCCGCAGCCCTGACCCGCTCACAGGTACTGGCCCCCGCAGCCCTGACCAGCTCACAGGGACTGGCCCCCGCAGCCCTGACCCGCTCACAGGGTCTGGCCCCCGCAGCCCTGACGCGCTCACAGGGACTGGCCCCCGCAGCCTTGACCCGCTCACAGGGACTGGCCCCCGCAGCCCTGACCCGCTCACAGGGAATGGCCCCCGCAGCCCTGACCCGCTCACAGGGACCGGCCCCCGCAGCCCTGACCCGCTCACAGGGACCGGCCCCCGCTGCCCTGACCCGCTCACAGGGACCTGCCCCCGCAGCCCCGACCCGCTCACACGGACTGGCCCCCGCAGCCCTGACCCGCTCACAGGGACTGGCCCCCACAGCCCTGACCCGCTCACAGGGACTGGCCCCCGCATCCCTCACCCGCTCACAGGGACTGGCAACCGCAGCCCTGACGCGCTCACAGGGACTGGCCTCCGCAGCCCTGACCCGCTCACAGGGAATGGCCCCCGCAGCCCTGACCAGCTCACAGGGACTGCCCCCCCCAGCCCTGACCCGCTCACAGGGACTGGCCCCCGCAGCCCTGACCCGCTCACAGGGACTGGCCCCCGCAGCCCTGACCCGCTCACAGGGACTGGCCCCCACAGCCCTGACCCGCTCACAGGGACTTGTCCCCGCAGCCCTGACCCGCTCACAGGGACTGGCCCCCGCAGCCCTGACCCGCTCACAGGGACTGGCCCCCGCAGCCCTGACCCGCTCACAGGGACAGGCCCCCGCAGCCCTGACCCGCTCACAGGGACTGGCCCCTGCAGCCCTGACCCGCTCACAGGGACTGGCCCCCGCAGCCCTCACCCGCTTATAGGGACTGGCCCCCGCAGCCCTGACCCGCTCACAGCTATTTGCCACCGCAGCCAGAACCCGATCACAGGCACTGTCCCCCGCAGCCCTGTCCCGCTGACATGGACTGGCCCCCGCAGCCCTGACCCCCTGACAGCTATTTGCCACCGCAGCCCTGTCCCGCTGACATGGACTGGCCCCCGCAGCCCTGACCCCCTGACAGCTATTTGCCACCGCAGCCAACGCCCGCTCACATGGACTGGCCCCCGCAGCCCTGACCCGCTCACAGCTATTTGCCACCGCAGCCCTCACCCGCTCACAGGAACTGGCCCCCGCAGCCATCACCCGATCACTGGCACAGTACCCCGCAGCCCTGTCCCGCTGACATGGACTGGTCCCCGCAGCCCTGACACCCTGACAGCTATTTGCCACCGCAGCCCTGGCCCGCTCACAGGGACTGGCCCCCGCAGCCCTGGCCCGCTCACAGGGACTGGCCCCCGCAGCCCTGGCCCGCTCACAGGGACTGGCCCCCGCAGCCCTTGCCCGCTCACACGGACTTGCCCCCGCAGCCCTGGCCCGCTCACCGGGACTGGCCCCCGCACCCCTGACCCGCTCACAGGGACTGGCCCACGCAGCCCTGACCCGCTCACAGGGACTGTCCCCCGCAGCACTGACCCGCTCACAGGGACTGGCTCCCGCAGCCCTGACCCGCTCACAGGGACTGGACCCCGCAGCCCTCACCCGCTCACAGGGACTGGCCCCCGCAGCCCTGACCCGCTCACAGGGACTGGCCCCCGCAGCCCTGGCCCGCTCACAGGGACTGGCCCCCGCAGCCCTGGCCCGCTCACAGGGACTGGCCCCCGCAGCCCTGGCCCGCTCACAGGGACTGGCCCCCGCATCCCTGGCCCGCTCACAGGGACTGGCCCCCGCAGCCCTGACCAGCTCACAGGGTCTGGCCCCCGCAGCCCTGACCCGCTCACAGGGACTGGCCCCCGCAGCCCTGACCCGCTCACAGGGACTGGCCCCCGCAGCCCTCACCCGCTCACAGGGACTGTACCCCGCAGCCCTGACCCGCTCACAGGTACTGGCCCCCGCAGCCCTGACCAGCTCACAGGGACTGGCCCCCGCAGCCCTGACGCGCTCACAGGGACTGGCCCCCGCAGCCTTGACCCGCTCACAGGGACTGGCCCCCGCAGCCCTGACCCGCTCACAGGGAATGGCCCCCGCAGCCCTGACCCGCTCACAGGGACCGGCCCCCGCAGCCCTGACCCGCTCACAGGGACCGGCCCCCGCTGCCCTGACCCGCTCACAGGGACCTGCCCCCGCAGCCCCGACCCGCTCACACGGACTGGCCCCCGCAGCCCTGACCCGCTCACAGGGACAGGCCCCCGCATCCCTCACCCGCTCACAGGGACTGGCAACCGCAGCCCTGACCCGCTCACAGGGACTGGCCTCCGCAGCCCTGACCCGCTCACAGGGAATGGCCCCCGCAGCCCTGACCCGCTCACAGGGACTGCCCCCCCCAGCCCTGACCCGCTCACAGGGACTGGCCCCCGCAGCCCTGACCCGCTCACAGGGACTGGCCCCCGCAGCCCTGACCCGCTCACAGGGACTGGCCCCCGCAGCCCTGACCCGCTCACAGGGACTTGTCCCCGCAGCCCTGACCCGCTCACAGGGACTGGCCCCCGCAGCCCTGACCCGCTCACAGGGACTGGCCCCCGCAGCCCTGACCCGCTCACAGGGACAGGCCCCCGCAGCCCTGACCCGCTCACAGGGACTGGCCCCTGCAGCCCTGACCCGCTCACAGGGACTGGCCCCCGCAGCCCTCACCCGCTTATAGGGACTGGCCCCCGCAGCCCTGACCCCCTGACAGCTATTTGCCACCGAAGCTCTCGCCCGCTCACAGGGACTGGCCCCCGCAGCCCTGACCCGCTCTCAGCTATTTGCCACCGCAGCCCTCACCCGCTCACAGGGACTGGCCCCCGCAGCCCTGACCCGCTCACAGCTATTTGCCACCGCAGCCCTCACCCGCTCACAGGGACTGGACCCCGCAGCCCTGACCCGCTCACAGGGACTGGCCCCCGCAGCCCTGACCCGCTCACAGGGACTGGCCCCCGCACCCCTGACATGCTCACAGGGACTGGGCCCCGCAGCCCTCACCCGCTCACAGGGACTGGCCCCCGCAGCCCTGACCCGCTCACAGGGACTGGCCCCCGCAGCCCTGACCCGCTCACAGGGACTGGCCCCCGCAGCCCTGACCCGCTCACAGGGACTGTACCCCGCAGCCCTTACCCGCTCACAGTTACTGGCCCCCGCAGCCCTGACCCGCTCACAGGGACTGGCCCCCGCAGCCCTGAACCGCTCACAGGGACTGGCCCCCGCAGCCCTCACCCGCTCACAGGGACTGGCCCCCGCAGCCCTCACCCGCTCACAGGGACTGGCCCCCGCAGCCCTGACCCGCTCACAGCTATTTGCCACCGCAGCCATGACCCGATCACAGGCACTGTCCCCCGCAGCCCTGTCCCGCTGACATGGACTGGCCCCCGCAGCCCTGACCCCCTGACAGCTATTTGCCACCGCAGCCCTCGCCCGCTCACAGGGACTGGCCCCCGCAGCCCTGACCCGCTCACAGGGACTGGCCCCCGCAGCCCTGACCCGCTCACAGCTATTTGCCACCGCATCCATGACCCGATCACAGGGCCTGGCACCCGCAGCCCAGACCCGCTCAGAGGGCCTGGCCCCCGCAGCCCTGACCCGCTCAGAGGGCCTGGCCCCCGCAGCCCTGACCCGCTCACAGGGACTGGCCCCCGCAGCCCTGAACCGCTCACAGGGACTGGCCCCCGCAGCCCTCACCCGCTCACAGGGACTGGCCCCCGCAGCCCTCACCCGCTCACAGTGACTGGCCCCCGCAGCCCTGACCCGCTCACAGCTATTTGCCACCGCAGCCATGACCCGATCACAGGCACTGTCCCCCGCAGCCCTGTCCCGCTGACATGGACTGGCCCCCGCAGCCCTGACCCCCTGACAGCTATTTGCCACCGCAGCCCTTGCCCGCTCACAGGGACTGTCCCCCGCAGCCCTGACCCGCTCACAGGGACTGGCCCCCGCAGCCCTGACCCGCTCACAGCTATTTGCCACCGCAGCCATGACCCGATCACAGGGCCTGGCACCCGCAGCCCAGACCCGCTCAGAGGGCCTGGCCCCCGCAGCCCTGACCCGCTCAGAGGGCCTGGCCCCCGCAGCCCTGACCCGCTCAGAGGGCCTGGCCCCCGCAGCCCTGACCCGCTCAGAGGGCCTGGCCCCCGCAGCCCTGACCCGCTCAGAGGGCCTGGCCCCCGCAGCCCTGACCCGCTCACACGGCCTGGCCCCCGCGGCCCTGACCCGCTCAGAGGGCCTGGCCCCCGCGGCCCTGACCCGCTCAGAGGGCCTGGCCCCCGCGGCCCTGACCCGCTCACAGGGCCTGGCCCCCGCGGCCCTGACCCGCTCACAGGGACTGGCCCCCGCGGCCCTGACCCGCTCACAGGGACTGGCCCCCGCGGCCCTGACCCGCTCACAGGGCCTGGCCCCCGCGGCCCTGACCCGCTCACAGGGCCTGGCCCCCGCGGCCCTGACCCGCTCACAGGGCCTGGCCCCCGCGGCCCTGACCCGCTCACAGGGCCTGGCCCCCGCGGCCCTGACCCGCTCACTGGGCCTGGCCCCCGCGGCCCTGACCCGCTCACAGGGCCTGGCCCCAGCGGCCCTGACCCGCTCACAGGGCCTGGCCCCCGCGGCCCTGACCCGCTCACAGGGCCTGGCCCCCGCGGCCCTGACCCGCTCACAGGGCCTGGCCCCCGCGGCCCTGACCCGCTCACAGGGCCTGGCCCCCGCGGCCCTGACCCGCTCACAGGGCATGGCCCCCGCGGCCCTGACCCGCTCACAGGGCCTGGCCCCCGCGGCCCTGACCCGCTCACAGGGCCTGGCCCCCGCGGCCCTGACCCGCTCGCAGGGCCTGGCCCCCGCGGCCCTGACCCGCTCGCAGGGCTTGGCCCCCGCGGCCCTGTCCCGCTCACAGGGCCTGGCCCCCGCGGCCCTGACCCGCTCACAGGGCCTGGCCCCCGCGGCCCTGACCCGCTCACAGGGCCTGGCCCCCGCGGCCCTTACCCGCTCACAGGGCCTGGCCCCCGCGGCCCTGACCCGCTCACAGGACCTGGCCCCCGCTGCCCTGACCCGCTCACAGGGCCTGGCCCCCGCGGCCCTGACCCGCTCACAGGGCCTGGCCCCCGCGGCCCTGACCCGCTCACAGGGCCTGGCCCCCGCGGCCCTGACCCGCTCACAGGGCCTGGCCCCCGCGGCCCTGACCCGCTCACAGGGCCTGGCCCCCGCGGCCCTGACCCGCTCACAGGGCCTGGCCCCCGCGGCCCTGACCCGCTCACAGGGCCTGGACCCCGCGGCCCTGACCCGCTCACAGGGCCTGGCCCCCGCGGCCCTGACCCGCTCACAGGGCCTGGCCCCGGCGGCCCTGACCCGCTCACTGGGACTGGCCCCCGCAGCCCTCACCCGCTCACAGGGACTGGCCCCCGCAGCCCTGACCCGCTCACAGGGACTGGCCCCCGCAGCCCTGAACCGCTCACAGGGACTGGCCCCCGCAGCTCTCACCCGCTCACAGGGACTGGCCCCCGCAGCCCTCACCCGCTCACAGGGACTGGCCCCCGCAGCCCTGACCCGCTCACAGCTATTTGCCACCGCAGCCATGACCCGATCACAGGCACTGTCCCCCGCAGCCCTGTCCCGCTGACATGGTCTGGCCCCCGCAGCCCTGACCCCCTGACAGCTATTTGCCACCGCAGCCCTCGCCCGCTCACAGGGACTGGCCCCCGCAGCCCTGACCCGCTCACAGGGACTGGCCCCCGCAGCCCTGACCCGCTCACAGCTATTTGCCACCGCAGCCATGACCCGATCACAGGCACTGTCCCCCGCAGCCCTGTCCCGCTGACATGGACTGGCCCCCGCAGCCCTGACCCCCTGACAGCTATTTGCCACCGCAGCCCTCGCCCGCTCACAGGGACTGGCCCCCGCAGCCCTGACCCGCTCACAGGGACTGGCCCCCGCAGCCCTGACCCGCTCACAGCTACTTGCCACCGCATCCATGACCCGATCACAGGGCCTGGCACCCGCAGCCCAGACCCGCTCAGAGGGCCTGGCCCCCGCAGCCCTGACCCGCTCAGAGGGCCTGGCCCCCGCAGCCCTGACCCGCTCACAGGGACTGGCCCCCGCAGCCCTGACCCGCTCACAGGGACTGGCCCCCGCAGCCCTGAACCGCTCACAGGGACTGGCCCCCGCAGCCCTCACCCGCTCACAGGGACTGGCCCCCGCAGCCCTCACCCGCTCACAGGGACTGGCCCCCGCAGCCCTGACCCGCTCACAGCTATTTGCCACCGCAGCCATGACCCGATCACAGGCACTGTCCCCCGCAGCCCTGTCCCGCTGACATGGACTGGCCCCCGCAGCCCTGACCCCCTGACAGCTATTTGCCACCGCAGCCCTTGCCCGCTCACAGGGACTGTCCCCCGCAGCCCTGACCCGCTCACAGGGACTGGCCCCCGCAGCCCTGACCCGCTCACAGCTATTTGCCACCGCAGCCATGACCCGATCACAGGGCCTGGCACCCGCAGCCCAGACCCGCTCAGAGGGCCTGGCCCCCGCAGCCCTGACCCGCTCAGAGGGCCTGGCCCCCGCAGCCCTGACCCGCTCAGAGGGCCTGGCCCCCGCAGCCCTGACCCGCTCAGAGGGCCTGGCCCCCGCAGCCCTGACCCGCTCAGAGGGCCTGGCCCCCGCAGCCCTGACCCGCTCACACGGCCTGGCCCCCGCGGCCCTGACCCGCTCAGAGGGCCTGGCCCCCGCGGCCCTGACCCGCTCAGAGGGCCTGGCCCCCGCGGCCCTGACCCGCTCACAGGGCCTGGCCCCCGCGGCCCTGACCCGCTCACAGGGACTGGCCCCCGCGGCCCTGACCCGCTCACAGGGACTGGCCCCCGCGGCCCTGACCCGCTCACAGGGCCTGGCCCCCGCGGCCCTGACCCGCTCACAGGGCCTGGCCCCCGCGGCCCTGACCCGCTCACAGGGCCTGGCCCCCGCGGCCCTGACCCGCTCACAGGGCCTGGCCCCCGCGGCCCTGACCCGCTCACTGGGCCTGGCCCCCGCGGCCCTGACCCGCTCACAGGGCCTGGCCCCCGCGGCCCTGACCCGCTCACAGGGCCTGGCCCCCGCGGCCCTGACCCGCTCACAGGGCCTGGCCCCCGCGGCCCTGACCCGCTCACAGTGCCTGGCCCCCGCGGCCCTGACCCGCTCACAGGGCCTGGCCCCCGCGGCCCTGACCCGCTCACAGGGCCTGGCCCCCGCGGCCCTGACCCGCTCACAGGGCCTGGCCCCCGCGGCCCTGACCCGCTCACCGGGCGTGGCCCCCGCGGCCCTGACCCGCTCACAGGGCCTGGCCCCCGCGGCCCTGACCCGCTCACAGGTCCTGGCCCCCGCGGCCCTGACCCGCTCACAGGGCCTGGCCCCCGCGGCCCTGACCCGCTCACAGGGCCTGGCCCCCGCGGCCCTGACCCGCTCACAGGGCCTGGCCCCCGCGGCCCTGACCCGCTCACAGGGACTGGCCCCCGCGGCCCTGACCCGCTCACAGGGACTGGACCCCGCGGCCCTGGCCCGCTCACAGTGACTGGACCCCGCGGCCCTGACCCGCTCGCAGGGACTGGACCCCGCGGCCCTGACCCGCTCGCAGTGACTGGCCCCAGCGGCCCTGACCCGCTCACAGGGCCTGGCCCCCGCGGCCCTGACCCGCTCACAGGGCCTGGCCCCCGCGGCCCTGACCCGCTCACAGGGCCTGGCCCCCGCGGCCCTGACCCGCTCACAGGGCCTGGCCCCCGCGGCCCTGACCCGCTCACAGGGCATGGCCCCCCGCGGCCCTGACCCGCTCACAGGGCCTGGCCCCCGCGGCCCTGACCCGCTCACAGGGCCTGGCCCCCGCGGCCCTGACCCGCTCACAGGGCCTGGCCCCCGCGGCCCTGACCCGCTCACAGGGCCTGGCCCCCGCGGCCCTGACCCGCTCACAGGGCATGGCCCCCGCGGCCCTGACCCGCTCACAGGGCCTGGCCCCCGCGGCCCTGACCCGCTCACAGGGCCTGGCCCCCGCGGCCCTGACCCGCTCACAGGGCCTGGCCCCCGCAGCCCTGACCCGCTCACAGGGACTGGCCCCCGCAGCCCTGAACCGCTCACAGGGACTGGCCCCCGCAGCCCTCACCCGCTCACAGGGACTGGCCCCCGCAGCCCTCACCCGCTCACAGGGACTGGCCCCCGCAGCCCTGACCCGCTCACAGCTATTTGCCACCGCAGCCATGACCCGATCACAGGCACTGTCCCCCGCAGCCCTGTCCCGCTGACATGGACTGGCCCCCGCAGCCCTGACCCCCTGACAGCTATTTGCCACCGCAGCCCTCGCCCGCTCACAGGGACTGGCCCCCGCAGCCCTGACCCGCTCACAGGGACTGGCCCCCGCAGCCCTGACCCGCTCACAGCTATTTGCCACCGCATCCATGACCCGATCACAGGGCCTGGCACCCGCAGCCCAGACCCGCTCAGAGGGCCTGGCCCCCGCAGCCCTGACCCGCTCAGAGGGCCTGGCCCCCGCAGCCCTGACCCGCTCACAGGGACTGGCCCCCGCAGCCCTGACCCGCTCACAGGGACTGGCCCCCGCAGCCCTGAACCGCTCACAGGGACTGGCCCCCGCAGCCCTCACCCGCTCACAGGGACTGGCCCCCGCAGCCCTCACCCGCTCACAGGGACTGGCCCCCGCAGCCCTGACCCGCTCACAGCTATTTGCCACCGCAGCCATGACCCGATCACAGGCACTGTCCCCCGCAGCCCTGTCCCGCTGACATGGACTGGCCCCCGCAGCCCTGACCCCCTGACAGCTATTTGCCACCGCAGCCCTTGCCCGCTCACAGGGACTGTCCCCCGCAGCCCTGACCCGCTCACAGGGACTGGCCCCCGCAGCCCTGACCCGCTCACAGCTATTTGCCACCGCAGCCATGACCCGATCACAGGGCCTGGCACCCGCAGCCCAGACCCGCTCAGAGGGCCTGGCCCCCGCAGCCCTGACCCGCTCAGAGGGCCTGGCCCCCGCAGCCCTGACCCGCTCAGAGGGCCTGGCCCCCGCAGCCCTGACCCGCTCAGAGGGCCTGGCCCCCGCAGCCCTGACCCGCTCAGAGGGCCTGGCCCCCGCAGCCCTGACCCGCTCACACGGCCTGGCCCCCGCAGCCCTGACCCGCTCAGAGGGCCTGGCCCCCGCGGCCCTGACCCGCTCAGAGGGCCTGGCCCCCGCGGCCCTGACCCGCTCACAGGGCCTGGCCCCCGCGGCCCTGACCCGCTCACAGGGACTGGCCCCCGCGGCCCTGACCCGCTCACAGGGACTGGCCCCCGCGGCCCTGACCCGCTCACAGGGCCTGGCCCCCGCGGCCCTGACCCGCTCACAGGGCCTGGCCCCCGCGGCCCTGACCCGCTCACAGGGCCTGGCCCCCGCGGCCCTGACCCGCTCACAGGGCCTGGCCCCCGCGGCCCTGACCCGCTCACTGGGCCTGGCCCCCGCGGCCCTGACCCGCTCACAGGGCCTGGCCCCAGCGGCCCTGACCCGCTCACAGGGCCTGGCCCCCGCGGCCCTGACCCGCTCACAGGGCCTGGCCCCCGCGGCCCTGACCCGCTCACAGGGCCTGGCCCCCGCGGCCCTGACCCGCTCACAGGGCCTGGCCCCCGCGGCCCTGACCCGCTCACAGGGCATGGCCCCCGCGGCCCTGACCCGCTCACAGGGCCTGGCCCCCGCGGCCCTGACCCGCTCACAGGGCCTGGCCCCCGCGGCCCTGACCCGCTCGCAGGGCCTGGCCCCCGCGGCCCTGACCCGCTCGCAGGGCCTGGCCCCCGCGGCCCTGTCCCGCTCACAGGGCCTGGCCCCCGCGGCCCTGACCCGCTCACAGGGCCTGGCCCCCGCGGCCCTGACCCGCTCACAGGGCCTGGCCCCCGCGGCCCTTACCCGCTCACAGGGCCTGGCCCCCGCGGCCCTGACCCGCTCACAGGACCTGGCCCCCGCTGCCCTGACCCGCTCACAGGGCCTGGCCCCCGCGGCCCTGACCCGCTCACAGGGCCTGGCCCCCGCGGCCCTGACCCGCTCACAGGGCCTGGCCCCCGCGGCCCTGACCCGCTCACAGGGCCTGGCCCCCGCGGCCCTGACCCGCTCACAGGGCCTGGCCCCCGCGGCCCTGACCCGCTCACAGGGCCTGGCCCCCGCGGCCCTGACCCGCTCACAGGGCCTGGACCCCGCGGCCCTGACCCGCTCACAGGGCCTGGCCCCCGCGGCCCTGACCCGCTCACAGGGCCTGGCCCCGGCGGCCCTGACCCGCTCACAGGGACTGGCCCCCGCAGCCCTCACCCGCTCACAGGGACTGGCCCCCGCAGCCCTGACCCGCTCACAGGGACTGGCCCCCGCAGCCCTGAACCGCTCACAGGGACTGGCCCCCGCAGCTCTCACCCGCTCACAGGGACTGGCCCCCGCAGCCCTCACCCGCTCACAGGGACTGGCCCCCGCAGCCCTGACCCGCTCACAGCTATTTGCCACCGCAGCCATGACCCGATCACAGGCACTGTCCCCCGCAGCCCTGTCCCGCTGACATGGTCTGGCCCCCGCAGCCCTGACCCCCTGACAGCTATTTGCCACCGCAGCCCTCGCCCGCTCACAGGGACTGGCCCCCGCAGCCCTGACCCGCTCACAGGGACTGGCCCCCGCAGCCCTGACCCGCTCACAGCTATTTGCCACCGCAGCCATGACCCGATCACAGGCACTGTCCCCCGCAGCCCTGTCCCGCTGACATGGACTGGCCCCCGCAGCCCTGACCCCCTGACAGCTATTTGCCACCGCAGCCCTCGCCCGCTCACAGGGACTGGCCCCCGCAGCCCTGACCCGCTCACAGGGACTGGCCCCCGCAGCCCTGACCCGCTCACAGCTATTTGCCACCGCATCCATGACCCGATCACAGGGCCTGGCACCCGCAGCCCAGACCCGCTCAGAGGGCCTGGCCCCCGCAGCCCTGACCCGCTCAGAGGGCCTGGCCCCCGCAGCCCTGACCCGCTCACAGGGACTGGCCCCCGCAGCCCTGACCCGCTCACAGGGACTGGCCCCCGCAGCCCTGAACCGCTCACAGGGACTGGCCCCCGCAGCCCTCACCCGCTCACAGGGACTGGCCCCCGCAGCCCTCACCCGCTCACAGGGACTGGCCCCCGCAGCCCTGACCCGCTCACAGCTATTTGCCACCGCAGCCATGACCCGATCACAGGCACTGTCCCCCGCAGCCCTGTCCCGCTGACATGGACTGGCCCCCGCAGCCCTGACCCCCTGACAGCTATTTGCCACCGCAGCCCTTGCCCGCTCACAGGGACTGTCCCCCGCAGCCCTGACCCGCTCACAGGGACTGGCCCC